>NC_089588.1:41341468-41700547 GCF_019320115.1 Miscanthus floridulus
AAAAATATTTTCCTAACGGTTTTGCTAATAAACCGCCTCTGGAAAAAATATTCTAGAAGCGGCTGCTTTAGGTGAACCACCTGTGTAAAACAAGTTACACAGGTGGTTCACCAAAACCAACCGTCAGTGTTAACAAATATGGCAGTTACCTGTAGCACTCGGTTTTAAGAACAAAACCAGATACACACCATATGTGAGCTTAGGAAGTCAAATCTCACATATAGCTACAAATAAGGGTAATATCGAAAGATAATGCTCAATATATAACATACTTAGTATAAAGAATATAACCTTAGATAGCAAATAGCGGAAAAGACAACTCCGATATTCGGGTGAAGACTCCAATTCCACAGGGACAACTGACTGGTTGATCACAAGCCTAATTCCTTCAAACTCTAGCAATATGGTACCCATCTGGAATTTTTCCAAAGATATAAAAAATAAAGCAAGCGTAAGTACATGTCTTTCTCAACAAATATATAGTGGGGTTCATGAGGCTCAAAAGGCTGACACTGGTTTAACTATAATTAGCTTTTAATGAGTCATCCTTTAGCAATTGGGTGGCAACAAGTTTATTCACAAGCCCACGTAAACACATGATCAGGTAAACATGAATAATGAATAGCATAAACAGTAATCATTAGTGAGCATCTTTATCATCAGTATCATCATTGTTCATCATCTATTCCATAAGGGTTCCAAGGCCGCTCGTGACCGTGAGCACGGTTGTTATAACAGTTTTACACTCGGCAGAGGTTGTACACTTTCACTGTAAGTCGTGATTTACCCTTTTGCTGAGGTACCTAAACTCTTGAACCACTTCCAAGGAAGGTCGGCAGGGTTCACTATGAAGCCTTTCAAAGGTTCGTCTAAAGAGTTAGGGCTATTAGATTCACTCGGCAAACAAATATAGAGCCCATCTTCCTGATGGCACAATAACACGTAGTCTATATACAAGGGGACAGAGGCCGCACTATACCCAATTTGTCAAGACATTCTTACACCAATAAAGGTAACCTCTAACAAGCTAGAAAAGGTCCTCATACTGAGCTAAAGCTAGAGCCATGTGGCTCTCACAGCTATACTATAAGTTCCGGATGATCACTTACAGATAAGTCCTTAGGGAGAGGAATCTAGAGCACCATAAAAATAGCCCAATGCTCTAGTCCCCTTATTCCATGTTGCTAAAAAGCATCTTTTAGTGTTTATTGCATATAACATTAGTCAAGTTACAAGATCATAGCTTTAGTTGAGCACTAGCATCATACTGCCCAATGCATAAACCCATATGAATCAAGGTACAAGGTAACAAAGTACTAGAAAATCCTTAGTGGTAGTAAGGTAGACACATGCAGTATGAGTTAAATGATTAAAGGTGCATAGGATAACAAGGAAGATCCCATGCTATACTTGCCTTAAAACTCTGATCCTTTTTCAAGTCCAAATCTTCAAAGGAACTCCTTCTTGATCAACACGTAAAGCTCACCGACTGGACAAGATCATAAAGCACCATACAAGCATCCATGCAATCATACACGAAGCAAACAATAGATCTAAATTAAAATAGTACACCAAACATAATAAACAGCAAGTGAAAATGTTTTAAAGATGTTCTACACGTTACTACGAACACACATACGCGAAAAGCACGCTAATGTGAGCTATAATGAAGATGTTATGAATTAAACAAGATTTCCTTTAATAAAATAATAGATTAAATCTAACCTCGAATTTCAAAAGTTGAAAATATATTTAACAGTAGTATAAACATGTAGATTACGCAATTATAAATCTAACGCAACTTGAATGGATCAAATTAGAGTTAAAACGGAGAAGTTATGGTGTAAAACAAGACTAATGGCAAAACTGTAAATGGATGAAAGTGTATTTTGAATCTACTATAAAGAAACTACGCTTTCAGAATATGAAAACATTTTCTAGAAGTATGCCATGGATTGCGGGTTAGATTATTCAAAAGCCGAAGGTCTCTTTAACAAAAGTGTAGGAACAGTGGGTTCAAAATTTGGAAAAGATAGGGGTTCTTTTGAAAGAATCGTAGCGAAGGGGTACCATGCAATCTCGACCGTCGGATTAAATCTGAGCGGCCGGGATTAGAAGTGGGGAGGGGAAGATGTGGCCGACGCCGGAACATAATGAGAAGGCGGCGGTGGACATGGCCAGAGATGGGGGAGCTCGCCGGTGTACATGGGGAAGGGCCTACGGGCCATGACGGAGCGAACAGAGAGCACAGAGATGGAGAGCAGGGCACGGTGAACTCACCGCGAACAAAATCGAAGGCGGGCGGCTCGGTGAGGCGACGACAACGGCGGCGCTAAGGTTCAGCTCGGTGGCGGCGCTGCGAGCTTGAGGCGGCCGCTGTGCTAGGGTTATGCAGGGTAGCGACGCGGTGCGAGCGGATGCTATTTATGGCCCGGGGAGCATCTTGGTGCGCACGGCAAGTCGAACGAGGCGGGACGGCGTCAGACTCCTACTCAGCGGCGGTGCAGAGTCCGGTGTGGACGGGAGAGGAAGACGACGTGAGGAAGGAGATGATGGCGCTGACACACGGGCCCCACTTGTCGGCGACTGCGCGCGAGAAGAGGGAAAGCGGCACGGCGTGGGCTTAACTGGGCCGGTGCGTGCAGTGGGCCGAGGGAGAAGTGGAGAAGACGGGGCAGGCCACAGGAGATAGGCCGCAAATAAAGGAGAGCAGAGCAGGCCGCGGGGAAGAGAATGGGATGGGGAGCTGGGCTGGCTGGGCCAGAAGGGGAGGAGGGAGTGAGTGAGGTTTGCTCTTTTTTCCCTTTTTTCCAAGTTCTATTTTTCAAACCATTTCAAAAGCATTTGAAATTATTTTGAATTTTGGACAAAACCACTCATCACAAAAATAAGTATGCATCAACATGAATGTACAGAAATATTGCTAAATTCCTATGATAAATTTAAATTTAATGAAAATTATTTTTTTTCCTATGCTTTCATGAGCACAAAAATTCCAAATGAAATCATTTTAGCTCTATTTCTAAAAATTCAAATTTTAGGGTGTTACATTACCTTAAATGAACCGTCAGTGTAAATATGTTAATACTAGCCCATCTTAAGTAACCGCATGTAACATTTACGATTTTCACTGGCATTTTACACTAGTGGTGGCGATAGATGCCAGTAGAAATAGCTCTAGAACCGTCAGTGCTTAGCTTCACTGTACTAGTGTAAAACATTGCAACTTTCTGAACATTCAACATAATAAAAGAGGTAGTCATAGGTATAGGTTGTGTCTAGATCCAATTAGATTGCGACCCTAATGGCCTGGGCCAGCCTAGGGGCCTTGTCTCTTTCTCGTCATCATGAGATGGTAGGCTTGGACCATCGTGATACTTGATTTCTGTAACGTCAACCGATAGGATTCTCAGTGAAATCAAGAACAAAGGAATAATCACCTCTAATAGTATTTAACCCTATAATGGATGGGAAAGGAAACTCGCATCTAAGAGACTTAAATCAATCGATGCCCATAATTTAGCTGAGAGAAACATGAAAATTCGACAAATAGGACTAAAACTGCATTTGAAGTTTTGGATATATATTCTAGAACTATATAGCATGTTTGATTAACCAATAAATTTGTGACGGCAAAAATATGACCGGAAGAGTTGAAGATAAACTGAAAAATCAAATGCTTTTGAAAGGGATCAAATTTAGGATAGCTGAATAAAATTTAGTAAAAACCGTGAAAGGGCATGTAGCTTAGTGGTTACAAGAGCCTCAGTAGCACTTCAGGTCCTGGGTTCGACCCTTCGTGGGAGCGAATATTCTAGGATTTAACGGCATTGTGCTTTCGGTGGTAGGCGACGTTCCCGTCAACAACGAGGCGCCTATGGCGATGCAATTCGCAGGGCCCAGTAAAAAGTGGCTTAGGTCAGTTCCTGAGCCGGTTCTGGTAGTCTGAGGGAACTTTGAGGTTTTCTTATTTGAAACTCATCCAATCTCATGGCAAATATGTAAATTGCATGAGCAATAGGTTTCGTACTAGGATAGGAACAACCCCTCTATTTATTTATATAAGAAGAAACCTATGGTGGATTGAGATGCATCTATCCAATCAATCAAAACCAATCTACTACCTTTTTCCCCTTTCTTCTACCTCAAACTCTTCTAACCCTCTTGCAATCTAGAACATCTCTCTACAAAAATTGCTGGCATTCTAGGTGACCTTGCCGATCTAGGGCAACTCCACTGTGCTCCTCCAAAGGTGTTTCGGGCAAAGAACGAGTGTCAAATCATCCTCGATGACACATGTTCTGAGGCTGTGGTGTAGTGACACTAGTTAGCCTCGCCATTTAAATCTCCCTATCTCGATCATGTGCTGCCTAGGCGATCAAGCCCTTGCTAGTTTGTAACCGAATTTAGCGTCAACAAAAGAAAGCAAATAAATCTAGCTACTACAGTAGACGATGGTAAGCAAGATAATCCTACAGATGCAAACAATCCTAAGAACATCAACAAGCCTTCGGCCAATCAGCTTCCTGAAGCAGTGTTTTCCTACGCTAAACACTAAAAGGTCAGCCACCCTCTATTTAGTGTTTAGATGGTTCAGACGACCGACTGGTTAGTTTAAACGGTTTGGATTGAAGTAGTAAATATACATATAAAATTATAACTTTTATATAATTTTTAAGTGTAATTTGAGGCATGAACATAGTTGCATGATTTGACATAGACAATAAACAATTATACATTTAGTCATATATATAATAATAGAACATCGTTTAAATAGCACCCAAAATTTCCCCTCCACACATGCAAGCCCAGTTTCACCAGCTCAAAAAGTTCTTCTAGCACCTAAAGTTTCATGTGTTTATTGCCTAAATGACTGTTTAAACATATGTTTTGGCATTTACACCTGTTTAGCCACCAATTAATGCCATCGTTTGAAGCACTTTTTTTACTAGTTTGGCCATTTAGTTGCATCTTCTAGCATTTAATTCAATTACTAGGGCTTAAACTGTACGTGAACCCTAGATGACCGTTTAGACTTGTTTAGGCGACGCTGTCCTGAGGAGATCCACAGGATGCTGGAGGTGAGGGCAAAGGCCTGAGATGTTGCCGATCAGGAGTATGCCCTAGGATGCTTCGAGGTGGATCAATGATAGACCTGAGCATTCTGCAGACCGGGCTTGGTTTAGGTCAGGCCAAAAAAAAGCCTGGTTATTTTGGGCTAAAATAATCACGCCCATGACCGTCCCACTAGGTAGGTCGGGCTGAAAAAAAAGTCAAGTTATTTCAGGCTGAAATAATTTTTTTGCGCCGGGCTCGGGCCTAGGCGGCCTACCCACGCGGTTTAAAGTATTAAATCACTAAAATAAATATTTTGGGCCGGACTTGGGCCCAGTAAAAATTTTATGGACGGCTTGATCTATGTTTGGGCCCTATCCATTAAGTTCCATGGGCAGGCCAAAATTCGGTGGGCTCGGGCAACGGGGAGTTGTTAAGAAGATCAAATATGTCAAGTTTGACCTTTTCCTGCTACATCTTCTTGTGAGGTAAAAATTGCGGTAATGCTCTGTCCAGGACGTCCGTCCGTCCAGACAGCCCCGTTGGTGGGCCGCGATGCCCACAAGGCTTTCTTATCAGCTCCTATATCCGCTCCCCTTCAGGCACCGCAACTTCTTAAAAAATATCGCCGCAATGCCTCGAGTCGATGACTGTGCTCCGCAACCGCGCTCCGCTGCGCCTCCCACCCGACTTCCTCTCCGACACCACGCCCCGCCACATCCTGCGCTGCTTTGTGCCCCGCGCCATGCCCCATCCACCTCACTCATTGCAAAAAGAGAGGCAAGGGAGGCTTGCGCCTGGGAGGCCAACGTGCTGTGCCTTGGGTACTCTAGACCGTTGCTCTCGACGTCCCCTAACCCGAGCTTGTTGGTGACTGGAGTTCCCCACCAGGTAGCCTGTGGCTGCCGGCGACGCAGTGTTTCAAATGTTTCGGGCATTTCAGACTTATGTTTCAAGTGTTTCATCTGGATGTTGCAAAAGTAGATCTGTGATGTTTCATATGTTGCAATGACAATATACGCATGTTTCAAGCCTATGTTCAAAGTGTTTTAATTGTTTTATACGCATGTTTCAAGTGTTTTCATCTGGATGTTGCATATGCTCTTGCTATGGCTGCACACACATATTTCAAGTGTTTGTTTTTATGTGTTTTAGATGTTTCAGACTTATGTTGCAAAAGTGAATCTGGATATTGCATATGTTGTTATGGCTATACACGCATGTTTCAAGAGCATATTTCAAATGTTTCATCTGTTTGAGTTGTATGTTGCAAATGTTTCATCTTTATGTTTCAAAAGTAGATCGGTGTTGCACATGTTGCAATGCGAGCTGGTGGCTGGCAGACAGCGCCCTGTCATAGTCGCCTGGTGCTGCCGCCAGGGCACCGCCGTGGTTCATGTGCGGACACGGGATGGGCGTGGTAGGCCTGGTGCTACTGCTCGGGCACCGTCGTGGTTCACGTGCGGGCGTGGTTCCAGACGCTGGCGCGCGATGCAGGCCGGCGCGTGGCGCGGGATGCGATGCGGGCTAGCGTCGGGTGCAGGTGTGGAGCTCCAACCGGATGCATGCTGCCTCCAGAGCAGGATTTGGCCCGGGGCGAAGGGATTTGCGTGCATCGGGCGCATGTGTGGGAGCTGCGTCCGGACAGATGCCGCGTTCCGGACGTCCGGACGCTAGTCGTCCCGATAAAAATTGATCCACCTTGCCCTAGATCTGGTTTGACGCATGATGAATGCGCTAATATTCTTGCTGAACATGTTAGATTTGTCAAAACCCCGGTGTAAGAAAATCTTAGCAAATTTATGGGTATCCATAATAAAAGGGAGGGGAAAATCTGAAATTCAAATTTTTACTCATGATGCATCTATTAGTGGATCGGTCCCAGTTGTTAACCGACCTCAATATAGCATGATGCTCGACTTTTCTAAAAGACAAACGAGCTATGTATCGTCTAGCCAACCCAAATTGCCCAATTCAGTGATTGAAACCGATAAGGCCAACTGGTAGTGGGGGCCTACTACTACTTCACTTATGTTTACCTTCACACCATCGTCGGTTTCCACCACGAAAACAGATGGCAATACCGCAGCACCACATTGTCATATTATAGTCAACATTTATGTGCTTTGCAATGCATGCAAATATTTTTGTACTTCGCAACGGGAGCAAAAAATAATCTATCAAGATTGTATTTTAATTCGATACAGAATTAATTAAATATTATCTTGTTATTGCCAACATTATATTATAGATGTAATGGTCATCACAAAATAAATTATAGTTTTAAAATTTTATAGAAAGGATGAAACATGCCATTCTCGTTCTTATTTCTCATGAACGTTTGATAGTTTAATTTCTCCTAATTCTCCTACTATAATGCACCGACATATTTGCTAGTAGATATAAAAAAATCAAAATATTACCAACATACATGTACCTTTCACTGGAAGCACATAATTATAAGGATAATTATGACAAAAGGCTAATGCCACTTAGTTCTCCCCCGTTCCAAATTATAAGTAGCTTTGACATTTTTGGTGCATCTATCTTGCTATGCATCTAGGTATAATATTATCCAGATACATAGCAAAATGGGTAAACCAAAAAAGTCAAAGTGACTTATAATTTGGAACGGAGGGAGTATGAAACTTTGGTCCAGTGAAAATAAAAAAAAAACACACAAAGATACTTCTGTCGAGAAGACAAAGCTAGATACTTACATCAGCCCAAAAGAAAAACTCACTAACCATCTTGAGAAAAAGTCTAAAGAAGCCCAACTAGCATTAATGTGCCGAATCCACCTACGTAAAAAGCAGGAAAAGAAAAAAAACAATCAGGTCTATACGGACTAAACCAGTATCAACAGGCCCATGTTTATACAATTACCTAGACCAAGTTCATGGGCTACAAATTTTGACGTCAGGGCCCACCTAATACCAACATGCATGGGTTCACTGTGTTACAGTATTTACTCGCAACAAATTTAAGATGAGGAGAAATTTGATAATGGAGATGTTTGACTTATTTATCTTTAATAATGAAATCGATTAAAGATACACAGAGCCTTTCATAATAATTAGTACTCCCTCCGTTCCAAATTATAAGTCACTTTGACTTTTTTTTATATCCATTTTGCTAGATATAATATTATATCTAAATACATAGCAAAATGGATGAACTAAAAAAAATCAAAGCGACTTATAATTTCGAACGGAGGGAGTATTAGAAGACCCAAACTCCCAAAGTGAGAAGCACGATGTCGGGTACCATAAAAAGGGGTCCCCTAAGCGAGAGTCCAAGCTAATTGCTTAAACCCTTTAAAAATTAAAGCCAAGAGACAACTATTGGCTAAACCCCGGCCTCATCCGAGGCCACCTACCCTCCGCCTCGATAGAGGCCTCGCACGAGAGGCCTCGGACGGCCTACCGATTCTCCGTCTCGCCCGAGGCCGGCTCGCAAGGCCTCGGACGGGAAACCGATTCTCCGACTCGCCCGAGGCCCCGCCCAGAAGGCCTCGGACGAGCTACCGATTCTCCGCCTCGCCCGAGGCCGGCTCGGCAAACAACCCCATCGCCTCTGTCTCGGCCAATCTCCCCGACAGAACGTCACGCCCAATCAATGCAACCAACCACTCCCACGACATCAGCCGAACGACGGCTCGACACGGCGGAGTGGCCAACGAGACACAAGTCACATCGACGCCATGCCGTCCAGGACAGGACAGGGTAGGGGTTATCGGCCGCTGTGCACGGTACTGTGCCCATGACCGACGCCCACACTGCACTGTGCTACCTAACCCCTGTTCCAGGAACAACACGGTGTGGGAGGTCAAGTCTGGGCCACTATAGCCTCGGAATCAGTGTACGGGATCAACTGCTCCCTCCACGCCTCGGCAATCTACCTCAGGGTCTCGGTAACCTTGGGATTCACGCCCGCCGAGCCCCCCACGACGGCTCGGCCTCGGCACCAACTGAGCCTCGGCTCTTCACGCGGTCAACGCACAGCGGCCGGCACATCGCCCGCCTCCCACGTCGCACAGGATCGAATGTGACCGGCGCGTTGCTCCAGCACTTCAAGGGCAGGACCACTCCATCACCCATGCCGCCACAGTAACAGGCTACAGGGCTC
This sequence comes from Miscanthus floridulus, assembly GCF_019320115.1. Classification (NCBI taxonomy): domain Eukaryota; kingdom Viridiplantae; phylum Streptophyta; class Magnoliopsida; order Poales; family Poaceae; genus Miscanthus; species Miscanthus floridulus. The sequence goes on from NC_089588.1 coordinate 41,350,652, forward strand.
GGACATGCCGCTTCTGTTTGCACGGCGCCACGTAGATAGCACATGTATCACCCCTATCCCCCCTTCAACTATAAAAGGAAGGGACCGAGGCTGTTTTTAGGGGGGCTGATTCTGACGCTCACACACACACACTCAGGCACCTACGAGCTCACAAGATAGACGAACACACGCTGTAACACGCACACTTCCCCGTTGCTTGAGATCAACATCTCAAGCACCTCGCACTGCTCCTCGCAGAGACCTGGGACCGGCTCCCTCTCTCGCCCTACTTGTAACCCCCTACTACGAGCATTTCGGTGCAAGGAATACAAGATCGATCTCACAGACTGGACGTAGGGCATCTATCGCCCGAACCAGTATAAACCTTGTGTCTCTTTGCATCACCATTCGGGATTAGGGACACGCAGTACATTTTTACTAGTTGGTTGAGGACCCGCCGGTCCAAAACATCGATAGTTGGCGCGCCAGGTAGGGGCCTCTGCGTGTCAGCTTCATCATCCCAACGAGTTTCGGATGGCAGACCCCGTACGACCACTGCGTCTTGGCACGGTCATCTGGTTCGGGAGCCTAGAGTTCATGTCTCTAGGATGTGAGTATGACATGGTACTCCTCACACCTCGAGCCCCACCGATCGACGACGACATCATGCACCCGTAGCCCAGGCACAGACGGTGCCCGGGCGGCCGCCCTCGTCGTGCTCGCCAAGCACGACGCGAGCGGGGCCACCCCGACACCACACGAGCTCATGGCGACCCACCGCGTTCTGCCGATGTCCCAGGCCTAGCTGTTGGCACAAGGTCCCTGGTTGGGGACCTGGCTAGCCTGAGCCTAGATATGGGCGAAACGCCGGTGGCATGCGGCGACGCCCCGTCATTCAGCTCTGCCCTACCACCTCCTGAGGGGTTGACTTTGGCGGAGCAAAGCCTAGCGATGGCACCATCCCCGTACCCCTTCGGGTTGAGAAATGCCACCGCCACCTATGCTTCCGCCTATGCCTCTACTCACGCAGAGCCCTCAGGACGCCACCAACGCTTCGCCCTCGACTTCGATACCATGACTTCGACCCACACCCACGCTGACTCCTCGGAGGAGGACGAGGCGTGGGCCGGGGCGGACTTCTCCGGACTTCGCAACCCTGAATCCATGCGCCGCTTCCTGGCCACGAGCGACTACTGCTTCGGCTACTCCGACTCTGACGACGAAGGCACTTACGACCCCACTCGCGAGTGCTTCCACATCGGACTCGGGATGTCGAGAACAGGCGATGAGGACGAGGGGCAGGCAACCGTTCCCCGCCTCGTCGGGGAGCGGGCGATGCCACACCTCCACGTGTTGTCTCGTCGGCAGCGCGGAACGAGAACCCGGCTCCCGGACAACTTCGACGCCCGGACCTAGAGCAGCTCCGTGAGCTTCAGGCCAAGGTCGAACAGGACCGACTCCTTCTGCAATAGCTTCGAGACACTCTCGAGCAGGAGCAGTGAGGTTGCGGTGATGGCGGAGGAGCTCGGTGGAGGGCCCGCGATGTTCACCACCGCATCAACGACGACAAAGGGGGTGAGCAACCCCCAATCTTCAATCGCGCTAGCTAGAACGTCATAGCTGCGGTGATACTAGTCCGAACAATGCCCGAGCCCTCTACCACGGAGGGGCGATGGGTCCACGGTGAGCTCCGCGATCTCCTCGAGACCGCGGCGGTGCTGTAGGCTGAAAGTTCCACCTCTCGATGGCGCGGTGGCGCCTCGGAACTTCCCACGGCACCACCTCGGCATGATAGGGAGGCCTCGGTTCGTCCCGAGCCCACTCGGGCACCGACACCCAATAGGGCCCCCTTGCTGCACGACCGCCTCGGTAACCGACGCGAGGCGCAGGACGACCACGAGGTGGTCGGCAGGCGACGGCGCCATGACAGCGAGGGGCCCGCCCGAGGCTACCATGTGCACCGAGGTGGCCACTACGACAGCGAGGAGGACCGCAGTCCTTCTCCTAAGCCACCCGGCCCTCGAGTCTTTAGCAGAGCTATCCGCGTTGCTCATTTCCTGGCCCGATTTCGGCAATCGGCCAACCTCACGAAGTACAGCGCGAGACCAATCCCGAACTTTGGCTGGCCGATTACCGCCTGGCTTGTTAGCTAGGCAGCGTGGACGATGACCTGCTCATCATCCGCAACCTCCCGTTGTTCCTGTCAGACTCGGCGCGAGCCTGGCTCGAACACCTCCCTCCCTCGCAGATCCACGACTGGCGTGACTTGGTAAGGGTCTTCGTTGGGAACTTTCAGGGCACATACGTGCACCCTGGGAACTCCTGGGACCTCAAGAGTTGTCGCCAGGCACCGGACGAGTCTCTCCGAGACTTCATCCGGCGCTTCTCCAAGAAATGCACCGAGTTGCCAAGCGTCGGTGACTCGGAGATTGTCCAGGCTTTCCTTTCTGGCACCACCTGCCGAGACCTGGTCCGAGAGTTGGGCCAAAATGTGCCAACCTCGACGGCCGAGCGGGACGGAGGCTCTCTCTCCCCCACCTGTGTCAGGGCCGCCTCGACATCCTCTCCTTGGGCGACTGGCTCCTTCGGGTCGGCCCTCGCCGACGCCGCGCCATGTTGCATGGCGGCTTGCGCCTCCACCACCTAGTGGGCGGTGGAGCTGGGGTTCACCTTGAGTGCCTTAAGTGGTGCCAAGGCGGGCACATCCGCAGGACGCTTCCGGCTAAAGACAAGATACTTACAGGGTTAGCATGCGACCGAAGAACGAACGGAAAATGCTGCAACTCTGCCGAAAATACGCTTACCTCGAGCGGGGCTGCAACCGCTTCGGCACGGCGATCCTCCTCTACGAAGGCGGTGGCGGCGGCGGAGGCACGGCCTCTGTATCCGCCGGTGCCGGCCGGTCCTCGACGAACCCCAGCACCCCCTCGGTCCTCTGAGGGGGCAGTTGCGTCGCCCCCACCGCCACCTTCTCCACCTCTATCGTCGAGCCCACCGAGCTGACGGCGCGCTTTCCCAACGCCTGCGCCTCGGGCGTGTCGGCCTCGGCCCTGGGGCAGGCGATCGCCGGCCCCAAGGCGTCTCCTCCTCCCCCGAGGAGCGCCGGGCTACTCGCCGACGCCCCGGGCGCCGTCTCCCCGACGTCAGGAAGATGGTCCAGGGGACCCTGCCCCACCTCGCTCTCGTCATCTCCATCCGAGGCATCCGTCGACAGTGACAGCGACGAAGACGACTCTAGAGGGAGCCGTCCTGCCTCTGCTGCCGATGGCGCTTATTCAGTCCCTCGCGTGCAAGGATCTTCCTCGTGCGCTTTGCCTCCTTGGCATCCTTCCGCTTCTTCTGTGCCTCGGCGTGCGCTCGGTTCACCGCCCGCCGCGCTGCGTCCTCGGGAACGGGCGGCGGGGAGGCTCGCACGTCCCTCATCCCCTGCCAGAACGGCAAACATGGGTAAGGGAACAAGTAACGGTGAGGAACGAGGAGGCCTCAGGGGCTGCAGTGGCGCGTGACTTACCAGGGAAAGGAACCCCCGTGACGGACACATTGCGTTGGGGGTCAGGCCACCGCTCCTCAGCTTCGCCTCCACTGTTTCCCTCACCCGACGAAGAATCTCCTCGTCGGAGAGGGCAGAGGCGGACATCCAGATGCCCTCGATTGGCTCATCCAGCCTCATCTCGAACAGGCACCGCCGCCAAGCCATCAGCGGTAGCACCCTCCAGCGGTGGAAGGCGGCCACGACCACAGCCGCCGTAAGGCAGCGGTTCCGCAGCCTCTCCAGCCCCTCCAGGAGCGGCTGCAGCTTGTGCTGATCCTCCCTTGGGATGCCATACTTTCACTTCTCCGGACAGCTCTCCACGATCCACCTGGTGTAGGGGGGAAGTCCGCCGTCGTCGTTGCAGAGGTAGAACCAGCTAGTGTACCAACGGCGATTGGTTGACGCCAGCTGGGTCGGGATGTAAAGGTGCTAACGGTCTTGGCGCACTTGGAGAGTGCAGCCGCCGGCCCTCACTGCCTTCCTCATGCCCGATGTGCCCATTGGCTTGGTGGTATGCCCTACCCAGAAAAGGCGGAGCCACAGCTCCTAGTGGGGAGCAATCCCCAGGTACCCCTCGCAGACGGCGACGAAGATGGCCGCCTGCGCAATGGAGTTGGGGTTGAAGTTGTGGAGCTCCACGCCGTAGTAGTGCAGGAGCACCCGCATGAATTGGTCTGCCGGCAAGCCAAGGCCACGCTCGTGAAAGGATGCGAAGCTCACGACGTAGCCGTCGCGTGGCCTCAGCTCTGGCTCGCCCGACAGAGCGATCCAGTCCGGCCTGTTGGGGTCGGTAACCAGACGGAGAAGGCCATCATCGACGAGCGACTATAGCGTCTCCACGGTGACGTCGGACTGATCCCAAGGGTCCACCTCAATGACAACAGCGCCGGCCATGGGTGCGACGGAGAATACGACTACGACGGTGAGCCTCTCTCGCTCTCTCTACCTCGCCTCTCTCTCCTTCTCCTCGGCGCTCTCTATTCTAGCAATGGCTCAAGGGCGGTAGGGGCAAACGCAGGCAAGGTAAGGGGGGGAGGGGCGAGGCTCATTACGTATTTATGCAGGAAGGAGGCGAAACGGGCGGGCGACGAAATCGGGAAAGTTTCCCCCAGATCCGGCACAGTTAATCCAGATTCGATTTTACCGCCCACGTACCCACCTTTTCCTCATTAATCGCGAGGACAGTTATGTCCCATCCGCTGACACAGTGCCACGTTCAACTGCTGCAGCGGCAAGCGTCGTTCTACCTCCCCGAGAAAACCACCTCAAAAGGCGCACCTGCCGTTGTCGAGCCGATGGGCGAGAGAATATTCCCCACCCGATTCCTTTCAGACGAAGGAACTGGGCACCGAGCCCGTTACGGTCCAGGGGTTCGAAGGCTGGGCCCCCGAGGGTTTCGACAGCCGCCCTAGGGCAACAGAGTTAGGGACGACTATGGGCGAGCCCATACGGGGTCAAGACCCAAGCAAGTGAAACGCTTGGGACGCCCTAAGTCATGTTCGAGACCGACAGGGAAGTCTCCGAATGGGATCCCACCGTAGGGAGGCACCGAGCCACCGGCGCCCATCGAACGGCCATGACACCCACTAGAGGAACCCTCTGGTACTCTTGGAGTGCGTCTCTAGACCGCTAGCTGACCCCTAGCGAACGGGGCATAGGCCTCCACTCGGACTTACCCGATAATAGCTCACCAGAAGAGCCACCGCTCGCGCCCATCGAGGGTAGCCTGGCATATTCCACCCCTCCTTTCGAACGAAAAGGATGCACGTGGGTCGTACAAAAAGCCAGGGGAACCCCTAATGGCCCTCTTGCTCCATGCAGAGGCTAGGGGGCTCTCCTGCAACCTTGCCAAGACCCAGCGACCCAGGCTCGCACCCGAGGGGGCTCGGCAAACAACCCCTCCTTCTGAACGAAAAGAATGCGCGAGGGTCATACGAAAAGCCAAAGGGAACTCCTGACGGTCCTCTTGCTCCGTGCAGAGGCTAGGGGGCTTTTCCTGCAAATATGCCGAGACCCCGCGACCCAGGCTCGCACCCGAGGGGGGCTCGGCAAACAAACCCTCATGCGCGAGGGGCGCACAAAAAGCTAGGGGAACTCCTGACCGCCCTCTCGCTCCGAGCAGAGGCTCAGGGGCTCTTCCTGCAACTTTGCCGAGACCCAGCGACCCAGGCTCGCACTCGAGGGGGCTCGGCAAACAACCCCTCCGTTCGAACGAAAAGGATGCACGAGGGTCGTACAAAAAGCCAGGGGTACCCCTGACCGCCCTCTCGCTCCGTGTGGAGGCTCGAGGGCTCTTTCTGCACCCAGGACGGAGACAAGCAACCCAAGCTCGCACTCGAAGACTCAGAAAAACGCGATAAAGGGCGTCGAGCCCGTTACGGTCCAGGGGTTCGAAGGCTGGGCCCCCGAGGGTTTCGACAGCCGCCCTAGGGCAACAGAGTCAGGGACAACTATGGGCGAGCCCGCGCAATGCCGAGACCCGAGCAGGCGACTGCTCGGGACGCTCTAAGTCGTGTTCGAGACCGACAGGGAAATCTCCGAATGGGATCCCACCGTAGGGAGGCACCGAGCCACTGGGGCCCAGCGAATGGCCCCAGCACCCACTAGAGAAGCCCTCTAGTACTCTTGGAGTGCGTCTCTGGACCGCTAGCCGACCCATATCGAATGGGGCACGGGCCTCCACTCGGACTTACCCGATAACAGCTCGCTGGAGGTGTCACTGCTCGCGCCCACCAAGGGTAGCATGGCACCCTCCACCCCTCCTTCCGAACGAAAAGGATGCGTGAGGGCCGCACAAAAAAGATAGGGAAACCCCAGATAGCCCTCTTGCTCCGAGCAGAGGCTCAGGGGCTCTTCCTGCAACCAAACCGAGGCCCAACGACCCGAACTCGCGCTCATGGGCTCGGCAAACGCAATAAAACTCACTGCACGACGTGAGAAAAGCCCCTGAAGGAATCAATCCATTCCTCCAGGGCCTTGGGGGCTACACCCGGCGGGTGCGCTCGCGCGCACCCACCGAGGCCTCGAGTACGAAACACCATCCCGCCGGGAGCTGCCGCAAGTCGAGTCTCGACAAAACCTCGGGGAGAGTGCTCACACTCACCCTGAGGCTCGGGGGCTACTGTCGGGTACCATAAAAAGGGGTCCCCTAAGCGAGAGTCCAAGCTAATTGCTTAAACCCTTTAAAAATTAAAGCCAAGAGACAACTATTGGCTAAACCCCGGCCTCATCCGAGGCCACCTACCCTCCGCCTCGATAGAGGCCTCGCACGAGAGGCCTCGGACGGCCTACCGATTCTCCGTCTCGCCCGAGGCCGGCTCGCAAGGCCTCGGACGGGAAAACCGATTCTACGACTCGCCCGAGGCCCCGCCCGGAAGGCCTCGGACGGGAAACCGATTCTCCGACTCGCCCGAGGCCCCGCCCGGAAGGCCTCGGACGAGCTACCGATTCTCCGCCTCGCTCGAGGCCGGCTCGGCAAACAACCCTGTCGCCTCCGCCTCGGCCAATCTCCTCGACAGAACGTCATGCCCAATCAATGCGACCAACCACTCCCACGACATCAGCCGGACGACGGCTCGACATGGCGGAGTGGCCAACGAGACACAAGTCACATCGACGCCATGCCGTCCAGGACAGGACAGGGTAGGGTTTACCAGCCGCTGTGCACGGTACTGTGCCCACGACCGGCGCCCACACTGCACTGTGCTACCTAACCCCTGTTCTAGGAACAACGCGGCGTGGGAGGTCAAGTCTGGGCCACTATAGCCTCAGAATCAGTTTACGGGATCAACTGCTCCCTCCACGCCTCGGCAATCTACCTCAGGGTCTTAGCAACCTTGGGATTCACGCCCGCCGAGCCCCCCACGACGGCTCGGCCTCGGCACCAACTGAGCCTCGGCTCTTCACGCGGTCAACGCACAGCGGCCGGCACGTCGCCCGCCTCCCACGTCGCACAGGATCGGATGTGACCGGCGCGTTGCTCCAGCACTTCAAGGGCAGGACCACTCCATCACCCATGCCGCCACAGTAACAGGCTACAGGGCTTGGACATGCCGCTTCTGTTTTCACGGCGCCACGTAGATAGCACATGTATCACCCCTGTCCCCCCTTCAACTATAAAAGGAAGGGACCGGGGCTGTTTTTAGGGGGGCTGATTCTGACGCTCACACACACACACTCAGGCACCTACGAGCTCACAAGATAGACGAACACACGCTGTAATACGCACACTTCCCCGTTGCTTGAGATCAACATCTCAAGCAACTCGCACTGCTCCTCGCAGAGACCTGGGACCGGCTCGCTCTCTCGCCCTGCTTGTAACCCCCTACTACGAGCATTTCGGTGCAAGGAATACAAGATCGATCTCACAGACTGGACTAGGGCATCTATCGCCCGAACCAGTATAAACCTTGTGTCTCTTTGCATCACCATCCGGGATTAGGGACACGCAGTACATTTTTACTAGTTGGTTGAGGACCCGCCGGTCCAAAACACCGACACACGAGCAAGAAACTTAAATAGTACGCAACATCTAGAATCCAGCCCATGCATGGCCAAAGTTTTAAAAACACATTGGCCACGTTCGCTTGGAGGAATTTTAGAGAAATCTGGGGGAATTTGTGAGAGGAAATTAGGAAAACACTGTTCCGAATAAAAAAAAAACGGATCCAGGTTTAAGAGCACGCGAACGGGGCATTGTTAAACTTCTACCCATAACTAGCAAGATGTGCATTATTGTACCCTCCAATCTTTTGGCATATCCGTAATCCGTTTCCTACAGTGTTTCTCTTCTTTCTGCATAAAGTACCTCTAATAATGGGTATCAATGAAAAAACATGCAGATGAGTATTCGTTCTTAATTAAGGGCGCATTTAGTTCTCAAAATATTTTGGGTTTGGCTACTGTTTGGCTACTGTAGCACTTTCATTTGTATTTGGTAACTAGTATCTAATTATGGACTAATTAGGTTCGAAAGTTTCGTCTCGCGATTTCTCACCTAACTGTGTAATTAGTTTTGTTTTTCGTCTACATTTAATACTCCGTACATGCATGGCAAGATTTGATGCGACCCTTTGGATTGAAAATTTTTGGAATCTAAACATGCCTTAGATCAGCAGGACCAGGACTGCAGGAGAACTACGTACCAGGAAAAAGTGCTGTTTTGGCTGCGTTTTTTTCAGTGGCAGCGGCTGCACTTGTCACTGTTGTCCACCGGAGCTATCTAAGCAAGTGTTCGGTTCCGGGACTACCTGGATTGGGTTGATTTCATTCCGTTTTTTTTTTTGTTGGGTTGATTCCATTTCTGGTTTGGTTACTGGGTTGGGGTTATCCCTCGTTTTTTGTTTGGTTGGAGGAGAATGAAATGTGGGTTGAGGTCCCTGACACGTGGAGCCCACATGTCAGCCTCCTTCCCCTTATCACGTGCTTTTCTTCTTCTCCCACGCCCCCCCAACCCTACGTGCTGTCGCCCGTACGCGGAGCAGGAGCGAGCATCCCCTCCATCCACGGGAGCTGAATCTCCGACGAGCAGTCGCCCTTCGCCCACGCCAGAGCTTCGCCTACAGCCGACCTCCAGCCGCGACTCCTACGTCCACCCGCAGGAGCTCCGCCGCTGCGCCCCCATCTCCGTCCGCGGAGCAGGATCTCCCGCGAGCACCCCCGCCATTCACGGGAGCTGGACCTCCGCCCGCTCCCGAGCTCTGCCTACAGCCGGACTCCCTCGGCGCCTGACTCATATCTCCATGGCGAGCGGCTCCCTTGGCTCGGTCTTCCCTAAGCACCCCGACGCAGGAGCGTCGCGCGCGCCCTGCGCTGGCGCGACCCCGTCCGACGCCCGACTCGGTCTTCCCCGCTCGGCCTCCGCCCCGCGCGCCCACCGCTCCCTCGCGTCATCTGGGTCCGCTCCGGTTTCTTCGATTTGGAGGGGCAGGGGGAACCCAGATCTAGGAGGAATATTCTCTTTCTTGGATGGCCCCAACCCAACAGGATGGCAAGAAAACGCAACAAAAATCGGTCCAACCCACTCTGACACAGTCGGACCTCCCATCCAAACACACGCTAACGGATGTAGCCGTTGCGGCTAACAGGCCCAAAGTTTAAGGAGGTATCAGCATGCACATTGCGCAACGGGACATGCATGCAAAGGATATTTAGCTAGGTTTGTGAAAGATCACATCATATGACTTAGCTTTGTGGCCCATCATAATCACAACTAGAATGTAGTAGTCAACTCTTGCGAGCTATTCGGTTGATGGTTTTCGCGGCTGATAAGCCGTCTGATACCGTTTTGTTGTGAGAGAAAACACTGTACTATGCCTGCTACGCCGGGCTGATAAGTTCAAGCGAGTTTGGTTGCGCTCGTATTTACCTTAATCCACGTGTATTGACTTGGATTGAGGTGTACCATGCGGGCTGATAAGTTCAAGCGAGTTTGGTTGCGCTCGTATTCACCTTAATCCACGTGTATTGACTTGGATTGAGGTGGATACGAGTGCAGACAAACAAAACCTCAGAGGATGAGAATAACAAACACGACTATTATTTCCTAAATTAATGTAGAATGTGAGAAACGAGTGGTAGAACTAAAAAACTCATGATGACTCATTTCAAAATAAGTATCATTGAACTTGTTTTCCGAACAAGATTTTCATAGGGTCTATTTAGAAATGCTCCTGCTCCATCAAAACTAGCTCTACTTCACCGATTCCACTATAGAACAGCTTCATTGTAGAGTTGCAATCCCATCTTAGAGCAGATGGACCTATTCAGACTTGTAATTACCTATCTCTAGTAACGTGAGGTTTTCCACAGGAAAAGATCTAACTTGGATGATGTTTGTGTTTGTTTTGACATTTTGTAAGCATATATGTGGATGACTATTTTTTAACCAATTGAATTAGGATGTAAAATATTAAAATTGCAAATAAATTAGTAAAAAAAGCAAAAAAAAACACATATTTTGATAAAAAAACATCTTTTTTACCCATAGACATCCATGTCCATAGATAATTAACAAAGTCAATCATTTGAGTAAAAATAATATTGTCTATAGACAACTAGAGAGTAGTTTCAATCAAATCGACATAATAAGAGCAGCTCCTATAGACTAGCTATCCTACTTGACTTTGGCAAAGTTAGAGAAACATAGGCTCTAAATGCCTCGTGAACCAGATCTCCAAAATGCCAAACTCATCGGTACACTTTTATCACTCGGTAGAAGAAGCAAGCGGGTTTCACTTGCCATCTCATCTGCCCCCCTGCTGTAAGAAAAATGGCACCTATCAAGGGTCATATGTGATTTTGGTGATGGTATGACAACATGATTATTTAGCTTATGTTGTTTGTAAGTATACAAGATGTTTAATTCAAATGAATGCAAGGACGAACTTAGACAAAGGTAATGTGAAGATCAAGTGATCAACTCCTCAAGCAAGGATATGGAGCTACTATGAAGAATTTAAAAAACATGCATGCAAGAAGTCCAAAACATCAAATAGATGAAGCCCGAACTTGAAGAAGCCGAGGAATGGAGCCAAACGGGCTCTGCTTAGGAGTACCGTAAAACTCTGATGGTGTGCCCTGGCAAAAGGCACTGAAGAATAGAGTCGTCCAGACCCAAATTGACTAGTGCATGAGAAAAACACCAGAATAGACAGGTACGTTTAGGGATGTCAATTAAACCCGTAGGTCTCAACAGATCGGGGCCCGAAATGAACGAGGGCCGGGTACGTGCGCTAAATCGCACCGGCAAGGGACTTATCAAGGCCCAAAATATAAAAAATAGCCTACATATAACTAAGTATCCATGTCCAATTTCTAACAACATGCTTGTCACCTAAGAATTAAATTTTTAATCTATTTCAAAAATTGTATAAATACATGGCACCTATGATGTAGATGACTAAATATGTGATATATAGATGACAAACTTCTTTTTTTTACAACTTTGTATAATTATTAATATAATCATGATGATATATTACTCGTTAGATCAACACGTGCTCGAAACCTGCGGGCGCGGATGCAAAATTGCGTCCACAAGGTGTGTTGAGGGCGAGGCGCTGGGCAGGTATTTGCTTCACCTGCACCACACCTGGCCCGTTGCCTTCTCCAGTTACGTTCATTCATGTTGGCAATCTCCATCCTTGTTTCCCGTGTGCGATAGATATAATAGTCGATAAACATGTTACCGATAACATGATAGATAGTTTTTTACAACTTCAGAAAAAAATTGAAAACTTAAGTTTTTGAAGAGCTATAAAAAATGGTAATGCTAGGTATGGGACGTCCATCTGCCCGGACGGTGCCGATCGTGGGCCGCAGCCAACAGCTGCTCATCCAATCGCCCTCGCCCCCAATCTTCTTAAAAAAAACTTCTTATCCCTTCCGCTTCCTCCTCTCCACCACATCGCCTTGCGGCTGTCAGTCCGCCCGTCCTGTCCCAAAACTGCTGCCGCGCGCCCCATCCGGCGCCACTCGCTCGCCCCCGTTGCAAACGCTTCTCACCCCTCCTGTCGCGAGCACTTCTCGCCCCCTCTCGTCGTGCGCGCTAGTGCTGGTGGTGCTCGCTTCGCCCGTCGCGTGCGCCACACGCCCGGCCGAGCCAAGATCGGTGCTGGTGGTGCTAGTGGCGGTGGTATGCGCCACACCGCTCGTGCTAGAGCGCCTGCCCGTCCGAGGCAAGCCCGCTGTTGGTGGCTGGTGCTCGCATGCCGCAGCTTGCTGCCAGCTTCGACCCGACAGATGGAATCGGCTGGCCTCAGCCTTCCCCTCCCCTATGTTGCATATGTATGTTTCAATTATTTTAGACGTTCCAGATGTATGTTGCAATTGTTCTATTTTGATGTTGCAAAAATAGATCGGGAGATGTTGCAGGTGTTTCAAATGCATGTTGCAAGTGTTTGTTCAAAATGTTTTATTTGTTTCCAGACGTATGTTGCAATCGTTTTTTTATTTGGATGTTGCATATATTTCACACATATGTTGCAACAGTATGTTCCAAAATATTTTAGCCGTTTCAGTCAAATCTTGCAGCAAGTGGTTTCAGTTGCAAGTTGCAAGTGCTATTTTGTTGGATGTTTCATATGTTCCACGTACATATTGCAAGTGCACGTTCCAAGTTTTTCATCTGTTTTTAGACGTATGTTGCATTCAAATTTTTTATGTTGCAGACGGGGGCGCTAAGGGCGGACAGACGGGTGCTCCGGTTGGGGGCATGTCGGGTCCCTGCTCTCGAGTGCCGCCTGCTGGAGAGAGAGGAGCAGGTCTGGGGAATGACTGGCGGGTGCAAAATACGAGGGCGGAGCGAATCCGGACGAGGGTGGGGCGCGATGGCGGGCTGGGGCACACTGCGCGGGCGTCTGGACACACGCGTCCATCCAAACGTCCGGACCCTAGCCACACCCTATAAATCCCCCCCCCCCCCCCCCCCCCCCCACCACCCCCACCCACCCACACACACAGTTTAGCTCAACACTATTTTTTTTTCTTTTTGCTAGGGTGGACTGTAGAGTTGCACTGGAAAGAAAAAGATCAACATGTGCTAAGGCCTGGCCCAGCTACACTACGGCCTCCCTCTTCTTCGTCCAGCCTCACGGCCCATCGGAGACCAGCCCAGTCCCATCGTTCCCAGTTTCTATCCCTCCCCCACCCAACAGCCACATTATTGTGCGACTTCCCAAACTAACCCAAGTCACCTAGAACCTTCCCTAAAACTTTCCATCTCAACCGTCCCGCTCCCCAGTCCCCACCGCTACTGGCTGACGTGTACGCGTACGACTCCTCCTCACTCCTGGGCCCACGCGGGCCCGCAGGGGCACATTCGTAAATCTCTCGCCACGAACCGACTCCGCCCTCCCGGGTATAAATACACGCCAGCCCCCAGTTCTCCATTCCTGATCCAAATCGCCCCAAATTCCGCCGCTCTCCCGCGCGAGATCTGTTCCGAGCCAAAATTCCAAATCCAAATCCGCGGACTCCCCGCGCGCTTCCTCTCCCGCCCCAACCCCAAATCCTGACTCCCCCGCCCGCGCCCAAACGGCCGCCGGGTGTCCTTTCAAACCCGATCGGATCTGACCCCCACCGCCCGTCCCGCGCCGCGCCAAGGGAAGCGAAAGCGACCGGATCCCGTCGGCGTCGGTCATGGCGGTGATCACCGGGCGGCCGCCGAAGCGCGTGCGGGTAACGGCGGGGCCGCGCGCGCTGGACCTGCGGGCGTTCCCGGCCGCCGGTGAGGCGCCGGCGCCGCCGCCGCGCGGGGCGTTCCGCGACTGCGTGCGGGCGTTCCTGGCGCGGTCCGCGGTGCCGGCCGACGGCGCGTGGCGGGTGGCCTTCCGCGTCGGGGACGGGGACGGGGGCGGAGAGGGAGCGGTCGTGGCCATGGAGGTGGTGGAGGAGGATGTCGCCAGGGCTGGGGCCGGGCGGATCTACTGCGAGCACTGCACCGTCGCCGGTGAGTGACCGTGCCCGGACTCTGTCCGCCGTGGCCGGGTCCATCTCTTGCTGACGGCCTCCTATTTGATAGAATTGCGGTGCCACAGTCATATCAGTAGCAGTGTGTTCACTGATTCCCGTGGCTATTTTTTCACATCGGTGAATTGGTGAAAGTAGTCGGGGTGGAGGGACGCGCTTATGCTGATCTGTCCTCTGTTTCTTGATTGTATAGATGTTTATTTATTAGTTCTCTTGTGAATCTGCTTCGCAGGGACCTCTGATTATTCTTGTAGATAAATTTAGGAGCCTTGACTCCGCACACACATGCTCTGCCTGCTACTCTGAGTTCTCCTGAATGTTTGTGCACATTTTTTCTTCTTCTACAGATGTCAATCAATAAACAAATTCTATCAAACGCAATGGTGACTGTTATGGCTGGAGAATCTCAATATCATTGCCTTTTGTCTTACAACTTAATAGGCTGGAGCAGACACCCTCTTTGTGGGAGGAGGTACCACTTCATAATTCGGAATGAATACGACGTGCACGAGTACAAAACCTGCAAGCATTGTGGGCATATGGCCCAATTGTTTGAAACGCGGTAAGCTAATCTACTTTGTGTAAAACTATCAATTGCTACTGTAGTGTAATATAAAACCAAACCCCTCAAATCACAACAATAACCCAAATAGTGAAAAAGATAGTACTGTAACAAGCAATTGTTTGATTCTAGCAACTTGAGGAACATGCACATTTCCATCAACGCAAGCCCCTACAAGCACTGATCATCTTCATCATTAATAATCAGGTGCCCGTCATGCAAAAATGGGATCTCTTATGATGATCCGGAAGATTGGGACTATAGGCAGTTGGATAATCCACGTCACTTGCTGCATGGCATTGTACATGACAATGGGTTTGGTCACCTTGTCCGGATAAATGGCAGAGAGGGTGGTTCTAGTCTTGTGACTGGGATTCAACTGATGGGTTTCTAGGATTGGCTCTGCAAATACCTCAGAGTCAGGTAAAGTCTAATAATTTCCTTTCTGCCTGACCACTAGTACACTGGGATTAAGCCCATGTTTAGTTCCAACCCAAAATCCCAAAAAGTGCTACAGTAGCCATCACATCGAATGTTTGCGGCCCGTGCATGGAGCATTAAATGTAGACGAAAAAAAAACTAATTGCACAGTTTGGTGGGAAATTGCGAGACGAACGTTTTGAGTCTAATTAGTCCATGTTTGAACATTAATTGCCAAATAAAAACGAAAGTGCTACAGTAACCCAAAATCTAAACTTCCCCCAACTAAACACGGGCTAACTCATGGACTCACATAACATGAAACAAATTTAATTTTGCTTCTCCAATTATTTTCAAGCTATGAAATGGATGGACAGTGGCAGAAAAAGAAGATTGTCTAGTGTGCTATGTTCTTGGCATAAGCAACACTAACGGTGACCAAAATATTGTGGAATATATTAGGTTGGACTTTGCTCTTGTCATAACCAGAAAACGAACTATGACATAAAAATTTGAGCATTCTTGGCTGCTTCCTTAAACCAGCTGTGTCATTCAATTGAACTGAACAAAAAAAAGTATAATACAACCAAGCACATCTTGCTTTGAACGATATAAGAACATCAGGAAAGTTCTGTTGCTAAGATATAAATAATAGAGTTGTGGACATTAGAAATAATCTTGGATACATTTTTAAAATGACCACTTTAGCAGTTCCACTGAACTATGGGAACAGAACCGAACCTAGTGTGCAATGTGCTGCACATCTGACTAGAACTGTGTACTATGAAGTATGAATTGTTTTATACACGTCACACAAAGCTATTTACAATACAGATTGAATTTGTAAAGTCAAATTCTCCTGTACTGGATTTTAGTTTTCTAGTTAATTGCAGAACAATCTCTAGGAAGTATGCAACTGACATGTAAAGCTTAATTGCAGAAAGGTCTCGTTGATGGATGTCTCTAAGAAGTATGGAACTGATTACCGGATCTTACATGCCATCACCACTGGTTATTCTTGGTATGGCCAATGGGGATTCAAACTCAGCAAAGGGAGCTTTGGAATCACATCAGAAGAATACTTAAAAGCTATAGACAACCTTTCCTCGACTCCATTATCACACTTCTTCCCCCACTCCCGATATCCTCGAAACAAGCTACAAGATACCATTTCATTCTACCAATCTCTTTCAAAGCACCCTCTCACCACAATTCGTGAACTGTTCCTCTATGTGCTGGGCCTTGCCACCAGCAAGAGATTAAATATGCACTATGGCTCAATGCATAAGGATCATTCACATACCCATGTGCAAGAGACATGGCCTGATGAGGAAATAAAACGTGCAACAGAAACTGCTATAAAAGTTCTTCGTGCTGTCGAAAAAACAAGGTGGGTGGCCATGCGAACCCTAAAGGCAGCCATGTACCATCCAATTGGTTCACCACAGCTAGTTGACTACTGCCTCAAGACCCTTGGTACCAGACCAATTGATGGAATGACAGTTGCAGTCCGATGCAACAGTGAGACAAACACCCTAGAGTACAGGTTAGTGATTAATATACCTGTTATTATTACTTATCAGTTTATTACCAGCTTTGACAATTTATCCTAATTCTTGTTTCAACAAAAAATTCTAAATAATTATTTACTGCAGGCTTATGGATGAGCCCATTTTCCAGCCCAATGTATGCATGCCAACTCAAGACCATCTTCGCCGTGACATAAAGTTCTTGCATGATGCTCTCCTCTATCCACATACAATGCATCCATACAAACCAGAAAACTGTTATGAGCATGCCAAGAGGTCTGCCATGATCCTTTTGGACTGCAAGCAATTCACGAAGCATTATGACCTGGAACAGGAGTTCTTGCCTCAAAACCCATCCATGTTGCACATGTGGTGCCAAGTAGAGCTGTTAGACCAGGTTGGTGATCCACCTTGCATCCCACCAGAGCTCCTAACTCTTCCACAGACAACAACTGTGGCTGATCTGAAGGTGGAGGTAACCAAAACATTCCGTGACATCTATCTGATGTTACAGTCTTTTGTAGCCAATCAGCTTGTTGACTGTGGAACTGCAAGTGAGTCAACTCAGCTCAAACTCTTGTTTGGAGCAAATGGAACTGTTTGCGTCCAAGGCAGGTGTGCTGGTGGTGAACGCAGGGTTGGAATTTACCGGATGGAAAGAGGTGTGGATAAATGGACGGTCAACTGCTCTTGTGGAGCCAAGGATGATGATGGTGAGAGGATGCTGTCTTGTGACTCTTGCCATGTGTGGCAGCACACTAGGTGTGCTGGGATTAGTGATTTTGATCAGGTGCCAAAGAGATATGTATGTAACTCATGTAAATTACTCCACAAGCATAAGAGCAGTGGGCCCAGGTCAGTTTATAATAGTGGCCCAAGCAAAAGATGTAAGATTGGCACAGGTGCCTTTAGCCATGTAGATGGGGAATTTTTGAGGCCTCACATTGGTTGACATGTAAATATCAATAACAGTGAGTTTATATGTGCAACGCGTTGACATGGGAAGACAACTAAAGTCCACTCTACACGTTGAATGAGCCACATTTGCTAATTAACTCTCTTGTGCTTTCGTCCTTGCTTCACACAAAAGAATTGATCTAGAGTTAACAGCCTCCTAGGTTTAGGTTTTTAAGTTGGTCTAGTGTTCGTTCCGTTTCTGGTATGGGACTAAACCAGGAATACTAGTACCTCATTGCTATAGCGTCGTGAATTTGGTCTGGCCCAACTAGCTCAATGGGCTGGGTCTCACATCCCTGACCCGGGAAGACGGCTAAGGCCTACTCTACACGTTGAATGAGCCACACCTGCTAATTAATTCTCTTGCGCTTTCGTCCTCGCTTCACGCAAAAAGATCGATCCGGAGTTAACCTTCTAGGTCCAGGCTTTTAAGCTGGTCTAGCGTTCGTTCCGTTTCTGGTATGGGACTAAACCGGGAATACTAGTACCTCATCGCTAGTGTCATGAATTTGGTCCGGCTCAACTGGCCCAATGGGCCGGGTCTCACAATATGACATGCCAGTTTGTGGATGTTAACTTGAGAACTAAATTGTCTGAACTTGGTCTACTGTCAGTTGATGAATCATAAGGGTACTTACCAGCATGTAGGTACTTGTGCAGCCAGCACTTCACCTTTTAGTATTTTGTTTCACTTTATTGCAGCTGATACAACATCAAGATAAGCTACTGTCAGCATTATGGCAACGTATCAGGTGCAAACCAACCAACCTGCTTAAGCCTCCCCACCCGCCGGCCTTTTTTTTTTGCGCTTAAGCCCCCTCACCCCATCCATTAGATCAGATTGGTAGTTTCTAAGTTTGCACAAGTTGATTGGTTTGCACCTGATATGTTGCCCAGCATTATATCCACAGTAGGTCAACTGAAAGGAAAAAACTGTTCAAAGATGTTGCTATGCAACCAACTGATAATATCGCGAAGAAAACAGAACCATTGATGGCAGAACATAAAGATTAAGACAAACTTCAGATGACACAAAACAATGAATAAAGAGCAGGATAAAATTGAACTCCACACTTCTGCAACACACCAATACTTCCTAAGGCATACACGATGGACAATCCCAAATTTCATTACCAAAACAGCTATGAAAGAACAGAGACGTTTAAAGGTTTTGCAACGACGCCACTCACCGCAAACGATGCTCACAGTACTAAGCATTCTGGGCTTAGAGCGAGGCCAAACAAAGGCTTCTAACGACTTAACAAGCAATCATGCACACTCACAGCGCTAAGAACGTACGAGGCCCCATACTTTTCTACTAAAAAAAGAGAGATTACATTCCCCCAACCAGCAACATTCATGGGTCACAGGCTGTCCAACTAACGTGACCACAAATCCTCCTTAGCTGTTGGTGTTCGCCTGCGACTCCTAAGTTCTAAGGCACTATCTAATGATAACAAAGTTTTGGGACAAAGAATGGTGTGAACAATCACTGAATTTGTAATGTAGGTTTATAATTCAAGAACTCATTTAAAAAAATGGTGGTACTGGAAGCCAATTAACTATGTTGAAATGCAACTAAGCTCCAGTTATAAAAATAATACACCATGTAAATAAAACAAGATGAACATGTATAGCTTCAGTTTAAAGTAACTTTCACCCGCTGTAGGTTGGGAGGCAGTAGGCTGAAGATAGCCATGTATTAACTAGCACAACAATGAAAACAGGAACACTAGATTTGGATCCAGAAAAATTAATCAAATTTAATTTGGCAACACATGACACTTTGTTTGTCTAACAGAAATAGGCAATGTTAGGAAAATGTTCTGTTCTTTTCATCGGATATCATATTAAAGGTCAAATGGAGAAGCAAGCTCTTAAAATCCATTCCTTGTTCGTGTGTTTTGGGAAGAAATAAGCCACTACCCAAAAACTTAATTTGAAGAAACAAGGGCAAAAAAACTCAAGAATTCTTAATTATATCCATACCATGCCAATCTCTACAGAGGTAGTCAGGCGCTTGGTCCAGCAGATTCATTATATACTATACAAAAATCAACTAGTAGAACTAGTGTCATACAGTTTACCCTCGTCTCATTATGCATTAATCTGGAAAAGCCAATACACGTTTTGTACATCTTATCCCTATTTTACTGGTTTCTTATGATCCTTACATAATTTTTCTGTTTCGTAATGAATTTTAGACCATCCCTGCTTTCTTTATCAAACCAAATGCAGAGTAAAAAGAAGCTGTAGCATTAGCATATATCCTTCAAGATTTGCCGTGCATTAAGTTTATTAGCAGTGCCCCTTTTGGATTACAATGTAGATTTTGTAAATTCCTAATAGAATGTGCTCCTAAGAGGTGGAACTTGTTAGCTTAGAAACAAATATATGGAATTGAGACGGCACCAAAACCAAAATACAGAGAACTCACAAAACTTGGAAGATCATTTGGATGCAAAAAATAGCGTGGATAACATAAGCTGTGCTTTCATCTTCAAATGGCAACTCTAAATATTTTGGAGATTTCAACCAGATATAAAAAATAAAGGTCAAGAGCATAACTCAGTCACTGAAATTCCTTTAGTTAAAAAAGCAATTAGAGCATAGAGCAATCAGAGGAAAAGGATCATGTATGACATAACAAACCCTAGAACATTATTTCTCATAGAGGCCTAGGACCAAATAAACTCATAAATCCACTCTAAATCCTAATTGTAAAATTCTAAAAAAAAACTTTCACAAGCAGCCAAGCACGCATTTAGTGAAGTTGAAGGTCGAAGGAAAAAAAATAAACTGAAGGCACAAGACCATAAGAATGAATAATTAAAAAAAATATACTTCTCCATGAAACAGCTCATAAAACGTAAGCATTTGCAACGTGAAGTTTGTGTTGGTCCATATTACAGAGACATGGAAGATCTTATGAGTGCATTACAACTTCTACGGAAACAAACTTCACTTTTTCTGATTCCCTAGAGCTAAACTCGATAGGCCGGTAAAATGAGGAAGAAAACCATTTAACACGGGCGACAATAGGAAACTACGCGTACTCAGAAAACCATAAACTCCCATTCCTCCTACACCTTAAGAACTACTCCCTCTGTACCAGGGAAAATGCAATTATTGTTTCCTTTAAGTCAATCTAACTCAACTTTGACCCAATAAATCTACAAAAAGGTATTACTATTTATTTATGTTATCTAATAATTATCATTAGATTTATCGTGGAATATATTTTTGGGAGTATTCTTATTTGTAGTCATAAACATAAATATTGATGTTGTTTTCTACTTTTGACAGTCCAAACCTAGAATTGCATTGTTTTGGGGGTAAAGGTATAGGGAAAAAAAATTAGACACCAACCCTACATAGAACCTTTTGGTATTTTATTAAGTAACAAAAATCTCAGCAGAGAAAACTAAAGCAGAGCATTAGATTTTCTGAAAGAGCGCACCGCACACTGGAGCGTTCGTCAACACTATATATATATATATATATATATATATATATATATATATATATATATATATATATATATATATATATATATATATATATATATATATATATATATATATATATATATATATATATATATATATATATATATATATATATGCCCTAAATACACATCAAAATAGCAAGAGCCCTGTCATCGAGAGCGCGTGATGATCAAAATCACTTGAGACACTAGTAGGCATACCATTATGCGCCGCTCGCAAAGAATCAGAGAGGAGCACCAAAATCGACAACAGAAATTAAGCCCTTCCGAGGCAATGAAAAAGAATCAATATGGAAAGGGTAGTACTAGAAGATGACCTTTTTGGTTCCTTGCGGGTTCGCGGCTGCCGTCGAAGAGACAACAGTGAACGAGCTCACGGCCGGAGGAAGGGGAAGACGCGCGCACGAGGATTTCCATCGCCCTCTCGGTGGCTCTCCGCAGCTCGCGGATCGGAATCCGGTCTATAAGACAGGCGGTGCGCAAGAATCGTCCCGCTCTGGCCCTCTGTTTTCTTTTTTCTTTTCTTTTTTTTGTCAGAAGAACTCACTTTTCTATTTTCCCACGTAGATCCGGCCCAATGCCTGTTTTGTCTACAAAAGCTCACTCAAATGCATGTTACGCACTTTCTAAATTCTTATTTAGAGAGCAATTTAATAAGATCACTTTCTATATTTATTCCACATTTCAATAATTTTTCTATATCTTGTTGGCCACTTCTAGCGGCTCGGCCCATGTATAGCCCTGTGGGTACCGAGGGTTATACCCCCACAGCTAGTTTCCGAGCGTCTTGTATCCGCCGAGCAACACCGTCTTGAGCTTGTCCGAGCAGTTCAGCTAATCGCCGGTCGTCAAAAGCAGGCGTCCGACCAGATTGACTGGGAACCGAGCTATTGAAACGAACGTCCGAGCTGTTGAATATGCTATCCGAGCTGTTGAACATGGTGTCTGAGCTACAGAAACATATGTCCAAGTATTTCAACCGGAAGCCGAGCTCGGGCTCACTTGAAGTTCAAGGTTTGTCGCTAGGATGTAAGGAGCTCAAGTAAAATAAATTTGAAGTCTTGGTCATTGAAGTGTACACACTTAAGTGCCAGTTGCGATGGCTCTGACGATGTGGTCATCAGGGCAAAGCAAAGGCATTTAAGTGACGGGTTTGGCGAAGTCGAAACACCGTGTAGAAGAAACAGTACGTGCACCGCGAGGTGCATTGTACACAATGTAGTCCCCGAGCCTGCTGGAAGATGATGAAGGAATCTTGTAGCAGGGTCAAAGAAAAATATACAGTCCCCAGCATAGCTGAGAAAGCAACCAGTCCCCGGTATTGCCGAATAATCGAGTGACCAGGAAATCAGTACATTCACCGCAAGGTGAAGTGTACACACTTAGTCCCCAAGCCTGCTGAAAGATGATGAAGGAATCCTGTAGCAAGGTCAAAGAAGAAAAATACCTTGTCGTAAATATCTGGGAAAAAATTCCACCAAAGCAACACTTAGAATTGAATTATATTTCGTCGGCCCGTATTTGACGTGGTAGCCCACCAGGCCCAATTAGCTATCCAGCATGGCGAGCGGAGATTTCGGTGTAGAATGCGGCAGGGCAGGCGCGGTTTCCCAAAAACCCTGGAAGGTGGAAGGTCAGGGGTCGAACCGTTATAAGAGCACTCTAGCCCCGGCACACATTCCCCACTATCTCCACCGCTTCGCCGTTCTCCTCGCGCCCACGCCTCTGCGCCTGGCGACTTCTCCGCCATTAGAGCAACCGCAAGCGCATAGTTTCCTCTCGTCCATAGATCTGTGAGATGGTGCCGAAAAGAAGCCACCACGGCTCAAGCAGGGGAGCACGCGAGCTGAATTGCGCCAAGGAGTGGATGGAGTCCGTCAGCAACGAGGCGGCGCTCAATCGGTTGGTGGTGGACGGCGTGTTGCCCGATAGGGTGAAGGGATGGCGTCCGGCTCACGGTGAGAGCTTTCCTACTCCTCATGGTGATGAACTAGTTGTTTTTGAAGATTACTTCTACCGCAGATTCGGTGTTCCAATCCATCCATTCCTCCATGGGTTGATTGATTATTACAGGATTAGTCTTTGCAATCTGAGCCCGAATTCCATTCTTCATGTTTCTGTCTTCATCCATTTCTGTGAAGCCTATCTTGGCATTCTTCACCATTTCAATCTCTTCCGCCACTTCTTCTGCTTGAAGAACCAGGGGAGATCTAGATCTAGGATTGTAGGAGGAGCATACTTGCAGCTCCAGGACGGGATGGTGGGTCAATACATCGCCACCCCGTTGAACATGAACGTGAAATATTGGGCGCAACGATGGTTTTACATTCCTCTGGCGGAGCCATATGTGGCATACGATGTGGATCAAATCCCCGTTAGCAACGCCAGGTGGTCAGAGAGCACCAATGGAATGGAGCAAGTGATGGAGCTCTTGGCGCTGATAGATCGGAGAAGGTTGGATGGGGTGATTGTGGCAACGAATTTCACCTTTCGATGGGTCGAACCTGGCAAGGAAAGGGCACATCCCGGGTATGAGTTCTAGGGGAAGACCGATGGTACCCAGGAGGTGCCCGAGGAGATCAATCGGGATGAAGTTAAACGGCGCATCTCGACGATGTTCAACCTTGCGAGGCGTCTTAGGATCAATGACCAACAAAGGCCCTTCCATGTAGGGAGCCTCCCACCACGGGTAGTAGTCTCATTTTTTGTTTCATTTAATCCTTTATCTATTGCGATGTATTCATTCATGTTCCTGAAGATTCATGAGTAGGACCGGGTGGTGTACTTCTTGGCGGTCCTATCGGTGGATGAGCCAAGGGGAGTTGACGCCCGGCCGAGCAGTCCCTAGTGCCTGGCCAGCTCGGTGATTGGCAGGGACAGCTCGGCCCACCTTGAGGACGAGGATGAAGATGAGTAGACGCCGCATGTCCATGAGAAGCTCCAGGAAAAATGGCCCGCTTACAAGGAGCCGTCCCCGAAGAGAAGGAAAACAACGGCTTCATCTCGTCATGAGGAGAGGCCAGTGAGCATTGGGGCTACCATCCAATCTCAGAGGTGGCAGATATATGTGTCGAGCTCGTTGAATGACGATGAGGCGGCAATGCCTCCTACGCCAAGAGTCGTGATGCCTCCACCGTCTGCGGTGGCAGGGGCGGAGATGTGCGAAAGGCGGCGGATGCGGGAAAGCGCCACGCTGGTACCCAACAGTGCTCGGGCGGTATCCACAGCGGTGGCCTGGGCGACACTGACAGTCCTTGAGACTGCACGTACAACTCTAGTGGTAGTAGCATAGGTGGCCACCAAAGCCCCTAGGACTACGCGGGTTACTCTGGCGGCACCCATGGAGTCTCAATTATAAGTTTCCCTCTTTGTGCGTAATTCTTTTTGAACATTGTTCACTGATTGCTGACGAGTTGTTTGTGGGCCAAAGTATGGAGTCAAGTGAGGACCTACAGGCTGCTGCTGCTGATGCTGTGGAGCGTGTGGCGAAACTAGAAACTCCCTGTGTCTAATAGGAACAAGGGGGAGTAGATCCAGTTGCCCCACCGAGCAGCCAGTGGCTGCAAAACCGGCCGTCCCTACCATGGAGGAGCCACCAGTCACCGGCCCAACCTCGCCTGGGTGGGGCGCACAACACAATGAGGGGGAACCTAGCGATGAAGGGTTGTGGGCCGCAGGGGCGACACCAACTGATCGTACCGGAGTAGGAGCAGAAGCCGTAGGGGATGTGCTGAGCGCCGCGTTGTGAGAGACGCCCATGGTTGCTAGGAAAATAACAGTACCGATGGCATCAACAGCAGGGGCAAGGCCCAGACAGCCCATCCGAGGACAACAACGACCGAGGAGAGCCCCTCTAGAGGTGGCTGTTGTGGTTATTGAAGAAATCACGCAGGAGCCTTCTCTGCCTCCCTAGCTCCTCCGCATGATTATCCAGCGTGGTGAGGAATTTGAAATGCTGGAGGAGGGGGAGGCGAGCATAGAAATGAAGAGGTTAAGGACCGACCTAGCGGCAATGATCGGCCGCATTGAGGTAATCTTAAGAAAATCCTTCTATTGTGTCCCTTGATTATCGTAATCTTTTTAATCCATTGCTTGTTGTAGAACATTATGAAAGTTTTCGAGCAGCGCTAGTGGCAACTAGAAGAGATGGCCCCAGTGCTGGAGGAGAACAAGAATCTGTGGGAGTCAGTGGATGACCTCCAAGCATGCCTACTCTAAGAACGCCACCACAGAGAAGATGTGGAGGTGAAAGTCCTAGCGTTCGAGGCGGAGCGTCGGCAGATGGAGGTAGAGAACCAAACATTGGCTGAGTAGCTTAGCCATAGTGCCGACCAGCAGAAAAGTATGATTTTTAATCTTGTCTTATTAATACTCAGCATTGTGAGATGTCTTGTTGTGATGTGCAGGATTGGAAATGGAGCTCGGCCTTTCCCGGGAGGCCATCACGCAGCTAACTGTGGCGAAGGAGGAGGTAGACAAAAAGCCCAAGAAGATAGCTGAAGATCTTCGACATGAGTGTTTGGTATTTTATTTTTGCCTATGCAGTTTGAACGCATGCTTAGCATACAATCATTTTTTTTGTAGAGTATCGGCACCAGGCACTCGCGTAATTCTAGGTCTTTGGAGACCAAGTGAAAACGTAGGACGAGGAGATTGAAGTGATGAAAGCAGGGATCAAGCTCGTGCTTGACTGCATTGGCTTTGAGCCATCCGAAGGGAGATAGCTGCTGCCTAGAGACCTACAACCTTGGTTGATCCTAGACTAGTGCCGTACGGCATGGTCAGACTTCAAGGAATTCACACATAGCGCCACCCATGGAGCCATCATCCATGCACTTGCCCAGCTGTAATCGCATTATCCTGCGGTGGATCTCCAGCGCATGGTGACCAGCTATGCCCATGGAATAGATGCAACGAAGATCACCAGGCTGGAGGATGAGGCGGAAGAGCCGACGAAGAGGTTGGCTAGAGACGTTGACCTGTTCAACGAAGGGGGAGCAGTGCTCCATAGATAAAAACTTATGCTGAATCATTGTATAGTAGTGCTTAGCAACCTTTGTTGAAAGCTTGTTGTTATGGTGTGTTTGTGTTTATATTTGATATAAACCATCCGATCAGTAGTGTGTAGCTGAGTCCCCAGCCCTAGCTATCCTGTTAACCGTAACGCGAGGTGCAAGGGTCGTGTGCGTGTGGAAAGAATAGGGCGTCGCTAAGGAATCATTGCCGACCACCCATGATGCAGAGGGCGAACGCTCATGGACATGTAGGGAGCAATAGAAGATAGGGTCGTCTCTAGAGGCGTCCGAGCATCAACAGGTTTGTGCGGGTATTTGACTTAGGCGTAGTTGGCGTGTCATCTTTAAGATGTTATATGCAGAATCAAAATCGCTTAATGGAAAAGCATGGAGAAAACAATATGGAGAAACATTAGTGTAAAAAACTTTATTGAATACTCAAATATGAAAGGTACAAATATTTGAAATGAACGCTTCAAGGGTAGAAACATCTAAGCAGATCGATGTGACAAGAGTTTGTGACATCTCTTTCATCCATGTCGCATAGTCTGTAGGACCCTGGTTGGGTGACCGCCTTGATGATGAAGGGGCCCTCCCAAGGTGAGGAGAGCTTGTGCATCCCATCTGTCTTCTGTTTCCTGTGGAGTACTAAGTCTTCGACCACAAAGAATTGATCGTTGACATTAGGGTTGTAGTATCTTCGTAAGCCATCGAGGTATTTTGCCATCCAAACATAGGTGACCATATGTTCCTCTTCTAAGCTATCCACTTCAATGAGCTGAGCTTGGCTAGAGTTCTCCTCATTGTAATTCTCCACCCTGGGTGCTCAAAAGGTGACGTCAACAGGCAATATGGCCTCAGAGCCAAAAACCATGAAGTACCAGGGAGACACCGATGTTACGACTGGGCTAGGTCCTTAGTCCCTAGACCATAGCTAGTAGTTCCTTGAGCCATTTGCCAGGGTGCTTCTATTCCTTCTCGTAGAGTCGTTTCTTCAATGCGTCTAGGATCATACCATTGGCGCGCTCGACTTGGCCGTTGGCCCTTGGGTGTGCCACGAAGACATACTTGACTGAGATGCATCTTTCATCGTAGAAATCCCAAAAGTTGCTACCAGTGAATGTGGACCCCTGGTCGGTGATGATACTGTTCGGTAGGCTGAACCAGTGAATGATGTCGTCAAGCAGCTCAACTGCTTTCTTCACTATAGCTTGGACTAGGGGTTTGTATTCTATCCACTTGGAGAATTTGTTGATGCAGACATAGACCCAGTGGAAACCTCTCGACGCGAGCTTAAACAACCCGATCATATCTAGTCCCCAGCATGCAAAGGGCCACGATGTGGGAATTGTTTGCAGAGCCTGAGCTAGAACTTGGATTTGTTTAGCAAAAAACTGGCAGTTCTCACATTGGCGAACGAGTGCTTCAGCATCAGCTATGGCTAATAGAAACCATCTTGACCTAACTAGTGTTCTAGAGGCCGCATTGTTGTCGCAAGTGCCGACGTGGATCTCCTTGAGTATCTTCTTGCCTTCTTCCACGGAGATGCACTTCTGGAGTAGCTCCCCTTTGGCGTTTTTGTGGTACAACTTCCCTTCAACTAGGACGTAATGCTTACTGTGGCGGGTAAGGCATTCTCTCTTTGTGTTGTTAGCTAGGATGTTTGTAGTGGTGAGGTATCTAATGAAAGGTTCCCTCCAATCACTGCTCGGCCCAGGGACCGCTGCGACTATCTGCTATATAGGTGGTTTTTCTTCAATGCCTTCTTGTTCCTGTTTGATGGAAGGGGCCACAAGGTCCTGGACGAACACTCTGGCTAGAACTTCAACCCAGGTTGATCCTATCTTTGATAGCTCATTGGCTGCTTGATTATTGGCCCAGACCACATGGTGGTATTCGACGCCATAGAATTTGTCTTCTAACTTTCTTATCGCGGCACAATAAGCGTCCATCTTCTCGTTGGTGCAATTTCAATCCTTGTTGAGCTAGTTGATTATGAGAGCAGAGTTGCCATACACCTAGAGGCATTTAACACCGAGCTCGACAGCTATATGGAGACCATGAAGTGTCTCCTCATATTCAATGGTATTATTAGACGATTAGAAGTGTAGGCGGAGGACATACTGAAGCTTATCCCATGATGGCGAGATGAAATATATGCCTGCCCCAGCACCATCGAGGTTGAGAGACCCATCAAAGTACATGGTCTAGTGCTTGGGGTGGTCGACCAGGATAGGAGTCTACATATCCGTCCACTCAGCGATGAAATCAGCGAGCGCCTGCGACTTGATCATGTGGCGAGGCCTAAAGTCGATGGTATAGGTGCCGAGCTCGACCGCCCATTTAATGATGCGGCCGTTGGCTTCCTTGTTGCGAGGATGTCGCCGAGCAAGTATTCCATGACTACTGCTATGTGGTAGGCATCAAAGTAGTGGTGGAGCTTCTGGGATGTGATCAGGATGGCATACAATATTTTTTGGACTTATGGGTAGCGAGTCTTAGACTCATTTAGGACCTCGCTGATTAAGTAGACTATGCACTGGACTTTGCATGCATGTCCGGCCTCTTCTCATTCACCAACAATGGCAGTGCTGACTACCTGATTGGTCGCTGCGATGTAGATTAACAGGGTTTCATCCTTTTGTGGGGCAGTCATGATCGGAGGTGTGGTGAGGAACCGCTTGAGATCGGCGAATGCCTTGTCAGTGCCCTCCGACCTAAAAGGATCTAAACAATGTCAAGAGGGGGGGTGAATAGGCGTATCTAAAAATTTCTACGTAAACTCAAAGTCAAATGTCAGTGACAGTCGAAAGTCCTAACAGTTTGGGCCAAAACTTCTGGCACCCGGAAGTTTCGACACAAACAGCTAGGACTTTTGGCACCTACGAGAATTGTACTACAAGTGCTAAAATGAACTTTGAGTGAAAGATATCTTACAACCCCACTCCTTAGTGGTAAGGTGAAGTGTTGGGGTTGCTTCTTTTATGCCTAAATGTCACCACTTCATAGACCGAGTCCAAACCCTAGGAGGAGAGTTTTGGGAGGAAGATAAACCAACTAGAACAACCACAAATCACAACAACAATAACAAGCACGCGGAACACAAAATTTTTCCTGAGGTTCGGCAACCCTACAAAGGAGCTCCTACATCCTCGTTGTTGAGGTGACCACAAAGGTTGGAGTCTCTTCCACCTCCTTGCCTCTCTCAAAACAACCACAAAGGTCACTCGAGCTTTGCACTAAGAAATCAAGGGTAATACAAACTTCTCAAAGCTCTTCCACAAGATGGAAGCTCTTGGATGATGCCTAGACGGCTAGGGTTCCAAGAACCCAAGAGTAATAGACACAAATCCAACCAGCTTGATGAAGAAATCAAGTGCTCAAGATTGCCAAAGTGATTTTCTCACTTAATCCACTCTCCTTTCACTCAAAACCCTAAGGGAATCGAAGAAGTTAGCAAAGAAGAGAGGAGAGGGGTGCCTTGAATGCTTGGGAGCTATGTTGGATGAAGGTTGGTGAGTAATGAATAAGTTATCAGTTAGAAGAGAGGAGAGAGCTATTTATACTCAAAGGCAAATCCAACTGTTCAGATCTGAGTCGGAAGTCCCAACACAGATCTCCAAAACTTTTGGCTCAACACAAAAACAATGTTCACATAGACAGTCCACTAGTCTTGCTCACATATTGTCGAAACTTCCGGCGGCCACAGAGACTTTCGGCAGCTAAGACTTTTGGCTTCCGTTAGGACTCCTGACAGACATGACGAGCCTGGTGACTAAGTTCCAGGCATCGAGACTTCTGGCACCCAGAACTCCTGACTCCCGTCAAGACTTCTGATGGGCGAAGATGCGCAGGTGGCAAAGTCAAGAAGTGTTAGGACTTCCAGAGGGAGCAGGAACTTCCAGCACCCGAAACTCCTAACTCCCGTCAGGACTTCCGACAGGAGAAGATGCGTAGATGGGCTGTGGCTAAGTCAACAAGCATCGGGACTTCTGGCACCAAACGTCAGAACTTTCGACAACCAGAACTCCCAGCTCACACCAGAACTTCTGACTACCAAAAGTCCATGAACTATGTGCAAGTGTTCGTGAGGTGATTTTGTGTCTCTCTTTTGATTTTACTTTTATGCTTGAGCACTCCATCTTCCTCAGACCACCTAAATTTGCATCCCTCTTTATAGTACGGCATATCTAAACCCAAAACAAAATAAAAAGGTTTTGGAGAGTGCTTTGGGTTCGTCCGCTTTTTGCACTTGAAGAATTGAGGGATACCATTTCATCTTAGATCAACTCTTTTAAAACTTTCAAGGGACTAAAGCTGCAATATATGTCATTAGTCCCTAATTTGGATGTCATCAATACACCAAAACCCACATAGGGGCAAATGCACTTTCACGACTAGACAAATTTCTATTGAGCCTTGAGTAGCTTCAAGAAGGGGAGTCCCTTTTCGCCCAGACGAGATATGAAGCGACTTAAAGCCACCATGCACCCTATTAGCTTTTGGACATCCTTGGCGCAGGTCAATGGCTTCATGTTGGTCACCGCCACTATCTTCTCTGGGTTGGCTTCGATGCTGCGCTGACTAACGATGTTGCCTAGCAGGATATTGGATGGTACGCCAAAAATGCACTTAGTGGGATTCGGCTTCCATCGGTATACCTTCAGGGCTTCAAAAACTTCGGTGAGGTCGGCGATGAGGGTGTCAGCAGTCCTAGACTTGACCACCACGTCATCGACATAAGCCTCGGTGTTCTTCCCTATCGAGTCCTTGAGGCAGTGCTAGATGGCTCTTTGATAGGTTGCACCCGCATTCTTGAGCCCAAAGGACATCATCGTGTAGTAGTAGACACCGAAGGGAGTGATGAATGATGTCTTGATATGTTCTTCTTCCTTTAACATGATCTGGTGATTACTAGAGTAGCAATCTAAAAAGCATAGGAGCTCATAGCCGACCGTGGAGTCTACGACCTTATCAATGCGAGGTAGGCCAAAGGGGTCTTTTATGGCAGTGTTTGTTGAGATCGGTGTAATCAACACACATTCTCCATTCTTTATTCTTTTTTCTTACAAGAACCGGGTTGGCTAACCACTCCAGATGATACACCTCTTTAATAAAACCGGTAGCTAAGAGCCGGGTTATCTCTACCCTAATGGCCTCCGTTTTGTCCTGCGTGAATCATCGAAGCTTTTGCTTGATCGGCTTGGCGGTCATCGAGATGTTTAAGGAGTGCTCGATCAGCTCTCGAGGCACATCGGGCATGTCCGCAGGTTTCCACATGAACACATCGACATGCTCCCTTAGGAAGCTAACGAGCGCATCTTCCTATTTTGGTTCGAGGCCAGCCCTGATTCGAGCAGTCTTCGATTGGTCGCCGGGGACAAGGGCCACTTCCTTCACCTCCTTGGACTTGGTGGATGCTCGGGCGGCCTCCGTGGTTGGGATCTCTAGGTCCTCCAGAGCAATCAGCTGTGAAGTCGCGATGTAGTCCTACATGCGGATGGAGATGTCAGTTGCGTTGGTGAGCACAAAGCTTTCCTTCTCACAGTTGTAGGCGACGTCAAGATTGGCGCGCAGGGAGAGGACCCTCTGCTCCATTGGCATCTTTAGCACTAGGTACGTATAGTACGGCATGGCCATGAACTTGGCAAGAGCTGGTCGGCCGAGGATGGCATGGTATGCCATGTTGAAATCGGCAACGAGGAAGTTGACGTAATCAACGCAAAAATGCTTGGCGGTGCCGAACTAAACTGCCAGTGTAATCTGTCCCAAGGGTAGGGACGCCTTCCCAGGAATGATTTCCTAGAACGGAGAGTCCATGGGGGTGAGGTCTTCCTTCTTGAGCCCTAGCTCCTCCATAGATCCGACGAAGAGGATGTTAAGGGCGCTCCCTCAGCGTACGTCCTTGATTATGGGATCTAGGATGAGTGGGAAACACCCTAGTTATGGGATGTCCGACCATTGATTGGCCCTAGAGAAGGTGATCGGTTACTCTTATGTAACACCCTAAAATTTGCCTCTTTTGAAAATAGGTATAAAATGATTTATTTTTGAATTTTGTGCTTATAAAATATAGGAAAATAAAAATTTTCATTTAATTAAAATTCATCATAAGGTTTAGCAACATGTTTGAGCATGCATGCCCTTGCATTTGATTTATCTGGTTGAGTGATTTTGATTGAAAATTTAAAATGGGTCAAATTGCTTTTGCTAATGAAATTAAAAAATGGCTTTGAAATAAAAGAGAATTGGGAAATGAAAGAATTTAAAAAGTTATAAATTATATTTTTGAAAGCCTACTAAAATTTTCCATTTTTATTGAAAAGAATATTTGAATTAATATTTAACTTGATTTGGTTCAAAGAAATTTAAACCATATTTGAATTGGGATTTGAAATAAGAAAAGAAATAGAAAAGGAAAAGAATAAAATCCCCTCTCTTCCCCTCTCTGTCTTCAGCCCGTACGCCGTGGCAGCCCAGCAGCTCGTACGCCGTTGCATAATTAATATGTTTTCAACTTTTAAAATTCGAGGTTAGATTTAATTTATTATTTTATTAAAGAAAATCTTGTTTAAATCATATCTTCTACATTTTAACTCTGTTTTAGCTCATTCAAGTTACGTTAGATTCATAATGACAAGAGCTACGCATTAGTAATAGTGGTTACCATGTCACTACTTCTGGAATTTCATAGTTTAAACTATAATTTGAATAATAATTATGCAACTAGGTTTTATAAATGAAATATGATTTGTTTTACTTTAGTTTTATAATTCGAATCTAAATTTGATTTAATTTAATTTGTATAGGCTTTTATATAGTTAAAATAAATGAAGCCTATAGTTTTCTTTTTCGCGTATAAAGCAAATCTTTCGGTAGATGTATCTTTTTCACCGTAGCTCCGATTAGAGTACTTTTCGCGTCTGTGTGTTTGTAGCGAGACGTAGATTCATTTTACAAACTTTTCATCTTGATTTTATGTTTGGTGTATTGTTGTAGTTTAGATCTATTGTTTGCTTCATGTATGATTGCATGGATGCTTGTGTGGTGCTTTATGATCTTGTTCAGTCGGTGAGTTATACGTGGTGAATCAAGAAGCAGATCTTTGAAGTTTTGGACTTGAAGAAGGATTTAAGTTTAAGGCAAGTATAGCATGGGATCATCCTTGTTGTCCAATTCACCTTTAATCACTTAATTCATAGTGCATATGTCTACCTTGACTACCACTAAGGATTTCCTAGTATTTTGTTATCTTGTACCTTGATACCTTTGGGTTATTGCATTGGGTAGTATGATGCTAGTGCTCCACTACAACCATGATTTTGTAACTTGACTAATGGAATATGCAATAAACATTAAAAGATGCTTTTTAGCAACATGGAACAAGGGGGCTAGAGCATTGGGCTGTTTTATGGTGCTCTAGATTCCTCTCTCTAAGGACTTATCTGTAAGTGATCATCCGGGACTTACAGTACAGCTATGAGGGTTATATGGCTCTGGCTTTATCTAAGTATGAGGATCTTTTCTAGCTTGTTAGTGGTTACCTTTATGGCACAAGAGGGGTGTGTTCCGGGTTGGATATAGTGTGGCCTCTATCCGTCAGTGTATAGGCTGCGCGTCATTGTGCCTATCGGAAGGGGAGCTCTACATTCGCAGGTCATAGAAACCTAGCGGCCCTAACCTGTCAGATGAACCTTTGAAAGGCTTCATAGTGAACCCTACTGACCTTCCTTGGTAGTGGGTCAAGAGGCTGATCACCTCGGGCAAAAGGGTAAATCATGACTTATAGTGAAAGTGTACAACCTCTGCAGGGTGTAAAACTGGTATATCAGCCGTGCTTATGGTCATGAGCGGCCTTGGAACCCTTACGGAATATATGATGAACACTGATGATACTAATGATAAAGATGCTCACTAATGATTACTGTTTATGCTATTCATTATTCATGTTTACTCGATCATGTGTTTATATGGGCTTGTGATAAACTTGTTGCTACTCCTTTGCTAAAATTGTGACAATTAAAAGCTAATCATAGTTAAACCAGAGTCAACTTTTTGAGCCTCATGAATCCCATGTTATATTGTTGAGTACGACATGTACTTACGCTTGCTTTACTTTTTAAATCTTTGGAAAAATCCCGGATGGGTACCAGATTGCTAGTCTGAAGGAGTTAGGCTTGTGATCAACCAGTCAGTTGTCCCTGTGAAAGTGGAGTCTTCACATGAAGATCGGAGTTATCTTTTGGTTGTCTATACTCTGAGGTGGTATTCTTTATACTAATACGCTATGTAATAAGCATTGTCATATGATATTACCCTTATTTATAGCTATATGTGATATTTGACTTCCTGGGCTTACATATGGTGTGTATCTGGTTTTCCTCTTAAAATCAGGTGCTACATCTGACTAGTCGAGGTACTTGGGATCAGCGATGGGGCCGTCATATGTAGCGACCAACATGTTGCGTCAGGCTACTAGCTTCTACTCCTGCTTGTCTTCAGAGATAGCTCTCTCACCAAAGATGGTGGCAGCGGTCTTGGTGGGCTGGGCCCTTGTTTTTGCCTCGTTCTCCACCCTGACTATTTTCGGGCTCATCATCATCATGCCGTGGCTTCTTCGATGATTCACCACTGAGCGTTGTCTTCAGGCCTCTACACTCTCGCATGGTGTGCTTAGCATCCTTGTGGATAGGGCATGGGCCATCCAGCAACTTGCCGAAGTCAGCATCGTAGGTGCGCTTGTCCCGAGTATTGGCGGTGTTGATCGAGTTATCAAGCCGGCGATGGCGGCCTTGTCTGCCTCTCGGGCTCTCAGGGCGGTCGTCACGCCGAGGGTCGCGGTCATCTTGGCGGCGATCGCAGTCGTCGCGGCGGTCGTGATCGTCACAGCAACGGTCGCAGTCATCATAGCGCCTATCTTCACGACGGTCATCATTGCAGCACTGGTGGTGAGCGGAGTGGGCAGCCCATTCGGCTTCTTTGGCGTCGGCGTATCCGTTTGCTATATGTATTAGTTCACTGATGGTAGTAGGCCTCTTACGGTACAACTTTCCATGGAGCTGCTTGTGCCAGAGCCCTTTGGTGAAAACAGCGATGGCCTTGGTGTTAGTGATGTTGGGAATGGAGTTTCTTGTCTCCGAGAAGCGCCTAAAGAAGTCACGTAGGGACTCCTCGAAGGACTGATGAAGCTTCTCTAGGTCATACTTGGTGCCAGGCTACTCGCACGTGGCCATGTAATTGTTGGTGAAGACTTTCTTGAGGTCATCCTAGGATTAGATGGAGTTCTCCCATAGGTTGAGGAGCCAGTTATTTGTAGACTGGTTGAGCAAGACGGGAAGATAGTTTGCCATGATGTCTTTGTCTCCCCCCGTGGCTTTCACAACAATCTCGTATAGAGTTAGCCACTAAGCAGGGTTGGCCTTTTCTGTCATAGGTGTTAACACCAATGACCTTGAAGTCCACAGGCCACCTGGATGGCTCGGAGCCTTTCGGTGAAGGGGCGAAGTCCTAATGCGCCGGCAGGGAGTGGTGCTTGACGAGCAGCAAATCCCTCATGTTTGGCATCGAATTGCCGACGATGTTCCATCTCTGCTTCATAGCGTGCAGACCTGCTATTTTCGATGCAGCCATGGACATCTATGCCAGCGTTGATGTGGTTGCGAAGGTCATGAGGGAGGGGTTGATTGACCTCCTGGTTGTGGTTGCCGCTACGACCTCCTTGGGGGCGTGGCGAGCGTGCGTCGTGGCATGAATCAGCTTCATAGTTGCCTCTGGATCCTCTATAGAGGTAGGGACCTCTGACTAGAGGTTGGGGGCTATCGGCACCATGATGCTGGCCTCCTCAGTCATGGCGAGAGCAGCGACTACTACCTGACGTAGTGGAATAAGATGGGGCATCGTTCCGAAAGTCGTTGACTTGGACTTGCGCAGCTATGATATGTGCCCAGACCCTCTCGACCTCTAGAGTGTGATGGAGTTTGTCGAGCTCGTTGAAAGCAACAACTAGATTGGCGCTCGGAGTCTGGTAGACTGGCTGGTCGCCCACCATGTCGAACGCTTCTTCTAGATTACGCTGATGGCAGGGCGAGCCATGACCATCCTCGTCGGCCCTTTGGACTGCTTCTGCATCTTGATGGCGTTGGTGATCGACTTTCTTTGCTAGATGAGCTTCGCGCTCTTCAGCGGTCTCGCCCTCCTTGGTGACATTATCGTGGCTAACGTGAAAAATCACGCCCCCGAACCCCAGAGGTAAAGCAGGGCAGCTCGATACAGTCTTGGTTGAGCCTTTGGAATAATCGTCGGGGCTCTTGTTCAGAATGTTGTGGAGAGATTCGGTCAAAAAGGGGAATCATCCAGAAGCTAGTGAATAGCCACCATGTTGACCATAGGCGTAGGCTGACTGGAGTCAATCGGGTTAATCATGTAGAGATCAGTGGCATGGCCGCGCTCAACGTGGTCGACGGAGAGGTGGCGGATGACGTTTAGGTACGCAGATCCCACACCCTCCAGCCCAAAAGGATAGGGCCTCGGTGGGTTCTCCATCGGGGCCTCATAGTCGGCCAAGCATAGGCCGGTAGCGGGAAGCGGTCGATGCCGTGCCGTGTGCCCCTCTGGAGTAGCCGTGATCACCAGATCGGAATCTGGTCGCCTCAAATGGTGTGGTCGAGCATGTCGCTCGATCACAGCGGCTTGGCGATCTTGGAGCGTAGGAAAATCGTCACTCGCTCTAGATTGGTCTAGGACCGAATCCACGAGGAGCTGGTATTCCGTTATGCGGTCGATGACCCGATCGATGGATGCGATCAGATCAGCGTTGTTGATAGATCTCCTAACCCAACGACGTGGGCCAGGATTGGAGATGTCATTGTAGGCGTTGGCGTGATGGGCGCAGGGTGATCCTGCATCACCTCCATGATCTCCCTGTTGCCGCCGGGGCCGATGATCCAGGTCATGGATCCGACCGTGAAGAACTGGCCCGGATCGAGGAGGGCCATGGAGCTTGAAAAGGTGACCATCTGGTTTGCCATGAATTCAGCATGCACAACCCCTACTTGGCGTGCCATTGTTGACGAAATCTGGTCGGCAGTCTACCGAGGGGTATGCCCATAGTAGTAGATGAATCGGTGGAGGTGCGCGTGAGAAAACCAGATGGTGACACAGAACGCAAGAGACAACGATTAGACAGGTTCGGGACGTTGGCTTGACGTAATACCCTACGTCCTGTGTCTTTGTGGATTGTATTGTGTATGATTAGATGAAAACAAAGGGAGTCCCTACCCGCCTTATATAGCCTAGGGGGTAGGGTTACAGACCGGTTGTTTCTATCCTGATCGGTTTACAAGATAGGAAGTTATAGATATCACAGTAATCTAGCATATCCGAGCAGATTTACTAGATCACCGAGGATCCTTATGCAGTCTTGCGAAGCACGCTGACCTGCGTTGTACTTCACATGGCGTCGTTTTGCAAGTTGGGCCTCGACTGCTGGTGCGACCCATGTGTGGTCTTGTGGACTGGGCCTTCCCTAGCGGCTCAGTCCATGTACAGCCCTGTGGGTACCGGGGGTTATACCCCCACATCAATACAGAAGATATAAAGAGATTCTTGTAGTTCCTCTGAACCCAATACGAGAATTCCTTTTATTTTTCTTTTGTTTTCTCTATTTCTTTATCTATATTTTCTTTTTAAGTGGATTTTATTTTTTGTTTTATTTTTATTTTTTTCCATCCTTTATATTTATTTTATTTAAATTGTTCTTTCTTTCTATACATGGTGTATTTGTGTGATGTTAGCTCGTGTATTTTTT
Organism: Miscanthus floridulus; assembly: GCF_019320115.1. Lineage (NCBI taxonomy): Eukaryota > Viridiplantae > Streptophyta > Magnoliopsida > Poales > Poaceae > Miscanthus > Miscanthus floridulus. The sequence continues at coordinate 41,388,430 of NC_089588.1, forward strand.
GTTGTTTATGTACTCCATTTTAAATTATATAAGACATTTTTACTTTTTTAGATATCTTTGTTTTTGCTATATGATGTTCATATATTTTCGATTGTGCATTTTATGGTATATTTTGGGTTATATACAACTAGTATTCATCGGATGTTTCATAATATATTTTTGTCTATTCACACACAATAAATCGATATCCATAAGATGTTCCATGGTATATTATAATTTTACTTTACACATTTCTTTTTATCACTATTTTCCTTTTTATTCCATTCCATATTTTGTTATTTTTCCTTTTCTTTTTTTATTTTGTCTTTTCTCCCATTTGTATTTTTATTTTCTACATATTTCATAGCACTCTTTGATGTATTCATGATCTTATTCGTGCAGTAGCCATAGATGTTTTATGGTGTATTTGAAGTTATTTTATGGCATTATTTAACTGTTCTCATCATACATGAAATGTTCTCATTTTTCAAATACTGGACATAGAACATTTTCTTGTGAAGGTGGAACATTGCTTACTGAATCAAGAATATTGCCTTGCTTAACAAAAAAGAATAAGTTCTATCTTCATCAGAAACATGATCTCCAACAAAATTTTATCTAAATATATTCAAGTTAGGTTTTCTTTTGAAAGATTTATTGTAAAAAACATACTGTCGGAATCAAAAATTAATTTGAATGTTCGGTTTGGCAACAATGATTTTATAAAATTTTCAAAAGATATCATTGAGTGCGGATGGCAGTAAATTTGGCATATGTATGGGGTCGGTTTGGTTGGCGAGGTACTACCAAATAGTCCAACCCGATCACCATCGATTTTCTCGCCCATGTGTGAGGTTTTTCAATTAATTGATGATTTCCCTTGGCCCGTTGATTCTTAGGAGCCGCAAAAGTATAACCTCTCGTCCAAGAAAATCGTTTCAGAAATGTTTATGTTTTCATAATACAAAAGTATTATAAAGTATCGCTTTACGTTTCGTTCCGGGAACGTGGCTACAAGTCCTGACTGCAAGGTGGTCTTTGCTTTTCTCCTCTTCCACTGCAGTGCCCACCGGATGCATGTCATGTGTAGCCGAAGGCAAAAGTTGCATTTGGAAGTGTCATTTCTTTCCAGAATGCGGGAGTAGATACTAAGAATTTGTTTAGATGCATAGAGATGACTGTTAAGCTTAAGCAAGGCAGTATTCTTAGTCAACTAAGTCAAACGTACAACTAGTTATTTTCCGGTTGTTAAGTAAGACAATATTCTTATTAGTCAACAGATTAACCTTATTTTACTAATCATTTAAATAAGGTTAGTACTTAGTAGGTAGGTTATTTTTTAGTCAACTAATTCAAACCTACAACTAGTTACTAGCCAACTAGCTAACTAATCCTAAATAATTTAAACTAATTTTTAGTCTCAATTAATAACTAGACTAGCTGATCTAAATATATCATTTGTTCTTTGTTGAAACAAGGAAGATATAATAATGACACAAATATAGCTGATCCAACTAAAGTCCGCCTATTATATAGCGATATAAACACGGGCATGACTAGCGTCCGGACGTCTGGACAGACGCGCGTGTCCGGACGCCGGCGCAACCCACCCTCGTCCGCCTTCGCCCCGCCCCATGCGCACACTTCGTCCCGTCTCTGTGCCCGCCAGTCGCCCTGACCCCTCCTATCTCTCTGCACGGGCAACACTCAATAGCCGGGATGAGCAACTAAGGATGAGCGCGCCCTGACCGCAGCACCGCCGTTCGTCGGCCCCCGACGCGCCGCGCGCCTAGTCCACTCGCCTCCCGCCGTATAGAATAAAACACTTGCAACATAAAAAACATTTGAATGCAACACACGTGAAAGTAGATGAAACATTTGGAACACGAACTTGCAACATGTGTGTGAAACACACGAAATATCCAAATTTGCAACAATGAAACCACTTGCAGTAACATAAGACTAGAACAGGTGAAACATTTGCAGCATATGTGTGAAACATATGCAACATCTAGATAAAAAAAGATTGCAACAGTCATCTGTAAACAGATGAAATATTTTGAACAAACTCTTGCAACATGCCTCTGAAACACTTGCAACACATGCAACATCCCACAATCTACTTTTGCAACATCAAGATGAAGTAATTACAACATACCTTTGAAACGTCTGAAACACTAGCACTTGAACACATACGAATGCAACATAGGGGAGGGAAGGCCAGGCCAGTCGATTCCGGGCGGCGGGGTGGGAGCCGGTGGCGAGCCGCGGTGCGCAAGCACCACCAGCATCGGCCACGCTTGCGGGTGCCCTTAGCTCTGTCAGGTAAGACTTGAGGCACCACGACCCGTGTGTCCCTAGCGGCCATGGCGGGGTCAGCGGCATGAGCGTGCGCTGGAGAAGGGGGCGAACGGATGAGTAGCCACGCTACTTTGGGACCGGGCAGATAAGCACTAAGGAGTAGGGTATGGGCTCGTGAGGGACGGACGGATAAGCACAAGGGGATGGAGATTTGTTTTTGTTTTGGACCCGCTCCTGGGAGCGGCATCCAGGTGTCAGGCTGCCCGCCTCCTAAGTGATGGGCCGTCCTGGGCCTTTCCGCGTGCTTCGTTGGGCTGGATTACTGGGTAGGAGGTCTCAGAATCGCCAAGGCAGTGAAGCCGCCTTCAACTTGCGCCACCGCCGCCGCGCCGCCGCCGCCTCTCACCTGCCCGACCAGCCGCCGCCGGATCCTGCCTCACCAAACACCGACCCCATCGCCGTCACGGCGTCACCCTCCTTAGTCCGGATGTTCGTTTGTTTCTTCTGTTCTTGGTGAGTAATCCTAGTTCCTAGCTTAGCTTGGATAGATTCCCTTGCTCTGACAGCTAGCTGTTACAGTAGCTCTCTTCACACTCAAAACCAAATCGAGGATTATTGTGCTGCGTGGTGCCCTTCTAACTCGATCCAATCCGTCCACCGCAGAGGATTATTCAACTAGGTTCTTCTTCAGAGGCAGCGCGCAAGATCGACATTGGTTGCGACTACAGGAGTTGTTGCTTCAGCGCAATCTAGCTGCCGGGGCAGTTTGGTTTCCAGAATTATTGGGGGATTGAACTGAGCTCCCGCGCCCCCGCGCTGATCCCTCCCCTGCCATGGCGTGCGCTGCTTACAGTATCAGAGGCCCTCTCATGCTGGCTGCAAGGCACCGCACCGATTTGCCAGCCAATAATGACTTGTGCATTGGCTTGAAGTCTTCGGTGTCTTACCCCGTTGCTCAGCGGTGGAGCAGCGACAGCTCTTCGGTTGTGATGCAGCATGTCATATCCCATCGTCACTTGATTGTTAGGGCTTCAGCAAGGAACTCGAAAGCTTCAGCAACCGAAGTGGGCACTGCTTCTTCTGGTATACTATAAGACACTGGATTATTGTTATTTTGTTATCTTCAACTCAGCATTCTGAAATGAAGTGTGTTAATGTAAATGAAAACTCAAGAGCAAGCTGGTTTGACGCCTGTTTATTGCCTTTTCCCCAGATGAGAGGATAACTGTATTGGTCATTGGTGGTGGAGGCCGGGAGCATGCTCTTTGTTATGCCTTGAACCGTTCCCCATCTTGCAGTGCAGTTTTATGCGCCCCTGGTAATGCGGGTATTGCTCATTCCGGGGATGCAACTTGTATCTTAGATTTGGACATCTCCAGTAGTGCTGATGTTATCTCGTTCTGTCGTAAGAGGGGTGTGGGAATGGTTGTAGTGGGTTCTGAAGCCCCACTTGTTGCGGGTCTTGTGAATGACCTTGTCAAAGTTGGGATACCAACCTTCGGCCCTTCATCAGAGGCTGCAGCGTTAGAAGGATCAAAGGACTTCATGAAGAAGCTATGTGACAAGTACAATATCCCCACAGCCAAGGTACTTCCTATTACAATTTATGCTGACTGTTAAGCTTAAGCCCTATAGGCTAGCCTTGGTCTGGCTACAGGGTTTTGTTTATGAAAGATGCCTGCATATAGGTGACTGCATCTGCAGGTTAACAAATGAATCAAATATACCATTTTAGGTACTGTCATAGAGACACTTCCTTTGTTTTGACACAATTGCTAGCCCTGCTCTTATACTAAAATCATATCAAACAGTCACATACACTATGAGTAATCAGCTCTTATTTTCCATGGGCATCCCATGATTTTCTGGCTGAACTATATTAAAGAACCATTCATAATTATATTTGAAATTGAAGTCACTTTGTTGCTCGAAAATGAGAAAATGCAAAGTCAGTATACAAAAATAGGAAATGCCAGCTCATTCATTTGTATGTATTTATAATTTCAGATGTTAAGCCATACAAACCTTGCTAGTCTGAGCAGTGAGCACTTATGTTCTCTCTTGTAGTATCGCACATTCATGGATGCTGTGGAAGCTAAACAATATGTCAAACAAGAAGGAGCACCTATTGTTGTTAAAGCTGATGGACTGGCCGCTGGAAAGGGTGTGGTTGTTGCGATGACTTTGGATGAGGCATTTGAAGCCATAGACTCTATGTTGGTTGAAGGCTCATTTGGTTCTGCTGGTTCACGGGTTATCATTGAAGAATTTCTAGAGGGTGAAGAAGCATCTTTCTTTGCATTGGTAGATGGTGAAAATGTTTTGCCTCTTGAATCAGCACAGGATCACAAAAGAGTTGGTGATGGTGATGTTGGCCCAAATACTGGCGGTATGGGTGCATACTCCCCTGCACCAATAGTGACAGATGAGCTCAAGCGCATAGTCATGGAAAGTATAATTATCCCTACCGTTAAAGGCATGGCAGCCGAAGGGTGCAAGTTTGTTGGTGTATTATATGCTGGACTTATGATTGAGAAGAAATCTGGGCTGCCTAAGCTTATTGAGTACAATGTAAGATTTGGTGACCCAGAATGCCAGGTTAGTTACCCATCTCAAAATCTAGTATTCATTTCTGTATGTTTACAGGTCAAGAAGTTTCACAATATTAATTGTCAAAAACAAGATCAAATCAAAAGGTTCATGCAGTTTAACTACTGTATAGTAGAGTTTTGGAATGCATCCAGCAAGAATGTAGTACAGACAAAAAAAAGTATCAAACTAAATATCTGCAGCCACAAAACAAGGATGTTAAAAGAGCTCTGGCTGAATGAAAAAAGAAAGAAAGAGATCATCTGCTTCCAGGATCATTTTGAATAAAATCATCTGATTGTTTAATAGACTTTCAATCTAACGGACCAATGCATTATAGTTTATATACATGTCTAAATTTGATTTTTGCAATTTTGTTTTTGGTTTACATGACAACAATATAATCAAGGCATTTTCATTGGACAACAGAATGCAACGAATTTTGCATACCTTTCCAACAGAGTCTATCGTTGTGCTGCACTTTTGCGCTGAGATTTGCTCTCTAGGTCTGCCTCCAGTATTTCACTCTATTTTCTTTTTTCTTTAACGAACGCTCACTCTATTTTCTTCCTGTGGAGAAGCTGAATAGGCTGCAGCCCTATATATCATTTCTGCATTTCTGTGTTACACAATAGCATAGTGGAGTTAGCCTATGTGATCAGAGATACGATGTGCAATCTAAAAAAAGGAGATACAAGGTATAGCGAAAACAATAATGGCAGAGCCCAGTGAGTAATTGCAACACATACCTTTTCTAGATCTGCCTATTCAGGATTAATCTTCTAGCCATTATACTGTTCCATATTATTTGTTTAATTAGTATTAACTACCATAGTTTTCGAGGGAAAAAAGTATTAACTACTATAAAGTTTCTCTAATTCATGTAATTGTGGAAACTCCAATATTTTACTCTATCTGCTGTAAAAAGTTCCATTTTTGTTTTTATACATCAATGATAGTCTATTTGGTTTGGCCAGTTTAGATGGCCCCTAGAAGGGTAGGCCTGGTGCAGTGGTGAGAGCTGTCTCACTGAGTCACCAAGTCTGTGGGTTCGAAGCAGCCTCTTTGTAGATTTTGCGGGGGAAAGGCTCTCGGTTTATCCCTTCCCCAGACCCCACTCATGTGGTAGCCTCCGGCACTGGGTCTGCCCTTTTTTAGTTTAGATGGCACTGGACCCAACAGTGGGACTTGCTTAATGAGTGGAGGCCCGGTAGCTGCACCAGAAGGGCAGGGACAGATGAAATACTAGGAAGTAGGAACTATGATTCTTGCTTAATGAGTGGAGATACAGTACATAGGGCAAGTTGACCCTGAAGGAACTGACTTCTGAAATTAAGGAAACAAACCAATATAATTTTACCTCTAAATAAGAACAAATCTTAAGTCTACTGGATCTGTAAACACTGGGGATCAAAAGTACTACCTATCAAAATTAAATCTTAAAGCATGTCAGGAAAAAAGTATGATTGTTTTTTGTATCAGGAGTAGCTGTTATCTAAGTACATAGGAACTCAATTGCAGGCCAGCATCACTTCAGATTGCTATTGGTGTAACTAAAAATGCCAATGCATTGCTACATTGTAATTATAATGTTCAATGATCTTTATAGAAAATTTCCTTTGCTTTTGTTGTGCTTGTCTAATACATCTCATAATTATGTACTTGACCTGTGAAATATTATTTCTGTTATATTCCAATTATCCTTTTCTCTACTAATTTGTATTCCTGTCATTATAGGTTCTGATGATGCGATTAGAATCTGATTTGGCACAAGTTCTGTTATCAGCTTGCCAGGGAGGATTAAGCAATGTTTCACTTACCTGGTCACCTGAAATGGCAATGGTGGTTGTAATGGCAAACCAAGGGTACCCTGGCTCTTATAAGAAGGGGACTGTAATAAAAAACCTAGACAGGGCTGAGGAGGCCTCTCCAGCTGTCAAGATATTCCATGCTGGGACAGCACTAGATGAAGATGGCAATCTTGTCGCCATTGGAGGTCGAGTTCTTGGTGTCACTGCCAAGGGCAAGGACATCGAAGAAGCAAGGGCAAGAGTATATAATGCAGTAGATGCTATTGATTGGCCAGAAGGGTTCTTCAGGCGTGACATTGGTTGGCGAGCACTGTGGCACAAGCAAGTGGCTAACTACCCATGACCATGGGATTTTCTTAGAGAACCACAACTAAGGTGAGCTTGTAGTGATACAAGTAATAAGAAGGGAAACATGTAACCTTCACTGTTTTTGGTTGTGGAAAGACAAAGTATTGCTGGTCAAACAGCAGCATGTTCAAATTTTAACACCTGCTGGTTTCAGTATTTGTAGATGTTTAAACTGATCTTGTGTTCAGAGTCCAGACAAACACTTGAGTGAAATTGCACCATCTGAATTCTGACCGTGTCTTCAATTTTCTGACAAATAATTGTGACATCTCCTACATGTTTATGCTGAGTTACTGTCCATTAAAATGCTAATGATACTTTTGTGTTTTCATATTATGTATACTATACTAGTTGGACCAGCTCTATCATTTGACAGTACAGAACAGAGGTGCACACAACGCAACAGCAAGAATATTGGCTAACAAGGACCAACTACAGTAGCATATAGCTACAGGAGAAGGAGAGATGGAAAACGCCAATACAAACAGTTGATATGAAATCCTGAGTGCGGCAGCTCTATGTAAATCCTCTCGATTGGTTTATGGTGCAACGGCTTTCCCGGTGACCGTGATCGAGCCTGTTCGTTTGGCTGTGGCTTTCGTAAACGATCGTAAATTTACAGCCGAAACAGTATTTTTCTCTCACACAAACCAGCCAGCAGTACTTCTTCACGAACCAGCAACGATACGAACCAGCCAACCGAACAGGCTGATCTAAGCGGCAGCCATCAGAGGTAATCTAAATATTCTCTCTTCGTTTTCATTGCTACATGAGCTTTTGCCATGTCAAGTGACAGTTAAATTGGCACTCCTTTCGATTATAGCTTCTTAGAAATCCATCATCCTGACAATCCTGTTTGGTGAAATGACTAACAAAAGTACAAGGTGTTCCAGTAAGCATCTTGATCTCGTGTCTGTCTTCCATCCCTTATAAAACTTGCAGCTTCTATCTCTCCTTTAACTTTCATGATTAAAGCTACACATCTAAGCGCGACGGTCGAACCGGTTTTCTCGTGTGAATTCTCGAGCTGCATCTGCATGCATGCTGACACTGCAAGTCCTGACTGAAACCATGTTGCTGCTGCTGTCCATATACGTACGGATATCATCTGTTCAAACCTCTGAATTTTCTCAGTGCTGTCCATATACGTACGGATATCATCTGTTCAAACCTCTGAATTTTCTCAGTGGTTCATCCTATTTCTGCTTCCATAAAAGTTGTGCGATTCAGTTGTCTGTCTAGCTTGTGTGCTTTAAGCGTCGTTGGGAAGTGAGATGTTTTCAAAGACTGTCAAGTACCGCTCTTTTTTCGCACTTCTCTTTCATGCTTTGCTTTCCCTGAAACCAAAGCTCCAGTCAAGAATCTTCCAACAGATGATCACCACACCTGTTGCTGACAAAAAATGGCTCAAATAATACAAAAAGCCATGAACAAGTACCGGGAGTACTCATTAGACATAAACAAGGATTAGTGTAAAGGTGAGGAGCTTGTACTAGAGTTGTAGTGGGCAATGGATGGTGGCTAAAGATTACCAGGAGATTACAAAGCGCGAAAGCTATGATGATAGAAGGGATGCTATTGTTGCATGCATTGGACATCACAAACCCCCAGTAGCTAGGCGATAGCATATGATCGGACCCTATACACCTTTGAATTGCTAGATAATGAACCAAAAGAATTTGGGGGGAAAGAGAGAGGGGGAGAGAAAAGAAAGATACAAAAAAATATATACTAATAAAGTTACATGTTATTGATCCCCAGCTCTTGTCACACCATCTCCAATGTCGGCCGACCAACGTGTAGAACGTACGTCTAGCTCCAATCTGCACTACAGTGCATGCTAGCTGTAACTTTAGTCCTGCATGATGATGAGTCGTCGTGTGTTTCTGTAACAATGGCGAGAAACAGGTGTATCAGGCCAGCAGGTCCGGGAACAGCTTGTAGCAGTTGGCCGGCGGCGGCTCCTTCCCGCCGCCGTCGGGACTGCTGCTCTCCTCCCCGCCCGGTGTCGGAGCCGCCACCGCCGCCGAGGAGGTTGAGGTGGACGGCGACGTCTGCGCGGACGCCGACGCCGCGTGGCGCGGGAACTCGTCGGCGAGCATCTGCACCACCTCCCGCATGGTGGGGCGCTCCACGCTGTTGTCCTGCACGCAGAGCATGGCGACGAAGAAGAGGTGCGCCACCTCGTCGCCGGGCGCGCCAACAAGCCTGCGGTCCGCGATCCCCGGCACGGCCTCCCGTCGTCCTGCCGTGGCGCGCTTGGCCCACTGCACGATGTCCACGCCTTCCCCGAAGTCGGGCCCCACGGGGCGGCGCCCCGTGACGAGCTCCAGCAGCACCACCCCGTAGCTGTACACGTCGCTCTTCTCGTCCACCCGCAGCGTGTACGCGTACTCTGAAAATTGCACGTAAAAAGAGGTTGCACGATCAGTATTGGTAGTATATATAATATAAGCAGGTTATTTAAGCTGCTGCCCTAGCTAATGTTTGTCTATTACGCGTGCCCATGCTGGGCAAGGCGATCCCAGCCAAATCGTATCTTTGGGCACGCATGAACCCAAAAATAAACTACTAGCTGTATGTATTGAAGCGAATGCCACTGTTGCCAAAAAGTAGAGAGAAAGAAAAGAAAAGTTGGTGACTGCACGCATTAACAGTGGCGTATGTATGCATGCCCCCCTCTGCCGTTGAAAAAAGCATGGCCCGTCGTCTCCCTTTGGCGACGTTGCATTGCATGGGGCAGGGAGGAGCACGCCGCTTTGGCGAAGCCCCATGCGGACGACGACGCCTTTTGGTTGCGCTTGGGTTATTGCGTGCCGGTCAAAGATACAGCAGCGGGAAGGAAGGGACCAAGGCCAGCCGGAAAAACGCGAGTGCTGTTCTTCTTCTCCCCAACGACTGGATTCGTCGTCTCAGCTGTTGTACTGAGAGTGACAGCGTATGCGTACCTCCAATTTCGAATCCCTGGGTGGCCAACCAAGACATCTGACCTCTGGACCGCACCACCATGACCATGAGCATGCAGTGCAGGACGACATGCATGCGTTCACGCCATTGATGGCCTTTGGAGTTTGGTGGCAAGCCCGATGCTGCTCCTCTGCGGTCTCTGGACTGCCCTGGCCTGGGTGCATGGGGAACGGCGAAGGCGGACGACGCCGCGGAGGAGGCCCACCGGGCCCACGCCCGCATCGTCCAGTCACCATCGGCGCTGGGGCCGGGGCCGGGGCCCGCGCCGGGAATTATTGGGCGATCCGAGTCTGCCCAGAGGACCTCTTTTTGGTGGGTCGCCGAGTCTGCCCAGAGGACCTCTTTTTGGCCGCTTTCGATGCCGGGCCCACGGCTCAGTGCTGACGTGGCTGCTGCCGCGCAATGTACTCCTACGAATTTGTGTGCCGCAGCGTGTCAGGGAGCCATACCCCCAGATATCGCCATTTCATCATGGCTTCAATCATCGTGTGTGTGTGTCTCTCTCTCTATATATACGTTGGTCTACGTTGGTATGGGCAGCCCCGGTCAGGCTGTACTCTGCTCACGTGTCCTAGTACCGTGTATGTACGGTTGGCGCGGAGGCAAGACAGCGCTTGAGGCGCCACTGTCGCGTCCCGATTGACCATTGACACGTTGAATAGCAGATACTACTCACCGATCAATCAAAATCAAATCCTAACCGTCTGATTTATGAGCAGAAACGGACGGAGATGGTACGTACCAGGGGCGATGTAGCCGTAGGATCCAGCGACGGCGGACATGCACTCGTCGGTGGCGCCGCCGGAGCCGCGGCGGAAGAGGAACTTGGCGAGGCCGAAGTCCGCGACGCGGGCCTCCAGGTTGTCGCCGAGGAGGATGTTGTTGGACTTGACGTCGCGGTGCACGATCATGGGGGAGCAGTCGTGGTGGAGGTAGCACAGCCCGCGCGCCGCCTCCAGCGCGATCCGGTACCGCCGCTCCCACGCCAGGGACGCGCCGCGCTTCTTGCCGTTGCCGTGGAGCACCTCCCCGAGGCTGCCGCCGCCCATGTACTCGTACACCAGCACGTTCGCGTCGCGGTTCGTGCAGAAGGCCAGCAGGCGCACGATGTTCCGGTGCCGGATGCTGCCCAGCGTCCGGACCTCAGCTTTGAACCCGCGGTCGTCGCCCTGCCCCTGCTGGGACTGCTGCAGGCGCTTCACCGCGATCGCGCCGCCCGACCGGGTGCGCCCGGCGTACACGACGCCGGCGCCGCCGCGGCCCACCACGTTGCCGTCCTTCATGCACTCGATCACCTCCGCCACGCCGAAGTCCACCTTGTGGAACGCCGTGAACCGCCACCTGCCTTCCCCGCCGCCGCCGCCGTCCACGCGGAACGACCGCGCGCGGAGCACGGCCGCCGCGGCGAACACCACGGAGCAGGCCAGCAGGCCTAGCGCCAGCACCAGCTTCAGCGCCCCGCCGCGCCGCGTCGTCATCGTCGTCACGCCCCCCGCAACGCCGCCTCCGGCGCCTTCCGTGTAGTTGCACGGCCGGCTCACCACCGGGCCGCACAGCCTCGGGTTGCCCGCGAACGCCGTCGCGTTCAGGTACCCGAGCTGCCCCGTGTCCGGGAGCTGCCCGGACAGGTCGTTGTACGAGAAGTCCGCTGCCGTGAGGCTGATCATGGCACCGATCGCCGCCGGGATCGCGTCCTCCAGCGCGTTCCGCGACAGGTTGAGGTAGTTCAGCACCCGGATGCCCGCGATCGCCTCGGGGATCGCGCCGGACAGGTTGTTCCTGCTGAGGTCGAGGTACGTGAGCTCGCCGCACTGCCCGACGGCCGCCCCTGGGATCGGGCCCGACAGCTCATTGCCGCTGAGGTCGAGCTTCACGAGCCGCTGGAGCTCCCCGAGCTCCGCCGGCACGGCGCCGCCGATCCGGTTGTTGCTCGCCAGCAGCGTCTGCAGCGCGGTGAGGTTGGCCAGCGTGCTCGGCAGCGGGCCCGACAGCAGGTTGTTGGACAGGTTGAGCTGCGCCAGCTGCGAAGACGAACTGGCGGCGGACGCGCTCGGGTTCGACGGCACGGCGCCGGAGAGCAGGTTGTTGTGGAGCTCCAGCAGGCTGAGCCGTGGCAGGTACAGCAGCCCGGCGGGGATGCTGCCGTTGAGGTAGTTCTGGCCGAGCCGGACGCGGGTGAGGCTCGTGCACGAGCCGAGCGAGCCCGGGATGGGCCCGAAGAGGAAATTGTTCATGAGGATGGCCGTGTGGAGCTGCCCTGACGCGCACAGCGTCTCCGGGATGACGCCGGTGAGGCGGTTCGAGGACAGGTCGACGAGCCGGAGCGGCGCGCTGGCGCCGAGCCCCGCGGGGACGCGGCTCGTGAGGTTGTTCATGAACAGCTGCACCGTCTCCAGGCGCGGCAGCGCGGCGATGAAGTCGGGCACGGGGCCGTGGAGCCGGTTCAGGAATAGGTTGAGCAGCCTGAGCGAGGTGAGCGACGCCAGCGAGCGAGGGACCTCGCCGGTGAGCGCGTTGTTGGAGAGGTCCAGCGCGGTGAGCGACGTGAGGTTGCCGAGCTCCGGCGGGATGGGCCCGGAGAGCTGGTTGGTGTGGAGGAACAGCGTGTCGAGGGACGCGAGCGCGCCGAGCTCCGCGGGCACCCGCCCCGTGAGGCCGCAGTTGGAGACGTCCAGCACGGTGAGGCTGCGCAGCCGCCCCAGCGCCGGCGGGATGCCGCCGTCGAACACGTTGTAGTACCCCAGGTAGAGCTCCCGGAGTGTGGTGAGGTTGCCGAGCTCCGTCGGGATGCGGCCCTGCAGGTTGTTGCCGTTGAGGGACAGGTACTCCACCGCGGGCATCGCGCCGTACGCCGACGGGATCTCCCCCTTGAAGTAGTTGCCGCCGAGGTCCAGGTACCGGAGCCTCGGGAGTACCGCGACGCCGAGCGGCAGCGGGGACGAGAAGTTGTTGTCGTAGGCGTCCAGCACCTCGAGCGCGGGAAGCGAGGCGAAGTCCCAGCCGCCGTCGAGGTCGAGCGCGCCGCTCAGCTGGTTCCCGGACACGTTGACGTGGCGCAGCGCCGGGAGCGGCGACGCGATGGCCACGGCGCCCACGATGCTGTTCCCTGCCAGCGAGAGGGACTCGAGCGCGCCGAGCCCCGTCAGCAGGACCGAGACGGGCGCCGCGCCGCTGGACGACACGTTCATGTTGGCGATGTCGACGGCGACCACGCGCCCGGCCGCGCCGCACCGGACGCCCGTCCAGGAGCAGACGGACCCGGCATTGGCCGCCGACCACGACCGCAGCGCGCCCGGGCGGCAGCCCAGCGCAGTCTTGAGCGCGAGCAGCGCCATCGCGTCGCCGCGCAGGTCGCCGGTCCCGGTCCCATTGCCATCGGCGGCGGCGTTGGTGGACAGGAGCGCGAAATGCAGGAGCGCGAGAAGGAGCAGAGGTGGCGAGGGCCTCATCGATCGGGGTGCGTCGATTGTTTCTTGGGTTCGTCTCTGAGCTTGTGAATTGCTGTTCAGGAGACTAGCTAGAGGAACTGAGCTGCGGCCATTGGCGCCGGCATTGGAGGTTATTTAGTAAGCTGGGCAGAGAGTGGAGGAGGAGGGGTAAAGGCATGCGAGAATCTTGAGAAGCTTCACAAGAAGATGGAGTGGAGGCTTGAGAGTGAAGCTGGGAGGTGGAAGATGATAGATAGTGTCAGGGGCGATCGAGGGGAATATGTTCGTTCGTTCATGGAGGGGGGTTTGTCTTTTGAGATATATATGGCGTGTGGGTGAAGGGTGTCTAGACTCACTCTAGAGCAGCGCAGTAGCACTCTGTGCTAGCTAGTGCATTGCTCTGCTCTGCTCTCTGGTTTTCAGTGGTGCTAGGGTGATTCTCTCGCTCGCTCTCATCTCCTTCCTTTTGCTGTTCTTTGGGGACTTTGGGAGGAGAGGGAAGGCAACTGTTGAAGGCTTTTTGTAGGCGAGGAAGCAGCCATGGCAAAAGAGATGGGATGGGTGTGGCGCAAGTGGCTTGCACTGTGCTAGGGAGTTTCTTCTAGCTTTGAAATTCTCTAAGGACATGCATGCATGGTCCATTTTAAGGATGAAAACGGTCGGAAACAGTCGAAAAACTCTTAAATTGTTTTCTACTTTTATATTTGAAATACGAAAACGAAAGCGAAAACGGTAAAACCGGACACGAAAACGAACGCGAACTTACGAATTATCGAGAATTTCGAAAACGAACCAATTCGAGCGGATTGATGTCGAACACGGTCGATTTACGAAAACTCAATACGGAATACCGACCCGTAGACCAAGTGCATGACTAAGTGCATACATGATCAAGTTCAAGTGCATATAATAATTAACAAGTGCATATTATAGAAACATGAACTCGAACTGAGTCAGAATAATTTTATTAATCTTTTTAGAATAGATGTAGTATTTTATTTTAAAGATTTATTCGGATTTTTCTTTTGAGTAACAAAGATTTATTCGGCTGATGCAAAAACTATCAAATGATTGACTTTGCAGGTGGGGGTTAAACCGATGAGTTTGATGGGCTATGGTCCAGGTGGGCTTTTGTGTAGATGCTGCTAGTTTCCTGACATTTAGTACCATCTCGTGAGGTGAAGAGAGATGAGGCTGGGCGCCGTCTATAAGAGAGGGCAACTGGCCACCAGTAGAAAGAATGCAGCTGCGTGGTAAACAACCTATAATTGGGCTGTATGACCTGTGCAGTTGGCTAAATTCGGTTTAACCGAATTTTCAATTCGGAATATTTCAAATTAAAAGTAGAAAAGTAGAAAACGGTCGAAAAATGTCTAAACCGTTTTCTACTTTTACATTTGAAATACGAAACATCTGAAATGCGAAAGCGAAAACGATAAAGTCGGACAAGAAAATGCGGATTCGATCGGATTAAATATAGAAAATGATGCGGTTCGGTTCGAGATATTTCCGTTCTGTTTTCATCCTTAGTCCCTTTGGTATTTGTATTTTGGTGGGTCCAAATCTTTTGTTTGTGCTATTGGTTCGGTTAAGAGCGTATTTGGAGGGAAAAGGTTTGTTTGAGTTATGATGATGGCGTTGTCGCGCCCGACAGCAAAAGAGGAATGCACTCCGGTCTGCATCAACGTACAGGAGCCGCCGAGCCGGCCCTATGAGTTTCGGTAATGATTGTGTAGAGCACAACAAAACAAATGGATCGGGGAGATCTGCTCTCCTGGATTGTCGCTTTGCTAGGAGCTACGGCCGCCGCAGTCACGATGAAACACATTTACGGTAAAATGATATTAGTTAGTCTGAAAACTGGGTTTACTAGAGAGTGTGCATGCATTGTGAGCGTCTGTATTGTCTTTGTTCTGTATAATTTTTTTCATAAAAAAAACCAGACATCTTGAACCATAGCTTGCAAATATCCTCTAGATTGGTTACTCGTCAGGTGAAGCAACGAATAACTCTGAAACCCAAAACTGAAAAATGATACTAAATTCGTTCCAAATTATAGTTTGTTTGACTTTTTTAACCCTAAGTTTGACCATTCGTTTTATTTAAAAATCTGTGCAAAATATCACTTCTTTTGTTGTGTCTTGCTTTATTAACAAACGTTCTTCAGGAATGACTTAAATTTAACTATGTTTGCACAATTTTTTTTGAATAAGACGGGTGGTCAAATTTAGGGTAAAAAAAAGTCAAATGAATTATAATTTAGAATGGAGGGAGTACTGCATTCTTGAGCTCACAGAGAATGAGAGATAGATGCTAAAGGTGAGTGATCTGAGTGGGCAGGATAGGGAGGCGAGCAAGGAAGGGACAGGTTCCATATCACCCTGCCAATGCCCATCCACGGCGAGGTGGTGGGAGGCAGGTGCAATTGCAGGCCAAGGCCACCGTCGATGCGAGCGCGGCCGGCCGCCCGGCTAAAGCGGCGTTCAAAGGTGGCCGGCTCCGGGCCTCCGGCTGGCTGGGACACGGGACACTGGGGACAGGGGCCAGCAAAAGAAAGCAAAGGGGAGGTGAGGTGAGACGAGAGAAATAAAGCGGCCGCTGGTGCTACTGGTGCCGGGGCGCGCCGGCTGCAAAACAAAAGGCCGCGCTTGACCGCTTTGCATGCAGCAACGGCCCCGCCGTCCCTACTCCCTCCGGCGGCTCCAGTTCGGCAAAGCGATGACGCGGACGCCACCGGCACGGACCGCATTTCAGGAGGGCTGGCTTGCTCCGCGTCCCTTCCTCGGTCCCTCCGGTCACAAGGATGCATGGCCGGACGGTGCATGATTGATGCGCTGATCGGAGCGAGTTTATAGGGAGATCGTCTTTGAGCCGAATGACTGATTTGAAGTTAAGCATAAGCAACACAAACCAGCAGGCTATCTCTGCTCCAGTACGTGCAGTGCTCCTGCAGCACCGGCAGCCGGCAGGTGAGCAGGATCTTGATCGATGCCGATTTGGAGGTGACCTTAAAGATGTCAACGGGCCCGTTCCCCGATTCCCCGCCGGGAATTCACCCATTAGGGAACAGGGATGGTACAAATCTTCTCCCCATGGAAAATTAAATGGGGAAAAAATCATCCCCATCGGGTATGACGGGGGCGGGGATGGTATACATGCCCCGTCCCGTTCCCCGCGGGGACCCGAAATGTTTAAGGCCCATCTGAGAAGGTCCAATTTTTATGTACATATATAAGGCAATTTGTAATCCTAACCTTATCTTTTCCCTTCGTTCCCAAATTCCCAATCCCCTCCCCTCCCCCGTCCCCCCAGGCCCTTCCTCGAGTCCTTTGGAAGCAGAGGATGCGGACGCCGGCCAGCTCCTCGACCACAGCGGCGGCCGCGGCCATGTCGAAGAAGAAGGCGGTCACGACGATGACGCTCAAGGACTTCCATGGCGGCTCCATCCCCTCCGAGCTCCCGCTCCCCTCCGCCCCCTGTGTGTAAGTTCCCGCCAAACCCTAGCCCGCCGTTGCTCCTCCGCTCCCTCGTCCCTCCTCCTTCCGATATGAACTGACCAGGTTCGTCTCGTTTGCCGCAGCACCCCGCGCCCCGCGGACCGCACCGCCGCCTCCGCGTCCCTCGTCGCAGCCGCGGTCGCACGTCCACACGTACCGGTCGCTTCTCCTACCGCCGCCGCGGCGGCAGCCGCGATGCCTTCCTTCCTCACCAACCCGCCCCGCATCAACCATCACTTCGACGAGGACGAACGCACCCCCTTCGAGCCCGCTGCGCCGCGCCGTCCCCAGCGTTCCGGACTTCCGGTACCAGGTCTTTTCTACGGGGATGGCGATCCCCGCGGGGATTAAATCCCCGAGCGGGGACGGGGATGGGGAAGAAGTGCTCCCCGTGAGCCTTCACGGGGACGGGGACGGGAGAAATTTGCCCCCGCGGGGACGGGGATGGGGAAGTAACCCCCGACGGGGAATTCCCCGTTGACATCTCGAGGTGACCTTGCTGTGCCGCAAATGTGTAGCACAAAAAGCGAACGGCCGGCAAGCTTTCGCTGTATAAAGCAGTAAGTTGAGTTCATTTGAATGTGTTGCCAAACTGTCAACATTTAAAGTTTTCAACCACGGGTATTGATCCTCACGAGGTGCGCTTGAAAAACATAAATCATTCTCATAAAAAAATATGAAGATCTAGTAGCTATCAATTTGATAGATTCTAATCACCATCTTAATACTTCCCCGTCCTGAAATAGTCTTGAAATATAAAGTAAACAGTAAAAAATAAATTTCATAATGTATTCAATGCTGCTAATTTAATTTTGTAAATATAAACCTGGTAAAATTTAAGATAATTTGACTTACAACAACTAAAAAAACCTTATATTTCAAGACAAAGGGAATATTACTAATTGCATTTCTCTAAAGGAGCCTCCACATTATTTTCTCAGAGGACGTGCTAATAAGGTAATCCTAAACATTCACGTACAGTAAACCTCTAATCACCATCAATGATAATAGTCATTACATATATGTGTTAATAATATGGGATATGGTATCAATTTATTCTGTATGGATGGTTAAGGAATGAAATAAGCCAGATATTTATTTGGTTTTTTTTTTTGTGCCTGGCATGTATTGGTTATAATGCTATATATAATTTTACCCTAGGCCCTAGGAGGAGCAAACGCATAACACATCTAGATCCAAATAGAAGAATACAGTAAGAGCTTCTCCATCCTCTGTATCACTACTTGGTCACCATGGCACTCCGAAAGAACCGCACCAGTGTCCTGTTGTTCGCGGCACTTGTCATAGCCATGGCCATGGTTGCCTGTTCATTTGAACATGTGTTGGTAGAGGTTCCATGTTATTCCTTGCCGTTCTTTGTTCTTATTCAATATTCACTACCACAGATCTTCGCATCACTGTTGGTTTAAAAATCCCCTTCACTACCGGATTTTGAACCGATAGTGGCATACCGACAGTGATGGGGGTTGACATCACTGCCGGTTCCTAAAAACCGACACTGATCTACAAGCAAGGGTGTCGGTTCCTGGTTTAGCCCGACAGTGTCTAGTTGAACAACACTGCTGGTTTGTAGCCCCAATCGACAGTGATAGTTGCTACGAGAGTGTCAGTTCCTGGCTCAAGCCGACAATGTTGAGTAAACCTACACTATCCAAGCCGGCAGTGTTGAGCAAGCCAACACTGTCGGTTAATGACTTAAGCCAGCTGTGTTGGTCGAGCCATCACTGCCCGCTAGCAACACTGCCGGTTTGTATGTTAAGCCAACAGTGATGGCTCGGCCAACACTCCCGGCTCGTGCCACGAGCCGGTAGTGCCCTCTTTACCATCACTGTCGGTTTTATGCTAACCGGCAGTGATATCTTTTTCGTATTTTATTGTTTTATAATTTAATTTATTTTATTCATGGAATCGAGTTTTGCTTTATATTCGCTACGTAGACGACATGTCTATCAACATTAAACATTATAAATGTTACAGTTACAGTTCTAATGTACTTATCAAGATCTCGATCCCTCAAAATAAAAAAGAAATTACAATAGTCTAGCGAGCCGCTCTGTCCCATACTGGTCCTTGTACCTCACGGACTGTGCAATGGAGAACGTTCCGTTAAATTCTAAGCACTCGGATAGAATGAAGGCTACTAGCTCCGATGATAGTGCTAAGATCTCCATGCCTAATAGCCTTTGGTGTTTAAATTTCTTGCGCTGTCATTCAAAAAAGATGATATCAAAATACACAAATGTAAGAGATAACAGTAGATCGTTTTGTTGAATTAATAGATATAAATGAAATGGGAATTATACAGACCAATGCATTTGTCTGCTCCAATTTCACGCTGAGGTAGCGAAGCATTGCCCACATTACGTAGAACCCGCATTCATTGTTTCCTGCCGGCTGGTTTAGGGTCTCCAATTGTATTGGTGCAACCTAGAATGGGACCTTCATCCCACCGATCATTCTTCCCTGGACACTATGCCACATCATAAAGTGTGAAAAAGGGCAACATTAGAATGTGCTATGTGCGATTACAAAATAATATGTTATTAGGTTCACTTACTCATTCTGCACTTTGATTAGGGAATCGAGCAAAGAAAGTTCCTTTTTCTTCGAGTCCCACACCTCGATACGATTTTTGCGAATATTGATAACAATGAAGACGAAATGGTTGCTGCAATCACAAAATCCTAGTTATTAACAAATAATCGTAACTAAAAAAAGAAGTATAAAAATAAGAGCAGAGAACACATACTTGCAGTTGTAGGCTAGAAGTATTTCGGTTTTATTATTCATCTTGAAAGCTTCAAAAATGGCAACCAATGTTACCGTTAGATGTTCCACTTTATTTCCATGCATGCCTCCGCATGTTTTCTCGTTGACTAGCTCGAGGTCCAAGAAGGCTATATGAGCGTTTTTTCTATTTAAGAAATATTTTGCTACATACTTGCATAAATCATGGGAAATGTTGAAAAGTTAACTATCGGTGTATCGAGAGCGTAGTTAATTATAATATCGTGCATGTAGGGTACTTACATAGTTCACAACGTCAATATTTGTGTATCAAGATCGCGCCTCTGGTATAGCTGAAACAAGCACTCTCAACCGACAAAGTGCTTTTCTTCAAGAGGATAATGAAAAACAAGAGGGTGGCGGATAATAACTTTGAAACCCATTTGGCCGATTGAAAGGTCCTAATATGGCTAGAGGGGGGGGGGGGGGTGAATAGCCTATTTAAAAATCTACAAACCGACTAGAGCAATTTGATTAGTATAACAAATAGCAAAATGCAAACTTGCTCTAGCTCTACAAGGGTTGCAAGCCACCTATCCAATAATTCTAGTTATTATGATCACTAGACACACAATTTACAAGGTCACTACTCACTAAGAGCTCTCACAATTGCTACACTAAAGAGCTCCACTAGATGAACTTAATCCATAAAGCAAGCTCTCAATTCTAGCTACACTAAAGAGCTTGTTATAACTAGTTTGCGGAAATGTAAATGAGTAAGTGAGGTGATTATACCACCGCGTAGAGGAGTGAACCAATCACAAGATGAATACTTTATCAATCACCGGGAGAATACCAAAGGGCAAGAGACAACCAATTTTCTCCCGAGGTTCATGTGCTTGCCAACACACTACGTCCCCGTTGTGTCGACCAACACTTAGTGGTTCGGCAGCTAAGAGGTGTTGCACGAACCTCGTCCACACAACTGGACACCGTAAGAACCTACCCACAAGTGAGGTAACTCATTGACACAAGCAATCCACTAGAGTTACCTTTCAGCACTCCACCGGGGAAGGTACAAATCCCCTCACAATCACCGGAGACGGCCACGAATAATCACTAACTCGTGCCAATCCTCCTCCGCTGCTCCAAGCCGTCTAGGTGGTGGCAACCACCAAGAGAAACAAGTGAATCCCACAGTGAAACATAAATACCAAGTGCCTCTAGATGCAATCACTCAAGCAATGCACGTGGATTCTCTCCCAATCTCACAATGATGATGGATCAATGATGGAGATGAGTGGAAGGGCTTTTGCTATGCTCACAAGGTTGCTATATCAATGCAAATGGCCAAGAGAGTGAGCTTGAGCCGGCCATGGGGCTTAAATAGAAGCCCCCACAAAATAGAGCCGTTGTACCCCTTCACTGGGCACAACACGGGGTGACCGGACGCCCCGGTCAAAACGATCGGACGCTGGACCTCAGCGTCCGGTCATGCGATGCGTGCCACGTGTCCCCTCTCTTCAAATGTTGATCGCCCGATCCCAACAGTCAAGTGATGACCGGACGTAGCAGCTCAAAGTGACCGGACGCTGAACCCCAGCGTCCGGTCGTTTCCAGTAAGCATCCAGAGATGACTTTTCACGACCGGACGCGTCCGGTCATGCTTGACTGGACACACCCAACGTCCAGTCACACGGCAACTCCCCTGTGCGCTACCATGTCAGTAGGACCGGACGCAACCTTCCAACGTCCAGTCACTAAGTGACCCAACGTCCGATCAGAGACCGACACCAGCGTCTTCATGCTTCACCTGACCGGACACGCCAGTCCAACCGAGACCAGCGTTCGGTCACTTACAGTGACCTCCGTCTTTTCTATCTAGGGCATCGGTGGTACCGTCGGACTGTCCTCCGCCGGTGAAGTTCCTAACCCTTGCTCCAATGTGCCAACCACCAAGTGTGTCACCTTGTGCACATGTGTTAGCATATTTTCACAAATATTTTCAAGGGTGTTAGCACTCCACTAGATCCTAAATGCATATGCAATGAGTTAGAGCATCTAGTGGCACTTTGATAACCGCATTTCGATACGAGTTTCACCCCTCTTAATAGTACGGCTATCGATTCTAAATGTGATCACACTCGCTAAGTGTCTTGATCACTTAAAACAAAATGGCTCCTACTATTTATACCTTTGCCTTGAGCCTTTTGTTTTTCTCTTTCTTCTTTTCCAAGTTCAAGCATTTGATCATCACCATGCCATCACCATCATCATGATCTTCATCATTGCTTCATTACTTAGAGTAGTGCTACCTATCTCATAATCACTTTGATATACTAGGTTAGCACTTAGGGTTTCATCAATTAACCAAAACCAAATTGGAGCTTTCACCAGTCTCTATTGCTTCGGCCATATAATATTCATGCAAAATCATGCATATATGTTGTCAAATTTTTAAACTCATCGTCGGCCACCAAGAAATTGCCTCTTTGATACTGGATTGTCGGTTTTGCCATCTCTTTTGAATCATAAAATCATAATAGATGTTCCTGGCATCGTCCACGGTTAATCCGAGGTTGTCTTCGACAATCTTATTTATCTTCCTTTGATCTTCATGGTGTATTTCTTTGACTCTTAATTGATTGTCCATTTTCTGTGTTTGCCTATCGAATTTGGACTGCGCCCTCCACTTAGGCAGTGAGTCAAATAGATTCTAGAATATAATAGCATCTTCCTTGTTGCATTTTTCTGGCTTTTTTGGTACAACAAGTTTGTAACGCTGCCACTAAATGTCCTTTTCTTTTTTGCTCTGTCCACTTTGGGAGCATTAGCGACCGAATCCGAGGACTTTTTCTGCGAGTGAGTGGATGTCTTTGATCTTGTTTTGGGCTGAGGTGGAGGAGGAGGAGGATGACGAGAATTCTGTTTTCTCCGGGCTGCTGAAGAGGGAGGAGGAGGAGGAGTCTTCTCTTTTGTCGGGGCTAATGAAGATGGAGGACAAGGAGAAGAGAAGGAGACTTCTATCTTCTCGGGGGGTGATGGCAAGGGAGGAGGGAAGACAGAGTGATCTCCTCTATTGGGAGATGGTGAGTGATCATCTCTAGATAGTGAAGATTCATAGTCGTCCTCATCATCGGAGGACAACTGGTGATCGAGCTTAACGAAGCACTTGCGCCAGGCCACATGAGCGCCCTTGTTCCAAACAAGGCGTTACCTGTCTTCCTGTGCGAGGTAATCAATGTGTATCTTGTTATATTTCTTATCAAGTATACTATCAATGCTAATGTGGGCATACCCCGGTGGAATTGGGTGGCCATTAATGGTCCCATCTCCCATAGGCTAGGCCTAGCCGACCACCACCTTGTTAGCTATCCATTGCTGACGGATGTACAACCTAACATTTATGGGTTCGGTGATGCTATCCACCGGATGAGGCACATTCACCTCTTTTTCGTCGAGTAGGGTCGATACGCAGCTGCTGCGACCCTAGAACTATGGGCTAAAGCTAGTCGAAATAGGGTCTAGCGGTACTCCTAATCCCATGGACTACAGAGCTAGCTTGACTCATTCTTAAACGGTCGCATCAATCTGTCTTTTGAATCTATCTTCAATCTCTTGCAGACGCCTCAATGTCTCTGCTTCTTGTGCTACTCTAGCCCTCGAGCAGCTCCAATAAGTGGAAGATTCTTCCTCAAATGCTAATTTCCATGGAACAAGACTGGCTCCTCTAGTGTGACCAGGGTGCTCCTTATTTCTGAGTGCTTGGGTGAGCACGTCATTCTCCTTCACTGCTACACTCGCACCTTTCGCAGCCACATCGTAACCCACATCACAATCCAATTTTAGCCTCGGCACTGAGCTATCGACAGTGATGGTCATAGCCTTCACCGTTGCCATCTAGGACCAACTGTGGTGTACACTAACACCGTCAATTGGCTTATGATCCATCCATGAGTAGGTCCTTACTTCAGTCGCATTGGAGCATGACCCGGCTGTGGATGTACACTAACACTGCCACATTGGCAAATGATCCGGCTGTGTTGAGGCTATCAAAACCATCGTGTGGGCACATCAACCACCTGTGTAGTGGTCACCAACACTGTTGCCTTGTACATCGACCCGACTGTCAGCGGTGTGGGTTCACTGTTGGTTCGATGGCCGAGACGCCTATGTAGAGGTTGACACCACCATCACTTTAGCGTATGATCTGCCAGTACAAAGGTCATGGTCACAGTCGCCTTTGTTGACAATAGTTATCCTCCATCATAAACCATCATTATAACTTGAAATCATGCATGTAAATGATCACCAACATAGGCTGAGGGGTTTAAACTAACAATTTCCATGAGTTTTAGTGAATCTATGTTTTTAGTAGGGTTTATTCAGAAAACCATCAATGGGATCAAAACGTCAAATAAAATTGTGCTTATCCGCAGTGAAAACTACTCTAGAAGGTTCTAGAGGACACCAGAAGCCACATCGCTAAAGCAGACCCGAGGGGATGACAGGTGGGGCCGGCTGGCCCCACCTGTAGGACGGCCGGCCCCCTGCAGTTACGAAGGGAGACAAGTTCTGTTCTTGATCTTCCTTAGTAATATTTCTTATGCATAGATTTAAAGTTAATTATGCTATATATGAGAGTGTATATACTTGGGTGTACAAAAGACTTAGTAAATAAGGAATGACATGGGAATCTTTTGCTCTTAACTAATCTCCTGCCTAGCTATACTACATTTATGAGTATCTATTTCTATCTCTAGAATACCATCATCACCTTACACTTACCATTCATTTATCATTTGATTTACCTCAGTTATAGCATGAGAGTGATTACATCATAAGTATACGTATTTGTCAATATCTCTATGCTAACCCCATAGCTCCTCCCTATGGATAAAATATAAATAACGATACCTGGTATACTCTCAGGTGAAATGCTATAATGGTATATTATCTGTGCGCTTGCGGATTATTTCTATCATATATGATTTTCTCTAAATTTACAACTGTTCTCAATAATTACCAACAACGCATTTCTGGCATCATTGCTAGGGATGACAACTTAGTATTAAAGTGATGTTAAGAAATACCAATAAGCATTTCTGGTACCGTTGCCGAGGAGGGACACATGTCTAAAGAGAATTGATCAAATAAATACTTATTGCTGAAATCATAACACCTCTGCTTTAGCAGGCTTACCCTTGTTTGTCTTTATTCATATCTTATACAGGGTATTACAGGATTGGTTCTGATTAATCAACAAGTTCTACCAATCATAATCAAACCAATCAAGAGAAAGCTCAACACCAGTTTCTAAAGCTATGGCTGACAAGACTCTGCGTGAATTCTCTACTCTAAGCACTAAGAACATCTGCACTAGACCGACATTCAAAACCAACAACCTTGAGTTTGAGATCAAGCCAAGCCTCATCAACATGGTGCAAGCTATCTCATTTAGCGGAAAGGCTCATGAAGATGCTAGTACTCATCTCTAGAATTTTCTAGAGATTAGTAGTACAATCACCATCAAGGACGTTGCTCAAGATATCATACTACTCCGCCTATTTCTGTTCTCGTTAGTGGGAAGAGCGAAGCAGTGGTTCTACACCAATAAGGATAACATTAACACATGGGCAAAGTGTTCAAAGGCCTTCCTAGCAAAGTTTTTCCCTATAGGCAAGACCAATGCCTTAAGAGGAAAGATTTCTAACTTCCAACAGTAGAAAGGAGAGACCATTCTAGAAGCATGGGAACATTTCCAAGAATACATTTTAGATTGTCCTCATCATGTGATGGAAGATTGGTTGCCATGCAAAGCTTTTACCATGGATTAACTCAAAAAACTCATGAACAACTGGATGCTACTGCTGGAGGATCATTTATGTCACCCACCCTTGAAAAAGCTGAAACTCTTATGGAGAAGATAGCCTCTAATCAAGGTTGGTCATCATACAACATTCAAGCATGCAATAAGAGTGAAGAAGTACCAAAAGAGGTGTGTGTATTGTCAACCAAGATGGACGTACTTTTGAATTGGCTTGAATAGTGAGCCAATTACAAGAAAGATCGTCGGGCCATTCAAGATACTTTTAATTCCCAAAATAAATGTGGAGAATATTTGGGTGTTGATTTCCCTGAATATCAAGAAGATGCAAACATCGTCATCAACAATTCTGCTCCACAACAACAGAGACAAGGATAGAATCAACAACAACAATGGTCAAATTACCAAGGTAAGTACCTAGGTAATTATTCCTCTAATCCTAAGCAACCATCCTTGAGAGATTTGATCTTAGAACAAGCCAGGATTAATGAGAGTATTTCTAAGAAGCTTGCTTTTAATGATAAGGTCCTAGAAAACATAAACTCAAAAATGGACAGTTTTTCTTCTGCTATAAAGACTAACTTAGCTATAATAAAAAGATAGATAATTAGCTCAGTTGGCCGCTGCTCTGCCTGTTGCCACTAACCTTGAAAAGTTCAACGCCATAACCACAATAGGTGGCAAGTCTACTCGTGATCTTCCATATCCGACAAGGACAGGTAAGACACCGACAGTAGTACAAGAGGAGAAGATGGACGATGAAGTTGAAGAAGTTGAGCCACAAGCACAGGAAATGATGCAAGATTTTCATGACATCACTTTTCTATCGTTTCCATGTAGAAATCAAAAAGCCAAAATGGATGAGCAGTTTGGTAAGTTTGTAGAGATAATTCAAAAGTTATATATCAATATTGCTCTGTTAGATGCCATACAGGTACCTACCTATGCAAAGTATCCCCAAGACATCCTCAACAACAAAAGATCACTGCCCACCACTAAGGTAATGAAGTTAATGGAGGAGTGTAGTGCGGCCATCCTGAACACATCACCTATCAAGAAGAAGGATCTAGGATGTCCCACTATCTATTGTTCGATCGGAGACTGTTGGTATATTTAACGCACAAAGATAAATCAGCAAGCGCATGGATATTATTGTAGCTTTTATCCAAAAGTATTCCAAGTATCGTATCCACAGGAAAACATGAGATTAACTATGGTCGAACTTAACTAGGGGTAGAGACAAGGTTAAGGTTTAACTTAACTAGGAGTAGCAACAAGGCTAAGGATAAATAGGAGCGTAGAGAGGATAACTGAGGTTCTCTAATTCTAACTTGGGTAAGCTATGCCTTCTACTGTTCAACTAGGGACATTACTAGGGAAATACACCAGCAGAGGATGCTTTCCTTTATAATCGGGTCCTACTTGGCCTACAGACAGGAGGTGGACTACGAAGGATCAATGATGCTATATAGTACTGATGTCACAACCGCGATCTACCACAGATCTAGAATGCAGTGTGCATCCACTATAAACTAAGTCCAAGCACCACGCTTACACCCACAATTAATACTCTACTCCCCCTAGGAAGAGAATAAAGCACTCAAAAGGGCGCCGTGATCCTGATGAACAATATAAACAAAATACTTACTTGAATCAGAAGTTGATTACCAGAGAAATCTTAGAAGCAAGCTCAAGTAGAACTTGATTCCGCTAAGGTACAAGCCGTAGAGAGAGCACCGATAGGCCGGCATCTCCTCCAAACTCTTCCCTCACTCTCTATCTCACTATTTCTAATTATAAGACTAAATCTTATAGAGGACTAATCTTCTCTTGATAGCTGGCTCTAATCCTGACAAGGAGAATATGAATTAGGGTTTCAGGATGGCTTTAGGGAGGGTGACAGGGGCTGGTATATATAGGCCAAAGAGTCCAACGTGAGCCCTTGGATCAAACCGACTTAAAGGATGGCATAAATTGGATCTCAATGGCAGTGGAGAATCGACATTTGAAGTAGAGACTGACAGGTGGGTCCCATGGGCCGACCGGCTTGCAGGTGGGGCTAGCTGGCCCCACATGTCAGCCTCTCGAGGTCTGCTTTGGTGGGTTGCCTTCTAGAGTGTTCTAGAGTCTTCATGCGTTGGTTTCATTGCGGATAAACGTGATTTACTTTGATGAATAGGTCCTCCTTGATAGTTTTTGGATAAACCCTGCTAAAAACATAGATTCGCCAAAACTCATGGAATTTATTAGTTTAGACCCCTATACCTATGTTTGGTGATGGAATTAAGTATAAATACAAGTTATGTTGATGGTTTATAATTGATGTTAGTGACCATCAACAAGTTCCCCTAAGCTTAACCTTTCCCAGTCCCTGAGCAAAGCTAAACTTAGCAATGGATCAGGAGTTGCTACAATGTTTTCACTCCTTAAAAGTACACAAGTGTTCAATAAAAAAGTCTCCTCTAGATTAGAATAAACTGATCTGACTTTCAAACTTACCCATATTACCTTCAATCATGGGGCTTCTCAGCCTTCACTTGGGTCTTGAGTAATTGAAAGACAGAACAATGAAGTCAAGCACTATGTCTTAAGTTCTTTGTTCCACCATTGTTCTAGAGTTTTTATAAGTTTTCAAAATAAAACTCAGAGATTCCGTTGTATGACACTCTCAAGTCTCAATATATGTGGTGTTTGTGGATCCTCACCAAGGCAATAAAGATGTTGTGCCTTTTCTCTTCCTACTACTAGGGCTTATGTGGAGTTCATAGGTAGGGAGAAAGCTAGAGCATACTTGCAATGCATATATTGTAAAGTCAAACAATGGATCTAAAGAGAGTTGAGTCATACAATCAAATCAAGATGTGCATGTGTGGATGTATGGTGGATATATATATGTCAGCTAACCTAATTCTACTATGCTCCTTGAAAACTTATCTCTCTTTTAAAACTTAGAAACATTTGCTAGAGAATAGGGGCTATCTTATTCATCTCTTCTTTCTTTTCTATTTTTTTAGGCGGGCATCTAAGTACCCATTGTTTTTAATATCTCAAACACTTGTCCATTTTTTCTCATCTCTTTTTTCTTCTTCTTCTTTTTTATGAATAATTTTTGCATAGCCCCATGCCTCTTTTCTGCAACAAAACTTTAAGAGATAACAACAAGAACTTGGAACATTTATTTGGTGGATGAAAATCCTATCAAGCATGTTTTGTGTTCACTCCCAGTGTAGGAGCAGTAGGTATATGTGGTGTGTACGTGATCTTGATTTTAAGAACATGACAACCTCTCATAAGGATCAACAAAGCTTGACAAAACTTAATGCAAAAAGCAAGCAACATATATGTGGAATTTTTCCTAGCCTAAATAACATGTATGGCTCTGGTGGGAATTCAAGCTTTATCATATAAGAACTCATCATGTAGCATTTTTGTGTTTTTCAAAAGATAAATCTCTAGAACTTTAGTGTCACTTGGAACAAGATAAACAGTAGTTCAGACCTTCCCATATCATATATGTCAATTACCTAGACTTAGATGAAGCATTCGCTACCCACGAGTTTCAAGTTCAGAGTAAATCTTTATATCAAATCAGTCGTATCCAAAACTCGGGAGAATTCAAGGCTGAAAACTAGGTACTTGAAAGAAATTACAACAGAGCAATTGTTCATCATTTCCATTTAAAAGATTATTCTAAGTCCTCTTTATTTTATTCAACTCTTAAAAATAAATTAAAGCAAATTAGACACACCTTTTCATTTTATTTTCAATTTTACTAGATCACACATTATTACTATAACTATATATATTTATTATAAAGATAAATTTTTATTTTGTTTTTCATTCACCATTTTCTTAACTATTTAAAAGAAACTAAAACTAGAACAAAGGGAAAGTATACTTACCAGGATACACGGGAGTGCTTCTCCCCTAAGCTAGCTCTTTCGATGAGGGTTTGGTGTTTTAAGTCCTTTGAATTGGACTTCTCCTTGTGAAGTTCATTGATCAAGTACCTTGGTTCACTTTGAAGATGAGGATTCTTGTGGTGGTGCCTCTAATGGTGATGTCACCTTTTTTTTCGCCAAACCCGTCTTGGTTTTGATTTTTGATTTTGGTTTAGCAGGTTCAGAACCTTTACTTGTAGAAATTGGGGAGTCGACTATCTTTCCCTTACACTTTGCTTAAAGTGTGTCCTGCTCATAAGACAAGGTAGAGATCAAGTGCATGGGCTCTATTGGTGGGAAAACACCAACAGAACCAAAACTTTATTTATTCTTCTCTAACCTTAGGTACATTGAACAAGATGAAGTTGATGTTGTGTGTTTTGTTCAATTATGTTATGGGTGATAAGACCAAAAGATTATTTAGGTTCATTTGGCAGAAAAGATTGAGTTGCTTAACCTATGGAAGGATTGTCTATCTTTACATAATGTATCGAACTTTACATGATTATGACTATCATCTTCCAGAGATAGGATGTGCAATATTTTAGCTCATTTAGTTAAAACTATGAGATCAAGAAAGTGGTGCTAGGAACAAGCTTAAAGAACTAAACATGCTGAGTTAATCAGGTTAGATCAAGTAAATTTGTAATTCAAACATGTTTGTTTCTTATTTATTGCATACCATAATCAAGGAAAAACTTTTTAAGTAATGACCATTTACCTTTGGATGTTACCTTTGTCATTGGGGCATGATGACACCATGTGACGAAGGGTAGATGACTCGTGATGGTCCTTCCTATTTGCTTGAAGTTTTCCTTGTTTGGGTAGCCTCGCAGTACGAGTTGTTCATGAGCTTCTTGTCTCCTAGATTGCACCTTTTCTTTCTCATCCTTTAATCATGCCATCTTTCTACTCTTCGATCTTTTGACACCTTGTTAGACCTTCCACCTTACTCATTGTTTTATGCCTGCAAAGGATTAGTGGACAACACATACCTGAAGGAAAATATAATTTTGAAATATGGGTTGTTTGTCCAAAATTTTGTAATTTCCCTCTATGCTAATGAAAATATAGTGTTAGAATTATTTTAGCATAGTTTTTGTTTATCATGTTCTATACAAGCATGGCTTCAAGGCAAAGGTAACTTACAACTAAAGACAAAGTGAATGATCTTTGATACTTATAGTTCTTTCATCCATGATGAATGAGCTATGTCTTCTGTTGACATTTCTTAGCATCGCTACTAAGAACAGAGTTTTAAATCTATCCCTAGCAACGGCACAAAACATGCTTGTTGGTATTTATTAATGTGTCACATCCGCGATCTACCACATGACCCAAAATATATGCTATATCTGTAGATAAACAATGTATAAGCACCGCACTTACATAATGTCGATCACTCACCCCGTGCTCAGTGGAGCGAGTGCTATACAAACTTATGCATGGATATAATGACAAACTAGCTATACTAAGCATATAACCAAAGTAGACGATGAATATTATAACAAAGAACATGAATAAGATAAATACTAATATTGTCATAACAATTGTAGCAAGCAAATAAAAGTAATGGAGATACAAAAGAGAGGGGGTACAACGATTATATCGAACCATGCTCTTGACAAGATTGGGAATCCAAGCGAAGCCTGCTTGCCTGCCTCTAGACCTAGCCTAACTAGCTATGCCCTAGATTATGGTGGAGCTCTGAGGATGATTAGGGTTTCTATCTTCTCAAATGACTTATGGCTGGGGTTATGCCTAGGGGGTTGGCAGGGGCTAGTATATATAGCCTGGAGCATCCAACGTGAGGCCTTAGATCAAACCAACTTAAAGAACACCATAGATATAACCTAGAAGGTGGTGGAGAACTGACATTGCGACGCGAAGGCTGACAATGGGCCCCAGGGGCCAAGCGACCTATAGGTGGGGCCAGGTAGCCTGACTTGACAGCCTCTCGCCCTCCGCTTCGGTGCGGAGTCCTCTTGAGTCTTTTGGAACCTTCTGGTGTTCGTTTTGCTGTGGATAAGCACAATTAAATCTGACATGTAGGTCCACCTTGATGGTTTTCTAAATAAACTCTGCAGAAAATATAGATTCACCAAAAGTCATGGAATTTGTTAGTTTAAACCCCTAAACCTTCATTGATGATTATATTTATACCCTTATACATGTTATATTGATGGTTTATAATGGTTGTTAACTACCGTCAACAAATTCCCCCAAGCTTATTCTTTGCTAGTCCCTTAGCAAAGCTAAACTTAGTAAATGGATTAGGAGTTTTAAGATTTTAAAAACATTGTAGCAACTCTTTCAAAGTACACATGCGTTCAAACAAGAATTCTCCTCTAGATTAGAATAAACCGATTTGACTTCAAACTTACCCATATTTCCTTCAACCATGGGGCTTCTCAGCCTTATGTTGGGTCTTTTGCAATTGAAAGACAGACCGATCAAGTCAAGCACTATGTCTCAAGTTCTTTGCTCAACCATTATTTTGGAGATTTTATAGATTTTCAAAATAAAACTCAGAGCTTTCATCATCTAACACTCTCAAGTCTCTCAATATATATGGTATTTATGGATCCTCACCAAGGCAATAGGGTGTTATGCCTTTCTCTTCCTACAACTAAGGCTTATGTGGACCTCATAGGAGTGGAAAAGGCATAAAAGAGCATATTTGCAATACATATATTGTAAAGTCAGACCTCGGATTCAAAGAGAGTTGAATCATACAATCAAATCAAGATGTGCATGTGTGTGGATATATGGTGGATATATTAAGTGGCTAACCTAATTCTACTATGCTCTTTGAAAACATATCTCTATTTTTGGAAATTGGAAACAACTTTGCAAGAAAACATGGGCTATCTTATTTGTCTCTTTTTTCAGGAAGACATCTGAGTACCCATTGTTTTAAATATATCGGACACTTGTCCATTTTTTTAATGAATAACTTTTTCATAGCCCCATGCCTCTTTTCTGCAATAGAATTTTTGAGAGATAGTAACAAGAATTTAGAGCATTTATTTAGTGGAAATTCCTATCAAGAATATTTTTGGTGTTTACTCCTAGTGTAGGAGTAAAACATTTTTGAGTGAATTTAGATGGAATAGCATGTTATTGCGCCTACCCCTAGTGTAGGAGTAGTGCATATTTGGATGGTGTGTACGTGATCTTGATTTTAAGAACTCGACAAACCTCTCATAAGGGTCCACAAAGCTTGACTAAACCTAATGCAAAACAAGCAACATATATATGAGTGGAAGTTTTCCTAATCTAAATATCATATATGGCTCTGGTAGGAATTTAAGCTTTGTCATATAGGAGCTCATCATGTAGGATTTTTATGTTTTTCAAAAGATAAATCTCTAGAACTTTAGTGTCACTTGGAACAAGATAAACAACAGCTCAGACCTTCTCATATCACATCAGTCAATTACCAAGACTTAGATCAAGCATATGCTACCCATGAGTTTTGAGTTCAGAGTAAATCCTTATATCAAAACTATCGTATCCAAAACTTAGGAGAATTCAGGGCTAAAGACTAGGTACTTGAAAGGAATTACGATAGAGCAACTATTCATTATTTCCATTTAAGAGATTATCCTCAGAGGCCATTTATTTATTTAGCTCTTAACAATAGAAAACTAGACACACACTTTTTATTTTGTTTTTCATAATTTAAGATCACACCTTTAATATATTTATAACTAGCTAAGATAAATTTTTATTTTGCCTTTGTTTATTATGCATCTTTTTTATTTCTTTAGCAAATATGAAACAAACTTCAAAATAGTAAAACCAAAAGAAATACTTATCTTGATACATGGGGGATGCTCCTCCCCCAAGCTGGATGTTGTCGTAGTCTTTCTTAGAGTGAGTCTACCAGCAGAAGTCTTTTTCACCCGTCCAGAAGTTATGTTCCTTGTGCAGCAAGTGTAGCGATAGTTCGAGAAAATATACTTCGGATGGATGACTTTACTCTTGATCATCCTATAAAATACTCCAACAAGAACACCAAAACTCGTGGCACAGTTTAGGATAAGGGGTTATCGGTCAGCCATTCAGAGATTTGTTGCCCTTAGAGGTTTAGACAGATTTCCTAATTGGCAAAGTTCTAGCAGGATGTCTATTAATATTTTTGGATTTTCTTATTTATATAATGCAAAAAATATGTATGTATGGTATTTTTATTTTTATGCCACCACGGTGAATATTCCTACGGGCTTTTACATACCATAGATTTATTCACATGGGGCTTTAGGCTTTAATCATGCAATGACGTAATTTTTATTTTCTTTCTACTAATGCAATACTAATGCAGAAGGGTAAACATTCTAAAAGTGAAAAATAATTCATGTAGTACTAAAAAGTAAATATGGATAACTACCGATGTTACCTCATGGCCGGGGTGTGGATTTTTAAGTCCTCTAGACATGACTCTTTTCCTATCTTGTTCATTCGTTAGGTGCATCAGCCAGTCCCGGGGATGGAGACCCTGATGGTTGCACCTCTTGTGACTCTGGTGGTGATGTTACCTTTTCTTTCCGTACCTGCTTGGTTTGTGGACTTGACTTTGGCGGAGCGGGTTCATCTTTTACAACTTCTTCAGCTTCCTCACATTCCTCCCAACTTTTCTTTGGGGATTGATTCTTTTGGTTTTGGGATGATCGATGTCTCCTCCTAGAGAGGGACTTCTTTGGGTACTCATAAGTGGTATAACTATTGAAATAACAGCGTACCTTTTTTCTAGGAAAATAGAAGTGGATTTGTCTAGACCAACATAGATGATCGTATTGGTAGTGTTGAGGAACGGTCTTCTAAGAATGGTAGGTGTATCGTGTTCTTCTTCTCCCATGTCTAGAACCATGAAGTCGGCAAGGGCATAGTAATCATGTATCCTTACCATGACATCTTTTGCTATTCCCTTCGAAAATTTGATTGATTAGTCCACCATCTGCAATTGCATATATGTAGGGAACAAAGGTTCATCCCCAAATAAGTATTCATACGCTACCTTGGACATTATGTTGACACCCGACCCAATGTTGCAGAAGGTCTTGTGGAAGATTCTTTGTCCAATAATACACTCGATCGTTGGTATGCCTAGGTCATCATTCCTAGCAAGGAATGGTGAAGTGAGGAGGTGGTCGTACTCTGATCGAAGTGTGTTGATCATGTTGATCGATTCTTCTTGAGCTTGCCTGGCCTTGTTCTTCCTCCTTCTCCTGTTCTTCTTCTTCTTGGTCACTGTTGTCTCTTCAGGTAGGTATGACATCTTCAGATGTTCGAGAGATTGCATGATACGATTCTTGAAAGAAAACTTTTCCTTTCTATCCTTGATTGTGAGGTAGATCTTGGCACTATCCGCATAGATGATGGCTTTAGCGGTGCTTAGGAAAGGTCGGCCCAAAATAATGGGTGCCCTTATGTCTCGACCTATTTCTAGAACCACAAAGTCTGTAGGAACATAAGATTGTCCCACTCGATCAATGACATCTTCAAGAACTCTCTTGGGGTAGTAGAGTGACTAATCTGCAAGCTGCAAACATATATTTGTGTACAATAAAGTATCTCCATTAATTTGATCATAAATTACCTTAAGCATGATGTTAACACTTGCTCCAAAATCATAGACAACTTCTTAGAAAATGTGAGGTCCAATGGTGATGGGATGACCGGTCTTTCTAGATCGCTCTTCTTTTCTAGCAAGGTATAGTCTATCCACCTTCCTGTTGATGGTTGTATACAGTAGTCTGCTGCATTATGAATATCAATAAGATTTGCAGTTTCTAGATCTTTTAGTTGCCCTAGAATCTTACCTTTGTCGGACGGAGGAACAGCAATAGCCAGCTGAGCTATTTGTGATTCTATCATTTTATTAAAACTATGCTGGTTCTTAATGGTAGAAGCAAAGCTATCCATTCTATTATTTATGTTCTCTAGAATTTTATCATTGGTGGCTACTTTTCTAGATAATCCCTCCATAAGTTTGGATTGACTAGCAAAAAATTCTCTCAAGGGTGGTTGATTGAAATTATTAAAATTATTTCCTTGATAGTTACCTTGGTAGTTTGTCTCTATTGCTGGTTCCATCCTTGATTCTACTGAGGATGAAAGTAGTTGTTATTGACAAAGTTCACATCCTCATGGGTCCCATGGTCGTTGTTCCCTGAATGCCCAGTGTTTCCACATACTTCACATGTCATGCGAGAATCATGAATATGCATGACTTCTTGCTTCTCATTGGCTCGATCTTCAAGCTTTTTTATCAGCAGGTCCATCTTAGCAGATAGCATGTCTACCTCCTTGAGTTGAGCATACCTCCACCCCTCTTGTGGGTTTGAACATGTTCTTCATTCCAACCTTGATTAGAGGCCATCTTCTCCATAAGAGCTGTTGCAGCTGGTATGGTGAGTGACAGGAGTGCACCTCCTGCAGCAGTATCCATAGTTTCACAGGTACTATTAGTCAACCTATGGTAGAAAGTCTGCATGAGTAGCCAATTCTCCATCCCATAATGAGAACATTCTGTAATGTAATCTTGAAAGTGTTCCCATGCCTCAGGGATAGATTCATCATGTTGTTGCTGAAAGCTTGAAATTCTCCCACGCAAAGCATTGGTCTTGCCTGTGGAAAAGAACTTTGCTAGAAAAATAGTGGAGCGGTTATCCCATGTAGTATTTTTATCCTTGTTGGCATAGAACCATTGCTTGGCCTTTCCCAAGAGTGAGAATGGGAAGAGGCGAAGTAATATGGCATCTTAGGTTACTCCTTTGATGGTGAAAGTGCTACAGATCTCCAAAAAGTGTTGGAGATGTGCACTTGCATCTTCATGTGCCTTCCCACAAAACTGGTTTGCTTGCACCATGTTGATGAGAGCTGGCTTGAGCTCGAATCCATTATCTCCAACATTGATTGTCGGTCCAATACGGATGCTAGCCGTAGTTGGAGCAGAGAATTCATGGAGAGTCCTGTTAGCCATGGCTTCAAATTCAGGTGTTAAGCTTCATCTTATATGGTTGTGTTCTGACTTTAAAGCTAGAATTTTCTTGAGTTTAACTCTAGTCCTTCTGATTAATGTTTCTAGATCTTCAATGTAGTTTGTCGGAAGGTCAAAACTGGTCATACATTACCCTACATAAGATACATAAGTAGACAAAACAAGGGTAAGCCTGTTTGAGCAGAGGTCAATGGTTATCTTCAATCACATCAATAAGTATAAGTTTATCAATACTTCTCCAGCAACGACGCCAAAAATGCTTGTTGACATTTCTTAGCGTCACTACTAAGAACAGAGTTTTAAATCTATCCCCGACAATGGTGCCAAAAATACTTGTTGGTATTTATTAACATGTCACTTGTTTAAAGTAGCCACCTATTATAAACCTATATCTCCTAACATTACTTTACTAGGTTGTCATCCCTAGTGATGATGCCAAAGATGCTTGTTGGTACTACTCAGCATTACTACTAGAATAATACTAAGTAGTTCTTTATCATTTTATGTGACTAGAAAGAATATATACATATATGAATGAAAAGGATCTGCAAGTGCATAGATAATATACCATTATAGCATTTTACCCGAGAGTATTCCAGGCATCATTATTTATATTTTTACCATATGAAAGGTCTAGCATGGACATGTATTGATAACTTATACTATTGAAGGAGAAGTAAACCATAACCAATGTTCCACTCATAACAGGGGTAAGTCATAGGATAAGATATATATATATATATATATATATATATATATATATATATACGATAAGTATTGATCAATAATAATGATAAATCACTCAGAGTACTCCTTTCTATGGCATTAGCATGGTCATGTAGAATATTAGAGGAATAATTCCTAAGTTATTCTTAATTACAAGTCAAAGCATACATTGATTAGTGCAATTATACCTAGTAGTCATTGCTAAGATCATCCTCATATCTACACATAAGGGATATTACTAAGGAAGATAAAGAACAGAGCTTGCCCTTCCTTCATAACCGGACCCTATGTGCTCCTATATTCAGGAAGTATCACATCCGTGATCGACCACATGACCCAGAATATAGGGTGTATCCATAGGTAAACAATGTATAAGCACCACGCTTACATAATGTCGACCACTCACCCCATGCGCAGCAGAGCGAGTGCTATATGAACTTATGCATGGATATAATGATAAACTAGCTATACTAAGCATATAACCAAAGTAGACAATGAAGATTATAACAAAGAACATGAATAAGATGAATACTAATATTGTCATAACAATTGTAGCAAATATATAAAAGTAATGGAGATATAAAAGAGAGGGAGTACAAAGATTATACCAAACCACGCTCTTGAAAAGATCGGGAATATAAGCGAAGCCTGCTTGCGTCCGTCTAGACCTAGCCTAACTAGCTAGGCCCTAGATATGGTGGAGCTCTGATGATGACTAGGGTTTCTGTCTTCTCAAATGACTTATGACTAGGGTTATGCCTGGGGGGTGGCAGGGGCTGGTATATATAGCCCGGAGCATCCAACGTGAGCCCTTGAATCAAACCGACTTGAAGAATGACATAGATGCAACCTAGTAGGCGGTGGAGAACTAACATTATGACGCGGAGGCTGACAGTGGGCCCCAGGGGCCAAGCGGCCTACAGGTGGGGTTGGGTGGCCTGATTTGGCAGCCTCTCGTCCTCCACTTTGGTGTGGAGTCCTCTCGAGTCTTCTAAAACCTTATGGTGTTCATTTCGCTGCGGATAAGCACAATTAAATCTAACATGTATGTCCACCTTGATGGTTTTCTAAATAAACCCTATAGAAAATATAGATTCACCAAAACTCATGGAATTTGTTAGTTTAAACCCCTAAACCTTCATTGGTGATTATATTTGTGCCCTTATACATGTTATATTGATGGTTTATAATGGTTGTTGACTACTGTCAACATCTTCTCTGCACCATGTTATTGGAGTTCGACATGTGCCTTACTTCATCTTCGATTTGAATTCATCTCATTACTTACACAAATTGAATTGAGAATTTCCTACAGAGGTTAGTCCAACAAAATATCCAGTATCTGCTAAAGCAATTTTTAGTTCAATAACCAAACTGGACTCCATGTCTAATTTGATTAAGGAAGGCATTTTAACCTAAGCACCTCGCTTAAATTTAAAAACCTTTGAAAGTATGTCGAGTACTTCCAAACCAAAACTTACTATGGCAGACAAAGGTAACATGAAAGCACTCTAGAGATTTACCCAAACAGAGATGAAAGAACACAATTGTTATTTAGCAAATTGAGTATGTCTTAAAGGTAGAGACAACCAAAATAATTTAGCAACATGGCAAGAGATGTTTTTTTAGAAGTCTTTCCCCCAGCTTGAATTTTGCAGAAAAATCAAGTTTGGATGGATGTACTTAAATGTTGCATGATAAATGGTTGGACATACCTTGGGTCATCATCCTTCATTTGCTTTAAACCTAGAATGGTTAGTGACCAAAAATACCCAAAGGAATATTTTCAAAATTATATTTCTATTCTCATTTCACAAGGGCACCATAGCAAAAGGTGAAAGCTCATGTTATCTCCCCAAAAGTGCTTGTTTTAGGATAGAAGCTCGTCCTTGGGAAACCTTCGAATTGTGTTTCAAGTTGGTGAAGTGGTTTCCCCTCCAACACCAACCTTTGTGTGCCTATCTCAAGATTTATGCCAACGAGATTTGCAATATTTGTGATAAACATATACATCTACAACCACCCTTCAACAATTTTATGAACAAGAATCATGAGGGGATTGAAGATCTTGTGTGTGGCAATGTTGGAGAGACCAACTAATGCAGGAGATTTCTCATGTGAGAATGGATTTGATGAGGTGCTCATGAAATAACTTCCATGCTCGTCGACATCATCTTCCTGCTCCAAGGTTGTTTCTTCATGAATGTCTATAGGCAGAAACATTGTCTCCATCATTCCATGCCTATGACATTTATTGGTCATTTTGTTGTCCAAGATTTCCCTTAGATTGATGACTCTCGGGTTGATCTTATCTAAAGCCTCGTTCATCCATTCAATGGCAACGACACATAAGTTCTTAATATCCTCCAGCCATTATTGTTGCTCTTCTTGGTCTTCCTTGTGGTCTTCATGACTCCTATGCTTTGGGTGTCTTAGTGGATTTCTAGGATCATCACGAGTCTTAGAAGAAAGAGCGTAAGAGGGATCATCAGGGTCAAGGATGGGTTTAGAGATGTGTTCAGATGAGACATCTAATATGGGTATAGAAGGGGAGAGAATAGTAATGGCTTCTAGATAGCTTGGCTCTCCTTCTATGGTTTCACTAGACATGCCACCCTTGTGTTCTTCCCAATGTCATATATGGGAATAAGGACGCTTTCTAATAGATCCCTTCTTGAGAGGATTTGAATTATACGCTCGAAGGTCTCTTGTGGAACTAGAAGTTAGAGCTTTTCCCAAAATCAGCATAAAAAAGATCATCCTCACAAAAAAAATTCAAAAGGTTGAATTTCTTCTTTCCTTGGAGGATTTTGGGGTATTGATGGTTCGGGATTGATAGGTAAATCTTGGGATTGGAGTGGTTGTGATTTGGCAATTAAAACTTTCTCTTCTTGTTCGGGAGATGATTCCTTCTCTTCCTCGCATTGTTCATTAAGAATGCTAGTGTAGGGAGTCTTTCCACTAAATCTATCAAGCATAGATCTTGCTTCACTAATAGACAAATGAAGGAAAGCTCCTCTAGAGGATTGATCAAGGGTTTGCGCAGAATCCTTGCGAAGACCCATATAAAAATGTTGAAAGAGCATCGATTCTGAAATAGCAAGATCCGGGCCAGTGATGATGAGACTATTAATACATTCCCATGATGTGCCAAGAGATTCTTCTTCTACTTGTCTAAAATTTAGAACCTCTTTCCGAAGGCTAACTACTTTAGAGATGGGAAAGAAACATAAACAAAATTTAGAACATAACATTTCCTAATCTCCTTGCATACTTCCTATAGTTTGACTATCCCAATGTTTAGCTCTTCCCGTCCAAGAGAACGGAAATAACTTCCATCTTAAGGTCTCGTTTGACATGCCCATGATACATAGACATGCGTAGGTCTGTTCAAACTCTCATAGGTGTGAGTGTGGGTTTTTATCGCCTTCTCTCAGGAAGGATTGTTCCTAAATTAATTTTATAAAACACGAGCACAGCTCATAGCCAGGTGTTAGGATAGGCTCTGAAGATTTTAGTGGCTTTAGGTTTGTGCTCGTGGGTTTAGCATATTGATAGTGAGGAGTGGAATCCATAGTGAAAAGGAAAAGCAAAACAAAAAAAATAAATGATAAAATGTCAAGCTAGGCTCAAAATTAATTCAGCAACCGTTTCCTCGACAATGACGCCAGAAAGCTTGTTGGTATATTTAACACACACAGATAAATCCACAAGTACACGAATACCACTATAGCTTTCACCCGGAAGTATTTCAAGTATCGTATCCATAGAGAAATGTGTGAGATTAACTATGGTCTGACTTAACTAGGGGTAGTGACTAGGTTAAGGTTTAACTTAACTAGGAGTAGCAACAAGGCTAAGGATAAATAGGAGCATAAAGAGGATAACTGAGGTTCTCTAATTCTAACTTGGGTAAGCTATGCCTTCTACTATTTAACTAGGGACATTACTAGGGAAAGACACCAGCAGAGGATGCTTTCCTTCGTAACCAGGTCGTACTTGGCCTATAGACGGGAGGTGGACTACAAAGGATCAACGATGCTATATAGTACGAGGCTATATAGTACTAATGTCACAACCGTGATCTACCACCGATCTGGAATGCAGGGTGCTTCCATGATAAACTAAGTCTAAGCACCATGCTTACACTCATGATTAATACTCTACTCCCCCAGGAAGAGAATAAAGCACTCAAAAGAGAGTCATGATCCTGATGAACAATATAAACAAAATACTTAGTTGAATCATATGTTGATTATTAGAGAAATCTCAGAAGTAAGCTCAAGTAGAACTTGATTCCACCAAGGTACAAGCCGTAGGGAGAGCACCGACAGGCTGATATCTCCTCCAAACTCTTTCCTCACTCTCTATCTCACTATTTCTAATTATAAGACTAAATCCTATAGAGGACTAATCTTCTCTTGATAGCTCTAGGGAGGATGGCAGGGGTTGGTATATATGTGATAGAACCACCCAATTTATACAAGATCAAGTATGGTTGTCCCCGTTTTAACGTGTTGACGCGCACATACTTTCACTTATATAAACCTGGTAGTCCACCGAGTGTCACGAAGGACCTCGGTAGATCCACATCACAACCAAGACCGTAATAGATTAAGCAAATACACATCGCATACATGGAGTTGCAGTAGAAATAGTGTTTACAATTGAGTTCACAAATAATAATATGTTGCCAAGTTTACAAATATGATAGCTAAAACAACATAGCTTTAAAATGGTTACAATAACATAAGTTTCAAATACACTGCTAGCATAATTAACTTCCTCCAACAATAGCATATAGACGAGAAATAAATATAGAGTCACCAAGCCCACCGACGGTTAGTCACCATCTTCCATAGGCCAAGAACTTCACCTACAACATAGTGGGATAAACCTTGAGTACTCGAATGTACTCAGCTAGACTTACCCGATAGGAGAGAAATAAAAAAAACTCTCAAGGATATGCAAGGCTTATTTAATGGAGCTGGATGGATAGCATAACTTTGCAAAAAGAGCATTACTATCATGAGTCCTTACTTTCAATCTTTTAGTCAATAGTTTAGCACCAAGTTTATTGAAGCTTATTATGGCTAACTTTACACCTATTCTAGAACAATCACTTGATTAAGCTAAAGCAAACATTAGTAACCATATCCATGTTATCATATAACCATCATGTTCCATCCAGTGTTACTATGATGAGGGGGCTCAGTCAAGTTTCTCATTATCTAGGAGAGACGACAATTTGAATTGATTGCAATCAGCTAGGCAAAATCCTAACACAAACCCACACTTCCCCTATCGGTGTCGCGTCAGGTCATCTTTGGTACAACTCAGGACTCAACTTCGTGGGTTCGATTAGCGCCGCACCCTCAGGAACCAACTGGCTGCTAGGTCATTCAGGCCTGGCCTACCCTTGGTCTCATATTCGGCTCCCCGCATATCCTTACTACCTCCAGTGTGCGCACTTGGATAGAATGACTCTCGGCCTGAGTTGACCTACTCGGCTTCGTGGTCGAAATGAGTTATCCGGCCAGCTAAGTGAGAGGCTATGTTCAAAATGACATGAGGGCCCACAATGAT
This sequence comes from Miscanthus floridulus, assembly GCF_019320115.1. Taxonomy (NCBI): domain Eukaryota; kingdom Viridiplantae; phylum Streptophyta; class Magnoliopsida; order Poales; family Poaceae; genus Miscanthus; species Miscanthus floridulus. Next base: position 41,431,184 of record NC_089588.1, read on the forward strand.
GTGGTCCTTAACTGACATAGACATGATAAATATGCACACAAGACCTCCATGTCCTACTGCCTCTCAATCACCAGGTCTCGTCTCGTCTTTATTTATTTATCATCACATGATTATTTTCCATGATAGCAAATATAGCCAACCGTGACCAGGTATCCACCTATATTGCAGGTGACAGGAAGTCACTCACTTCTACCGGTCTAAGCATGGCTAAGCATAGAACATCCTACTCATACTAGTAAGGGTTTAGATATTTATATATAGTGGACAAGGTAGGAAATATGCACCAACAGTTCATTCAACTTCTATCACCTAATGCAGCATACAAAAGTTATAGTTATGTGCATTTGTAAAAAGAGAGGGTAGGAGACTTAGGATGCTTCAGGGACTAGGGTCCAACACTAGGTCAGTGTTTGTTAGATGACACTCGCTTAGCGACCATTTTTGGTTCAGGCATGTACTCTCGGGATCCTTCCATCTTCTGGATCTGTCCACCAACATCATCTTCTGTTTCGCCTCCATTGTCATTACGTCCTTCAGTTCCTCGCATGGTTCATCTAGCATACCTAAATGAGATGCAAGATGCAAGTGCATGAATGCAACGAATGGCAATACGAGATGCATCACATAAAAGCATTCAAGATAAGCACAAGATCACACCAAATAATTATAGGCACCTAGAGTTATTTAACTAAATGTCACATAACATATTATGGAGATATAGCAAGTGCATCAAACATGGCACATAAGTTAACTTAAGTTTAGCTATTACAAGCATTTATCAATCAAGAACTAACTTAACATGTTTAGCCAAACAAGAGTAAGCTAAAGCAATTAACTTAGCACATGCCCAGAATCTGGACAGCAACACAGAAGGCAATTGTTTCAACCATAACTTGTCACACCCTAAAATTTCTAATTTTGGGTTGTGCATAGAAAACACTAAATAAAATGAATTATTTTAATATTTGGATAAAATTTACCAAGTTTAGTTTGAGCTAGCACAAATTTAGTTATAGAAAAAATATGAATTTTCAAAGTTTCCTAATTTTGACGGGTGTTTGGATGATATGATGTTTGCTTGTTGCTTCGTTGTGTGTTAAGAGTGAGCAAAGTCTTTAAAATACGTTAGTAGATCGATTTTTCTTCTCCGGCACGCCTTTATCTTTTTCTATAATCAAATTCTTTGCTTCTCATCTCAAGTTTTTATTGGGAGCTTCCTAAAATATTTTCTTTGTAATGCAAATCACTTCTTTTAGTTCCTCGTCCGTCAATCAATCTCTACAAACTTCTCAGGAATTTTTTTAGCTTTTTCTAGAACTTGTTCCTACTTGTCTATGAGCATAATTTATTTTTTAGATGCTCCAAATTATCTTATCATGGGCTCCAAATACTTTATTTGGGTTCCTCATATTCCATAATGTCTCTGGAAATTTCCCCCAAAATTTTAGAGCTTTCAGAGTATTTTTCGTGGCTTTAATAATAATTCAAGACTTTTCTAGAATTATTTTATCCACGAAATTAATTAATTCCGAAAATAATAAATTTCTCATTTTTCCCAACGCTCAAAGCCCATGTGCAATAATCCTAATAAATCCTAAAGGCTCATACATTTATTTACTAATGGGCTTTAATGATTATTTAGGTCCATTAGTAAATGTGGAGGGTGCAATATCAATTAGTACCATATTGCTAGTTGATGTAGATGCGGTGAATTTTTCTTCCTATATATATGTACCAATCCCTTGGGCAAAGCACACCAAAACTACCGTAAAGGGAGCCCTTAGTTTGGGAAATTTCTCGTGTAATAAATTAGATTTTTTCCTCCTCTCGCCGTCGCCGTCGCCGTCGTCACTGCCGCGCTGCCCAACCCGGTCATCCTCGCCGCTTCTCGGCCATCAGTAAGTGCCCCAAGCAACACTCTTGTTCCGTCTATCTTCTACGTTTCTATGGCAAGCCTCTCTGGCCGCCGCTTCTTTCTATCCAACTGCCAAAGTCGCGCTACATAATCACATGCCCTGTACATCAGTACATGCCAACCATGTTCTATACTGCATACATAAGCAAGCTCACCACCATCTTACCTGTTGCAAGTTACGTGCCGTTCCCCATGTAAGCATGCATATCCTTTATATTTTGGTTAAGCTCTTGATGCCGTGCACCGTGCGTGCTCCGTGCCCTGCTCCAGTTAGCTGTTCTGATTAGCTTGATGACATCACATGACATTCTTTAAAAAAACAAATCTAGAAATACAATCGAAATACACATATACATCCAATCATCCTGAGCCTTCTGTTTTTAGATCGACGCTTCAGATTAGAAGATACCCTTCACTGGCCTTTTTTGCTAAGGAGACCCTCAGCTTGCTGCATATTCCACCTGCCGTCCAGACTGAGATTAAATTCAGATTTTGATTTATTCCGAAAATAAAATTCTAGGTATTTACAAAACTGCCACTATCTTGTTTAATTCATATCTTCTACGTTTTAACTCTGTTTTAGTCCATTCAAGTTGCGTTAGATTCATAGCAACGAGATCTACGTGTTAGTAACAATGGTTACCATGTCGCTATTTCTAGAATTTCATGGTTTAAATTCTAATTTGAATAATAAATATGCAACCGAGTTTTATAAATAAAATATGATTTGTTTTACTTTAGTATTATATTTTAAACCTAAATTTGACTTAAATTATATTATCTATAAAATATCTTATATATGTTTTTATATAATGAAAACACATGAATCTAATAGTTTTATATTTTCTCCGATGAGTAAATTTTTCGGTAGATGTATCTTTTTCATCGTAGCTCCGATTAGCATGCTCTTCGCGTCTGTGTTCGTAGCGATGCGTAGAATCATGTTTCAAAATCTTTTACTTATTTTTCTATGATTGGTGTTCTGTTCTAATTTAGATCTATTGTTTGCTTTGTGTATGATTGCCTAGATGCTTGTGTGGTGCTTTATGATCATGTCCAGTCGGTGAGTTATACATGGTGATCAAGAAGAAGAAGAAGAACGTTGAAGAATAAAGCTTACCAAAGGGTCAGTGTTTAAGGCAAGTATAGCATGGGATCATGCTTGTTGTCCTATACACCTTTAATCATTTAATTTATACTGTATGTGTCTACCTTGATTACTACTAAGGATTTTCTAGCACTTTGTACCTTGTGCCTTGATACCTATGGGGTATTGCATTGGGTAGTATGATGCTAGTGCTCAACCACAACCATGATCTTGTAACTTGACTAATGGAATATGCAATAAACGTTAAAAGATGTTTTTAGCAACATGGAACAAGGGGGCTGGAGCATTGGGTTGTTTTATGGTGCTCTAGATTCCTCTCCCTAATGACTTATCTGTAAGTGATCATCCGGGACTTATAGTACAACTGTGAGGGCTATATGGCTCTAGCTTTAGCTCAGTATGAGGACCTTTTCTAGCTTATTAGTGGTTACCTTTATTGGCATAAGAATGGCTTGCCGAATCGGGTATAGTACGACCTTTGTCCCCTTGTGTATAGGCTACGCATCATTGTGCCATCGGGATGGGGGGCTCTACATCTGTTTGCCAAGTGAATCTAATAGCCCTAACTTGTTAGATGAACCTTTGAAAGGCTTCATAGTGAACCCTGCCAACCTTCCTTGGTAGTGGGTCAACAGGCTGATCACCTCGGGTGAAAGGGTAAATCACGACTCACTGTGAAAGTGTACAACATCTATAGAGTATAAAACTGGTATATCAGCCGTGCTCACAGTCACGAGCAGCCTTGGAACATTTACGGAATAGATGATAAATACTAATGATACTGATAACAAAGATGCTCACTAATGATTACTGTTTATGCTATTCATTGCTCATGTTTACCAGATCATGTGTTTATATGGGCTTGTGATAAACTTGTTGTTACTCAATTGCTAAAATCATGACTTATTAAAAATCTAATCATAGTTAAACCAGTGTCAGCCTTTTGAGCCTCATGAACCCCATGTTATATTTGTTGAGTACAACATGTACATACGCTTGCTTTATTTTTCAATTATTTGGATAAAAATCCCGGAAGGGTACCAGATTGCTAGAGTTTGGAGGAATTAGGCTTGTGATCAACCAATCCGTTGTCCCTGTGGAAGTGGAGTCTTCGCCTGAAGATCAGAGTTGTCTTTCCATTGTCTATACTCTGAGGTTATATTCTTTATACTAATATGCTATGTATTTAAGCATTGTCTATTGCTATTATCCTTATTTGTGAGATTTGTCTTTCTGGGCTCACATATGGTGTGTATCTGGTTTTGTTCTTAATACCGGGTGCTGACATAATTAGAGTTATAAGCATCAAACAAAGGTGATCCTAGACTTTATGGAAATCTTAGAAAATTATCTACAACTTTGTTATTTACACCTAGAGCTGATTCAAAGGTTAATAAGGTCGAAACACACTAACAAGCAGATTTGCACAAACTAGGACATAAAACTGATATGAAATTTAGAAGTGCATAACTGGAGATCTAATCATCCAACAAACATGATTCTTAACTTTATGGAAATATTATTAAGTTATTTATAACTTTATTATTATTATATTAAGATAATTCTACAGCTAACAAGGTTAAACAACCCAATGAAGACATCTCTGTCTAGATTTAGACAGAACCCGCCATTCCACTTTGAACAGCTATAACCAGAGTTCTAAGATAGAAAAAGTGATGATCTTGGACATTTTGGAAATCTTAACAAAATCACTACAACTATTATATTATCACCAATATATGATTCCATGTTTAAATAAGCCAAACAATATAATCATTCAGATCTGTTCAGAGCACATGCAAAAGCTGATAGCAAACTTGTAAAATCTATAACTCCTAAACCATCAGGACTAAAATCATGAAAGTTTAGGACAAGCAAGATAAGGAATTTATCTACAACTTTGGTATTCACCACATTTACAGAACATATCATTTGCATCACGAAAATATCACCACCATAGAAACTATACATGCAGCCATTTTCAGACATAAGCAAAGTGGTGCTTCACTTCATTCTTTAACAAGACCATACATGTACAACTAATCACATGGATCACAAACTACTATTAACATGGTTACTCAACATTAGTTATGGTTATCATGGAGAGCACCCTAATCATATATTTAAACAAGGAATAAGGAAAGATTAACAAGTATGCATGATCAATGTAAACACTGGTTGCTATATTCACAAGACAGCATACACAAACTATTTACACCCCCAATCATCATGAACGCGACCATACCACCTTTAGCTTAAACCTCATGCAACTAAAGTATCACAAGAATATTCATGTGATTATTTGCTACTAAGATCTCATTAGCTTTTATATATAAAAACCTATATATTATTTTTAGGTGGTGTTGCAAACATATAGTTTGGAGCTCAGATTCTTATGAATGAAAGATGTTATCAAAATATGACTATTGTACAAAGATTACATGCTAAGGTTTTATAAATTAATTACTACAATAAAAATAAGTTTTTATTGTAATAAAGCATGTGAGAGCAAGATAAATCTAAAACACACTATTTTCTGCAAACACATAGCCATATTATGTATCAATATGACATAAAAACATCATACCAAGGTAATGGAACAACATTTTCTATTTTTGCATCTTTATTTTAATTATAAATCATTTAAAACCATTTATCAAGCACTAAGCAAGTTAAATCAATAACTCAATCATATTGCATCCAATAAACCTGAAATTTTTACCACAACAAACACATGACATCAGTAGCTTATCATAAAAATTTCACAGCAATTGGAGCACCACAACTCCAGATATGAATTTATTCCTAGAAAACCCTAATTTACAAAAATAAATAAAAATAGCAAAAACTTTCTACTAACACATATCATATTATGACTCTACTGCATAGATCTACTCATATTATGACCCTACAGTAATCACCGAGAACATTCCAATAAAAATAAGAAATTTCTTTGTTCCGGTGGATTTTGTAGTACTTGACATGCAGGAGGACATGAAGACACCCCTCATTCTTGGGAGACCCTTCCTAAGCACTATGAATGCACACACTGATGTCGGAGCCAGAGAAATCTAATTCCATATCAATGGCAAGGAAGAGCGATTCGCCTTCAAGTCAAGACCGGAACACTGCTCCAATTTGGAGTGGCTTAAAAAGCAAATGCAACCAACAAGGTCTCCATCTCGAGGACCTAAGGATATACCCAAAGAATAAATAAACGGAGAAGTCTGGTTTGGCGGACTCAAAATTCCAAAACCTCACCGGGAGGTAAATCGATAGTTATGCATCTTTACTTTTCATCAATTATTTTACTTTCGCATATTTACTTTTCAACATCTGCAATAAAAAATAAAAATTTTCTCATCACAGCATTATAAAATTCAAGCTCCATGTAAATAATTTCATGGAGCGTAAAAGAATCGTAATAAATATTTACCGTGGAGGCGTAAAAATTTAAAAATACCATTCATTTATCTTGTTATATTTCATAGTATCATAAAATATATTTTTGCATATAAATACATATATATATGGTAGAAATACGGAGACACATGGGGCCTTCTCAACCACCACCCATCACTTCTACCTCCACCATCATCTCCATTTCCACCATCTCCACTCAGGTCATGTCTACATGAGATTTCCACCGACGGTCACTCATCCTTGCTTAAGCATGAAGCAATAAAATATCTAGAGAGAGGAGATGACATTTGGCCATGATGTGGGGCCATCTGGCCCCACCACTTGGTCGGCCGGCCTGCTGCTACGCCGACTATAAATACCACTCCTTCCTTCTTGCTCTCGGCCTCAACACAACTATAATTCCAGCATCCAAACTCAAAATTTTGAATTCCACTTTCATAGTTGGAAAATTCCTTTAGTAGAAGAGTTGTTGGAATTAGAGAGAGTGAAAGAGTTTGAGAGTGAAAGTGCTGCTAAAATTTGAGCAAAGATTAAGAGAGTTGTCAAAATCAAAAGGGAAAATTAAAAAGAATTAGGGTGGAAGTCATGCCAAAATCTTGATTAGAAATTCATTAAGCAATCTCAGACGACTAACCCTTGGACGATTGATCCTAGAACGACTGACTCCTAGATGGCTAACTGCTGACATTTTATCTTCCTAATCCATTCCACAAGTTATGTTGTCTCGTGTTTATTTTGCAAGAAGATGAGCAAGTTAGTAGGCAATATCAAACGTGCGGCGTCATTTCGTTCGATGAGAAGCTCGTCTTCCCGAGCGAGCATCGACTTGGAGATTGATGCTCCATCTCCCACTATCAGAGCATCATCTCGGCCATCTCCCGCTATTGGAGCATCATCCTGGTTATCCCCGCTGAGAGAAACATTCTTTTGCAAGAGAAGCAGCTCAAGCTCCGGGGCGAGATGGAGAAGAACATCTACAAGCAGCTGAAGACCCGGAGGTTCATTCTCACTCCCGTTTATGATCCAGCCCTGCTACATGCAATAGGTATGGACACTAAATTTGAAACTATTTTTATAGCTGTAGGATGGGAGAATGTTTGGGAAATTGATGAGCCGGGGTCCAAGCGTTTGACAGCTGAATTTTTATGCACGTTGCAACCTACCGATTCTAAAGTTTTATTTAGAATTTTGGAAAAGTTTTTTCTATCCCATGGAAACAGTTTAGTGAACTTCTAGGATTTCATGCACAATGTGTGATTGATGTAGACACTGCTATACAAGACTTTCTAGGATGAAATTTTGGAGAGAAATATCTAAAGAACTTATTTGCTACCGTCCCCGTACAAATGAAATTCATCACCCTACTTTGTGATTCATGCATAAATGGTTAGGATTTTCTTTTTTCCTAGAAGTGATTTTTGCAATATAAGGAATGATGAACTTAAGCTACTCTATGCCATGGTTAAGAGAAGAAAAGTTTCACCTATTCAGTTTATGATGAAACAATGGAAAGAAATCCCTGAACTTAAGGGAGATGTTGGGTGTACTTCTTTGGTCACCCGCATAGCTAAAAATTTGGATCTTTTGGAAATGCTTCCGTTGCTTACATTGATGACATTCCCCATTGGCATACCGATTATGAATATTTTGTCTAAGCTCACATGCTGAAGAAGAAAAAGATGGGAAACTTGTCATGATGTATATGGATTATACAAATGAAATCCCATTACCAGACCAAAACCTCGGTCTGTATACGGTGCCATCTTTTGTCTTTGATTTACAGGTAAAGGAAGCAGTGCCTCATCGGAGTGCTTCTACGAGACTCACGCATAACCCGCAACCCAGATACCATGGCGATGATTCGATTTAGGAGGGACCGGCCTTCACCAGCTATGCAGGGTGGGACCAGCTGGGATCTTCCCGCATGCATCAGCCCGAGCATGCTAGTTGGGAATCTTCCCGCATGCACCAGCCCGAGCATGCTGGTTGGGAGCAGCCCGCTCCTTAGCACTCTGAGAGTTTCTAGCAACAGGGCTCAAGTGAGCAATAGCAGGATGGCAACTTCGACTACTATCAGCAACAGCAATATGAAGAAGTCTCAAGTGGCCATCAGGGAAGACATATGTCCTTCTCTGCCTATGGTTACCATGACCAGCCCATGGCTATCATGAGCAGCAGATGGAGCGCCCCTGCCTCGACACCAGGTTGATGACTATCAAAGAGACACAACATGATATTCAGAACCAGCTACACCAGCACTCCTAGTGGCAAGCACAAATGGGAGAACGCATCACTAGCATCCAGCAACACCAGGAGCAGGAGAACGAGAATTGGCACTATCTATTCTAGGGTCTCCAGATCGACCCGCCTTTTTGAGAAACTGCAGCAACACCCAGCTTGGGGGAGGAGCCCCCATTTACCTAAGGTGAGTTTTCTTTCTAGTATTTTATTATTTTCTTTAGTTCATTGAATTTTTGAATTTGCTATTTAGTTTAAAAAATAACTAAGAAAACAAAATAAAAATATGTCTTTGTCTTTTATATTACTATGGTGTGATCTAAAAAAATGAAAACCAAATAAAAAGAGTGTGTATAAAGTTTGCTTTAATTTTTGTTTTTAAGAGCCAATAAACAAAAAAGAACTTGAAGATGGTCCTACATGATGGAAATGATGAATAGTTGCTCTGTTATAATTCCTTTTAAGTACCTAGTTTTCAGCCTTGAATTCTCCTATGTTTTGGATGAAATTTATTTGATATGAGAATTTGCTCTGAACTTAAAACTCGTGGGTAGCAATGCTTGATCTAAATCTAGGTAATTGACGGATATGATATGAGAAGGTCTGGGCTGCTATTTATCTTGTTCCAAGTGATACTAAAATTCTGGAGATTTCTTTTAAAAAACATAAAAATTCCAGATGATGAGTTCATGTATGACAAAGCTTGAATTCCTACCAGAGCCAAAACTGATATTTAGGCTAGGAAAACTTTCACTCATATATGCTACTTGTTTTGTATTGAGTTTGGTCAAGCTTTATTGATCCTTATGAGAGGTTTGTCATGCTCTTAAAATTAAGATCACGTACACGCCACTCACATATGGACTACTCCTACCCTGGGGATAGGCACAAAAACATGCCTTCCATCTAGATCCACCAAAAAATGTTTTACTCCTACACTAGAAGTAAACACAAAAAATATTCTTGATAGGTATCCATCCACCAAATAAAATGATCCAAGTTCTTGTTACTATCTCTCAAAAGTTTTGTTGCACAAAAGAGACATGGGCTATGCAAAAGTTATTCATAAAAGAAGAAGAAGAAGAAAGTATTGAAAAAAATGGACAAGTGTCCGAGATATTTAAAACAATGGGTACTTAGATGCCCACCTGGAAAAAAGAAAGAGAGAGATGTATAAGGTAGCCCATGTTTTCTTGCAAATATTTCCAATTTTTAAAAGAGAGATAAGTTTTTAAGGAGCATAGTAGAATTAGGTTAGCCACCACCATATATTCCACACACATGCACATCTTGATTTGATTGTATGACTCAACTCTCTTTAGATTCGTTGTTTGACTTTACAATATATGTATTGCAAGTATGCTCTTTCATATTATAACTAGTGCTATGAGCTCCACATAAGCCTTAGTTGTAGGAAGAAAGGCATAGCATCATTTTTGCCTTGGTGAGGATCCACAAATACTACATATATCAAGAGACTTGAGAGTGTCATACAATGGAATCTCTGAGTTTTATTTTAAAAACTTGCAAAAACTCTAGAATAATGGTTGAATAGAGAACTTGAGATATAGTGCTTGACTTGATCATTCTGCCTTTCAATTGCTCAAGACCCAAGTGAAGGCTATAAGACCCATGGTTGAAAGTAATATGGGTAAGTCTGAAAGTCAGATCGATGGATTTCAATCCAGAGGAGAATTCTTGTTTGAACACATGTGTACTTTTGAGGAGTAAAAACATAGCAACAATTCCTGATCCATTGCTAAGTTTGGCATTGCTCAAAGACGAGCAAAGGTTAAGCTTAGGGGGAGTTTATTGACGGTAGTTATCATCCATCATAAATCATCAATATAACTTGAAATCATGCATGGAAATGATCACCAACATAGACTTATCCATAAGTTTTGGTGAATCTATGTTTTTAGTAGGGTTTATTTAGAAAACCATCGAGGGGATCAAAACATCAAATAAAATCACGCTTATCTGCGGCGAAAACTACTCTAGAAGGTTCTAGAGGACATTAGAAGCCACATCTCTGAAGCAGACCCTAAGGGGATCATAGGTGGGGCTGGTCGGCCCCACCTATAGGCCGGTCAGCCCCCTAGTCCCATATGGTTGTCCCTCGTTTGTACGTCGGTTATCCACGGCCTTAAGGATTGCATCTACGCTGTTTCTTCAAGCCGGTTTGATCTAAGGGCTCAGAATTAACGCTTCGGCCTATATATACCAACCCCTGCCCCTTCCCTCAGCATCTGCAATCTGCCATAAGTCAAGATTAGACCAAAAATTAGGGTTTCTAGAGAGAAGAGAATAGAGCTCCAATTCTTCAAAGTTCTAGTATAGGCTAGCTAGCAAGGTTCAAGTAGAGTTTGGGCTATTGCTTAGGATTCTGGATTCGCCGTCTAGAGGCCAGTATATCCATTGTATCTCTCTTATTTTATGACTTTGTGCTAATTCAATATTATGTTGCTATTTATTATGTTCCTTGTTTACTCTAGTTATATGTTTGATATAGTTATGATTGATGATGAATATATGCATATGTTCGCAAAGTGCTTAGCTCAATACTCAAGTGAGTTAAGTGGTCAACATTATGTAAGCGTGGTGCTTAAATATTGTTTACCTATGGATGCATTTTACACTCTGGGTCATGTGGTAGATCGTGGATGTGACACTCCCATTGGGTCCTTTGTAGTGCACTCCCCGTTTGTAGAGCAAGTAGAACCTGGTTACGAAGGAAGACAAGCTTTGTTCTTGATTTTCCTTAGTAATGTTCCTTATGCATAAATTTAAAGTTAATTATGCTATAACCCATTTGTAGAGCAAGTAGAACCTGGTTACAAAAGACTTAGTAAATAAGGAATGACTTAGGAATCTTTTGCTCTTAACTAATCTCCTGCCTAGCTATACTACGTTTATGAATATCTATTTCTATCTCTGGAATACCATCATTACCTTACACTTATCATTCATTTATCATTTGACTTACGCCTGTTATAGCATGAGAGTCATTACATCATAAGTATACGTATTTGTCAATATCTCTGTGTCAACCCCATAGCTCCTCCCTATGGATAAAATATAAATAACAATAAATGGTATACTGCTGGGTGAAATGCTAGAATGGTATATTATCCATGCGCTTGTAGATTACTTCTATCATATATGATTTTCTCTAAATTTACAAGTGTTCTCAATAATTACCAACAACACATTTCTAGCATCATTGCTAGGGATGACAACCTAGTATTAAAGTGATGCTAAGAAATGCCAACAACCTTGCACCACGATCCACATTTGATGATCGTTTAGTCGGTGTCGTGTTACTAGAGGATTTAGTGGTGATATACTTTTGATCCCTGCCGCATCATACCTATAGCGACGGTGATAGAATTTCATCCCGTTTCATAATAGTTACTAATTCAGCTGGGCCCTTAATAGCTTGATAAACACAAAGCATACAGATATATAATTATTACATCCATAAATCATGTTCACAAATAAGAGTATTTTTTAAACAATGGACACTACCATAATATCTTTCTTAACTGATGTCCTAACACAAGTGGTACATAGAGCATACTAAAGGTACTGATCTATATAGACTTACATAGCGAAACGACATAGTTGTGCCCCTTATATGTGGCACTCCTGCTTGCAAGGCAAAATGAATATAATTAGTGCATCCTTCAAATTGGTAGACAATGCACCATGGAACCCCTCTTATTCATCTCTGATCCACAACATGAACAAAGCAGCAGAATTAATAATATTGAACACACCATTCCTTTAGTTAACAAGCCAAAATTGGACTATACATACATAGAATGAAAACAACTACCTACCTGAACAAACACTGTCATGATGACGAATTGCAGGAAATGCACCTTTACCACTCTGCTAATGGCTCAATGAACAAGGGAACATAAGAAAAATAGTAAGGCATGTTAGTATGGAAATGCCCTCTAGATCAAGAAAAGCGGATGACGTGGGCATGGATGACATGAACTTTTCTGGGGTCCATGTCATATGCAATCATTGTTCTATCCTTCCTAACAAGAAAAATGAAATTCCATTCTGGGTGAACTATAATCACTCTGTACTCCTCATCACAAAGCTCAGAACCAACTTTAATATTCATGCATCCAAACAGTTCCTCCATATCCACAACATGCTTCAAATTCCAATTATCGGTACCATAGTCTTCAGGTATCCACACTAAAAGCCAAGACCTATTGCGAAAATCAGCACAAAAAAGCCAGGGCCTATTGCGAAAATCAACACACACACACACACACAGGTGACTCTGAGCTTGATGGATGGATATTTTAGCACCACCAGGTTTACGAATTGCCCTCCATGTCTTTCCCTCCATATCCACAACAACTATCGCAGAGTACTCAACCATGTGCTTAAAACCATTAAGAAAAACACTTCTCAATTTTGAACGTAGAACAATACTACCCTCACCCCATTTAGATTCCTTAAAGATTCATGCTGTAGTTTTAGATGAGTAGATCTCCACACCTATGCATGCACCCTCCACCTCAACAAATTCAATCACATGGAAGTGTGAAGACGTTGGTTCAAAACCCAAGCAAGCCTGACCAACAAAATGGATGCTACGTGGCAGTACATGCCATTTGTCGGTTGTCGGATAGCAGGCAACATTGCAACATAATCCATCAAGCCCAACACACTAGCAAAGGACAAGGCCGCTGCAACAATCTTAGACTAGGACTTTTTAAGGGGAAGGGCAAGAAGGACAAGGAGGGTTATTCACCGAAGATGCTAGTGAAGTGGCGATTGCCCTTCCACTAGCTGCCATAGAAGAAGCCAATGATAGTCTATGAAAGCTTCTTACGTTGATAGGAGTTAGAGATGACGCGCCTCTAGGAGCGACAGACACACTTGTAGCAGCACAAGGATCGAGTGGGGAGGTAGTTGAAGATGTCGGCAAGCACATCATCTAAGAGGTTGTCCACTGCGTTCCTCATGTTGCGGACCTCATTCATCTAGAAGGACACCACCAGTCGAAGACATGAGGCCACCCTGCCATGGAATTGCATTAATAAACATTAGTAAGGAGATGAGTTTTGAGGAGAAGAGACGACAATGCAAGTAAGGCCTTATTACACTTGCCTTTGGATCTCGCGGTGGTGACCACGAGTGGCAACATCGGTGATAGCAGCAGTTCATGTGCCAATGGATCTATGAGGGCAAGCCAGTGATGTGCATCGGCATGGAGCAAGAGTTGAGCAGTGGTGTTGAGCAAGAGTGGCGATGACGAAAAACAGCAATGAGGACAAGAAAAGCTATGTGTGTGTGGAGGAGGGAGGGGGCAGCAGTGGGGGAGGGGAAGGGTTAAGGGGATGTTGGGGCAGGGGTTTCTTGCTCTCTGCATAACTTTTATGCCACGTGGGAATCAAACTTTCATCAGTTCTACGTGGGAGGGTTCAAACGTGGGATTGGAAATTTTGCAACTAAGCGGCGGTGAATGCATAGTACCATCACCGGCGGCTAGGCCCTATTACCACCTAGAGACCGCCGTATGATACGGTGATGAACACTAAGGCACACAGTCTTAACGTTTGGCATTGAAACAAAGCGAAATTGTGCACTTAGAAAACTAAGAAAAGCATAATTCCAATACTCAGATTGAAAGGAAGCAAACTTGAGTTCAATGGTGAATAATAAGGCACACAGATTAACATTGAAAGAAAGCCAAACTACACATATAGAAAACATAAGGAAAGCACAATGCTAGTACTCTTGGATTGAAAGCAATCCAACTTGAGTTCCATGCATTCATACCGAATAAGTAGGTGGACACTACCAAGCTAACAAGGATGCCAAAAGCTAAAATGCAGATCCTAATTAGGCCAACACTATGCAAAAGTTAAAAGGCCTTCATATGTACATCATTGGTTCCATAATTAATCATTCTCCATGTAGATCGACCTCCATGGGATCATTGTGAATCTCCATAATATCCTGCAGATCGTTGTCGACCTCCACGGGATCGTTGTCAATCTCCATGTCATCCCGAGCCTTGACCACTACAATCCTATCCACATCCATTGGTACACTTTCATTTAGCTCATCGATTTTGTTCACAAAGCACTGATTCGGTGAGCCAATACTGAGGACAATAAGGCTCATAAGCTGCACTCCACGGATATACAAGGCCACAAACTCTAGAACGAGAAGATGCATTTTCATCTGTAGATCCAATAAAATTACTGTAGCTAGGTTGGAGGTGAAGGAGCAGAGAGCACAAGAGAGTAATACAAAGGAATATAGAATTCAGTGAAGGAGCAGATCCGGTGCGGTTACCTTTGATCTGGATGGAGAAGAGAAGTAGGGACGGTGCGCTGAAAATTTGTGCGCCGGTGAGGTTGGAGGTGAAGGAGCAGTGAGCACATGAGAGGCTACCTTTCGTCTGACACTAGTAGGGTGAAGCAGAGCAAGGGAGCAAAGTGGGGAATGGATGGGAGGGTGTGGTAGGACCGTAGGAGTGTATATACATAGTTCAATAAATTGGTTGCCCCTGTACGAGGGCCTAGTGTCCAGGGAAGTAGGATTCCTCCAACACATCAATTGATACTTGGATCTACTATAATTTATAGTTCAATAAATTGAACACCTGGTTAATAACCTTGCATTTAGTTCAACAATTGTTGTACAATAGTCAAAGATTTTAGTCCGACACATGAATTAATACTTGGATATACTAGCATTTTCATTTCAATAAGTTAAACACTTGGCTAATCACCTTGCATTTAGTTTTACAATAGTCATACAAAAGTGATAGATTTCAGTCCGATACCTCATAAATTGATACTTGAATCTACTGCGGTGAACTAAGCAACTTGCCAATGAACATGCGAAGAACTAATGTAAGTAAAAAATAGGTGAAAGAAGAACATGAAGCACATTTTTTCTCAAAGGAATGAAATCTTCCATCATGTTCGTTGGAACCCTGGCCATTTCTTCAATCTGTTGCATAATCTCTTACTCCTCCTGCAGATGTTCTTCATTTGTTGTAACATTGGCCTCCGCCTTCAACTCCCAAATCTTGTTACGTAAATCAAAAATCAGTCCTCAGAAATTTTCCATATTAGGGATCGTGCCACATAAAGAACCCGCAATCTAAGTCGGGCTATGAAAAAACCAAATTACCATAAGTACAACGGGATTTCAGCATTTGCATTGCAAAAATAGAATGAACAAGAAAGAAATCGAGTTACATTATTTGCCCTGCATCATCTATGGTACCAATGTCCTGGATTTTCATGACTCCATGAAATCCACCGAGGTGTCTTCAAGTTGCAGCGACACAAAAGTGGTGGCTGGTATGCGTAGGGGTGGTTCTCGACATGGCATGGGATGGCGGCCCCCTCCTGTTGTAGCCTCCTCCACTAGAAGGAGGTGTTCTTCTCACAATAGCGCCCTAGGATGGTGCCGACCACTGGGAGGAGTTGGAGCTAGATGCAGCCATGGAGCAATTAGGGTTCAAAGTGTAGCACACTCTGAATGAACAGGTTGGCCCGGGTCTTTTGTCTATGCTTTTGCCTCCCACCACGGCACCAAAACGTCCTTCAAAACCCTCGCACTCCTACCAAGATGAAATGTTGTGTCACCACCAGTTCAGGGTACTATCTGCCTATAGAAGAAGGCATGTTTTGGATCCTATGTGCTTACATAGAGGTGTACACATGGACCACAATCAAGACCAATTGATTCAATTAACAATTCAACCGAAGTAATAGTTCAACGATTATGTAGTACCCATACATACTAATCCAGTGGTTTCATCAGTACATATAAACTTCATTAACATAAAAGTTTCACAAATTCTAAGACTTAATGTCGGATGGGTAGGCAGTTGCTAAGGTACTCAATTGATTGATGCGGTCTTGAAAGCCAGAGGTAGTGAACCATAGCAAAGATGACAACATCTCCATCCACAGACACATTATATCTATAAAGTATGTCTACTTCCTATCCAGTCCCTCAAAGCACAAAACTCTATCCACAAATAGGATCTTCAACGATTCTTGTCAAATTTTGTGGTCCGAGAAGGTGACAAACAATGTCTTCAACAATCAACAGTCAGTTCGGGTGAATGCTCCATCCCTAAGTAGCAAACAACATCATCTGGGGTCCTGGTGCCACCCCTAGCCGCCAAAACACAAGGTTGCTCGCATTGAAATGGCTTCTTCCAAAGTAAGACATCTGTTGCAATGAACAAATTCCTAATATGAACAAAACTGATACCGAACCCAAAACCAATTGGAACCATATGCAAATAGGGGGGTGACCGAATCCATCTAACCTTCATGGGGCGTTGTCCACAATGACAATGCAAGGTGCTCGAGGCAGGGCAAGTACAAGCGACGGGTCAAAATGAAGATGAAGCAACGAGTGGGGAGAATGAAGATAAAGAAACAACGGGTGGGGAGAACTAATGGTTTCGTATTGGGTTTTTTTAGTTAGTCGAATAGCCACCAAGGCGTCGACAGGACCCGAGGGGAGTTGGGAACGGGCCGGGTGCTTCTAGTTTTCTTACCAAATGGACGGTCTAGATTGATCGATGGCGAGAACGAATGACACGGGATAAGTTAAACAGTGTGCGTATTCAACGCTATAATACGACAATTGTCAGTGGTTAAACTACTTTTAGATTCTCCTAGAAACAAACGCAACCATACATGATTGATTTTTTCCCTTTTCATTCCCAAAGAATATACAGAAAAACAAAAAATATCGTCGAGAGATAAAATCCGTGCACTACCATTTTGAAAGTAGTACTAGAAAGAACTTGCTTTGTATTTCATATAAAAAAGGTGGAATTGAAGAGATCAAATCTACATGAATAGAATTTTTTTCATTGATTCATTATGTATATGTAACATCTAGATACAATTTGGACGAGTACATGATTATACTCGTTCAGAAGCATAATAACTAACCTAAACTATTAAAACTACTTATACTAACTATAAACTACTTAATCTAAACATATGCCTCGCTCATTTGGGAGGAGGAGAGGTGAAGTCAGAGTTGGAGTCAGAGTCATCATCATTGTCTTCGATGTCGGCGTCGGTGTCGTCCTCGTCCTTGTCCTCCTCCAGGTCCTCCTTCTCGGAGCTCCATAGAGGACTATAGTCAGAAGGCCCCTAGTCATTGGTGGAGATATCCTTCTCGGAGTACTGGTGGGCTGGCAAGTCATCCTCACTGGACAACGGGCTGCTTGGAAACTTGATGGGGTTGTTCAGCATTTTCTTTGTAGATTAGAAGAGAAGGGGATGATGGATGAAGAAGAGGGGTGGTTTCAGAGGGTACTGGGCTTGAAGTATATGTAGCGCAGTGGGGATGGCTCTTAGGCTTCTGGTGACGGAAGTAAAGGTGATTTGACGGCCTTCGAAGTTGAGGCAATTCAACACTCACCATGAATTTACTACCGCTTTACCAAATGCTAGTTTAGGGCCGGTGGACAAAATGTGTATCCTAGTCAGCCTAGCTTTTCATGTGATAGAGCAAATGCAATCCAATACCACTACCGCATCTAATGTTAATCCGTCGGTGGTAGAAGTCTGAACTATTGGTTTCATTCCCAGTAGGCCTTACCATCGTTCCAACTGACGGTGGAAGTATCACATGGTCACTTCTATCGCTACGGCAGTGAAACTAGTGATAGTGATAAATCAACCTGTAGTAGTGGTTATTAGAAGTGCGGGTCCCTTGCCTCACCTCATCATTTACCTCGATGATCCTCTAGATGAGTCTGCTCAGGGCTGGATTTGTGGTGCTAAAGCCCTCATCCGTGTCATGGTGCACCTCCCTCGCCATACAGAAATATATCGATCTAGGCTCCTAATTGGTAGTCTCAGGCTCAACGCCAAGTTGTTCCAACATCTCAAGTTCACTTTCAAATTCATCTATCTTACTGGCGTAGCCACGAGAGCCAAGATGATGAGAATTCATCGCTTTAAGTGAATTCTCCTTATTCTTCCTGCTCAGTTCCAAGTACTTCTCGGATTCCCTGTATTGCTTGAATTCCTAACAAAAGTCCTTCTGCTTGGTGTACTCTCCACCATTCCAATTTGGCTCTTTACCCTCGAGGATAAATTTCTTGTATAGTGTCCCCTTGAAAGTCTTGAAGCATGTCCCCATGATTTCTTTTGCTTTTTTCTTGACTTGCTCCTTGTCATAGTCCTATGGGAAAGTGAAATATTATGGTATCTTGTTCTCCCATATGTCATCCTTCTCACTTTCAGGAACCCTCCACGGGTCATCATCTTTCCCAATCCACTTCCTATACTTAATCAGGATGTAGTCCCTTATAAGTGCCCCAATGACAGTCTTGTATTTGGACGAAGCTTTATGTGGTCTGACCGGCTACCCAAATTGGTCAAACCCAGTGATGTGCCAGTGTGCATTCCTACCAGTAGCAAGCTATGACATGCCTCATTTAGTTCTGGCCTTGCTAGTACCCGAACCATCTGGCTCCTCGGTCAGCATAACCTCTTGCTGGAGAAACCAAGTAAGCCAAGACCCTCTCAATTAATTAGCATGTGTGGCTACCTAGTCACGTGATACCTAAGTTACCTAGTCATCTTGATCTAGCTAGAGACAAGTGGTAGGGCTCCATGGTTCTCATTCTCACCGTCCTGATTGACACCGCCATCGTTTGTCAAATCATGCGGCTCTCCCATCCCAGCGATATCAGCCGCTTTTTGTTGCCTATCGACTCTTTGGCGATGGGTTAATGTGCGACAACGAGTCATGGCTTGACATGATCGTGATCAGTTTTGGCTGCGTACAACTACTAGTAGCATTTGTGCATATATATATTACCCAACAAATAGAGATTTAATGCAAAGTCTAATAATAAGACCACATACTGTTCACATAGAATAAATTCATTGTTTGATTGACTGCGTACAACAAAGTCCACCTACTATTCTACGAAACTAAGCCTACATCAACTTACAAATAAGAAAAGCAATGACCATAGCCATAAATAAAAGCATGACATCTTTCCAAGACCAAGGAGCAATTCTCCTAATCTTCATATCTCTAGCGGGTGGCTCCTCTTCAATCTCTAGTGCTGGCTAATGGCTATGGTTTGCACTCCTTGCACCATAGTAGGCCCTCAAAGCTTCAACTTCTGTGTTGTATTTTTTGTAACAATTCCCTAGGTAGCGATTGACTTGAGCATAGCAATCTTCCTAGGTAAGGTAGATCCTAGGCACCCGACCAACATGCACTACATACCATGCCATGGTTGCCTATACATTTAACCAAATTAGGTTGATAATGCTATGTCATTCAAACATGTTGTAGACTAAGTAAAGTTATAGACTATATTCAAATATTCAAACTTCAATTTCTAACACAACTAAATCATGATTTTCAACAACTAACTCATTTTCAATCCCACTTTGAGCACTAGTATGTCTTCAACCATGCTTCAAAATGACTATAGTGTTTTAAGCTAATTTGTTCGCCATAGATCAAAGAACATTTGCTACTAAGGAAATTTGAAGTGTTTCTACACGACATCTAGAGAAAAAAGGAATAAACAGATTGTTGTTATCCTCACGGTCATTTCAATGAACACCTAAGGGGCAGTGCCGGATGCACTCACCATGGGGGGCGGTAGCAGCTCTCCATGCGCTCCTGAGGGCCTCGACGTTGGCAGATGTAGGTGTGGTGGTGGGGCTGGTTGAGGAAGACGAGGGTGTGGGCGTTGGTGGTGCTCCAGCGGCATCGAGGAAGAGGGCATGGGTGGCAGTGGTGCTTCGGTAGTGTCGAGGAAGATGAGGGTGCGGGCTTGGCTGATGGAGTCAGCCATGGTAGGGATGGTGGCGATGGCATTCCTTGCTGCCAGCGACAGAGAGAAGAGACCACACTACACTAAGGAGGATGTTATCCTCATGGGCAGTCCATCGAACAGAGGAGGGGCAGTGACGGCGGCATGCACCTTGTAGCATGGAGAAGCCGCTTTCCGCACGCTCATAAGTTCCTCGGGTGGCTGGTGTGGACAACCGCGAGATGAGGGACCATGTGATGGGGGATGGCAGCGTGGAGGACCGTAGGTGTTGAGGCCTATGGTGTTGAGCACCTCAGTGTGGTGGACCGCGGGGTGGGGGACGGCGTCGGGTGTCTTCCTTGCTGGGGCAGGGCGCATCGTGAAGCACGGCCATCGGCATGGACGAAGCATGGATGAAGAGGAGGGCTTAAGGGTAGTGGACGGGGGCATGTAGGTGGAGGCGGTGCTTCCCTAGCGTGGAGGAAGAGAGCGGCGTTGGCGTTCGAAAGAGATGAAATATTTCGCCAGTGCGCGCTAGATTTATATATTGATGGCGCATCACTACCAATGGCCAAGCCAAACCGACAGTGATGGGGGCTCATCACTGCCAACACAAGTCTAGCATCGGCAGTGCTGAGCTATAGCAGTGCCGATACCACCAACCCGTTAAGCAGATTTAGTTTTGAGTTCCTCTCAAACTCGTACAACTAGCGCAGTGGTTAAGGCACCACACTCTTGATCTTGAGACCCGTGTTCAAACCTAGGATAGTGCAGGCGGGCCAAAATTTTTTGTTTTAATTTTTAATAACCTAACTATATTATAACTAAATAAAAGAAAATAAAAAACTAAACCTAACGCAATTACTATCCTAGTGCAGCAGTTAAGGCACTGCACTCTAGATCCCGTGACCTTGGTTCAAACCTCGGGTGGGTCAAATTTTTTTATTTTGTCTTACTTTTGAATATAAACTAACTACACTATAACTAAATAAAAGAGTATAAAAAAATATAGATAACACAACTACTATCCTGGCGCAGCGGTTAAGGCACACTACTCTAGACCCCGAGGCCAGGCACAATTTTTTTTTAAAAAATTAAACATAGTTATCACTGTCGGTTTTCAAAATGAAACCGACAGTGATAGTTACCATTACTGTAGGTTTCAGCCTATCACTACCGGTTATTGGAACCAATAGTGATGATTATATATATAATCTTTTTTTCCTTTTTGAAACTGAATAAATTCACATATTTATTTTCCTATTCTAGCTATGTCCAAATGGCGTGAAATTTTATTACAAGCATATACACCGAAATTATGGCCCCACACAAGATCTTAGGTTTTTCTGATCATTTTCTGTATTATTATATTTTTTTATGTGCTAAGCGTGACAAGAGAGGCCCAATTACATCTTGAATTCACTAGAATTTTGCATCCACCTAAATAAAAAATTGGTCTCTAGAGCACATGAGACCATGTGAAAAACTTTGGCACCATTCTAGATCGTTTGAGGGGTAGGCTCAGTTCAACATCTAATTACTTGGTGATGTCGCGTGAAAATTCAATTAAATCAGAGAAAGTACCGAACCATCTTAGAAAAATCCCAAACATGATGTTTCCTTCACCCGTGGCACATGCAAGCCTGAGAAAAAGTTTGAGACTAATACGACATCGAAATGCATATGATCCACAGGAACCTTGGGAACCTAGGTGTTTAGTCATTGTTCCATTAGACGGCTTCTACAGTTTTGTGAAGCAAGTATGTACTGCCTATGTCCAAATGGCTTAAAATTATTTTTGCAAGCATGTACACCCAAATTATGGCCCCACATAAGATCTTAGGGTTTTTTTATCATTTTTTGTATTATTATATTTTTCTTTGTGCTAAGCAGGATAGGAGAGGCCCAATTACGTCTTGAACACACTAGAATTTCGCATCCACCTGACAAAAATTTGGTCCCTAGGGCACATGAGACCATGTGTAAAAGTTTAGCACCATTCTGAATCGTTTCAGGAGTAGGCTCAGTTCATCCTCTAATTACTCGGTGGCGTCACGTGAAAATTCGATTAAATCGGAGAAAGTACCAAACCATCTCAGAAAAATCCCAAACTTGGTGTTTTCTTCACCCGTGGCACGTGCAAGTCCAAAAAAAAGTTTGAGACCAATACAACTCCGGAATGCACATGAACCACAGGAACCTTGGGACCTAGATGTTTAGTCATTATTCCATTAGACGGCTTCTATAGGTTTGTGAAGCAGGTATGTACCGCCTATATCCAAATGACTTGAATTTTTTTGTAAGCATGTACATCCAAATTATGGCCCCACACATGATTTTAGGTTTTTCTGATCATTTTTTGTATTATTATTTTTTCTTTGTGATAAGCGGGATAGGAGAGGCCCAATTACACTTGAACATATTAGAATTTTGCATTTACCTTGACAAAAATTTGGTCCCTAGGGCACATGAGACCATGTGTAAAAGTTTAGCACCATTCTAGATTGTTTCAGAGGTAGGCTCAGTTCAACCTCTAATTACTCGGTGACATCGCGTGGAAATTGAATTAAACCGGAAAAAGTACCAAACCATCTTAGAAAAATCCCAAACTTGGTGTTCCCTTCACCCGTGGCACGTGCAAGCCCGAGAAAAAGTTTGAGACGAATACAACACCGTAATGCATATGAACCACAGGAACCTTAGGAACCTAGATGTTTAGTCATTGTTCCATTAGACAGTTTTTATAGGTTTATGAAGCAGGTCCATACATATTATGAAACAACACTTATTATGGAAATTAAACTACAATTATTAATTAATTAGCATCCAAAAATAATATGTTAGAAAATATTTCATACAATAGCTGGATAAGGGTGTTTTGGAATGGCAATTTCTAGAGCGAATGGATCATCGCTAGTGTGGAAACCAGGTTCTTGTGGTGGGGCAGGTCCATTCATCCCACCTAATAAAATTCAAGAAATATGACTATAAATATATATTTTATTATATAAAATGTGCCAAGTGAAATGTCGCAAACTATGAAATATATATCAATGCATATACATAGCTAGAAAATGGAAGAGGAGAACATATATATTGCATTATATATAACTAATAAAATTCAAGAAATATGAATAGAAATATATATTGCATTATATAAAATGTGCCATGTAAAATGTCGCAAACTAAATAAATAAATATAGATCAATGATGCACATATACATAGCTAGAATATTGAAGAAGAGAACATATATATACCCACTGTAATGAAATATCTAGGAGCCATGACCAAATCACGTAGAGTGAAAAGAGTGAGAAGTGAGTGAATCTGAGATACAAGAGTGAAGTGAGGGTGCATGTATGGGTGTGTGTATGTTCCTAGCGGTTGTTTTTTATAGGGGGCAGACACATCACTTCCGGTTTTTAATAAGAAAAAACGACACTGATGCAGGCTATCACTGCCAGTTTTTAGGAAAACCGACAGTAATATTCCCTATCACTGTCGGTTTTTAGCAAAACCGACAGTGATGTCCCTATCATCACATACTTTCGTGCATGCATATGCATGCAAGAATAAAAGTTATTTGTTACAAAAAATGATTATATGATCTTTAATTAATGCTCAAATAATGTCAAAATATTTTGTATCAGTTTCATAATTTCATATGGGTAGAAACACCGTATTAGGGCACTGCCTGTCTGTCCAAAACATGCTAGATAACTAATTATTAGGGCATAATATTTATGTAAAATACCCATACATCCATTGCCATTTGAAGAGACAAACATCAATATATATATATATGTATATATATATTTCAGTTACAAAATACAACATAAAATAACATAAACCTTAAAATAAAATTACATATACGATAACAAAGACCTGACACTAAAATTAAATATACGATAAAAAACATGTTTCCGTCTAGGTTAATGTTACAATCAAAGTGCATAAACATATTATAATATAACCACCTCAGAAACATTCTTCTAGCGCCCAGGTAAGATCAAATAGGCTCCAGAGGAGGCCAGAGATGGTTGATGAGCTACGCCTTCGGGAGACGAATAGAGAGGTTGTCGGGCACTATTGAACCCATCCCGCTCCGGACAGATAGGCCAAAGCACACTGCATAGGATGGATCCGTCAACCTCATGGTGTCCCCAAGCTTCGGTGTTGCTCTATCTTCAGAAACATTCTTCTAGTACCTTTTGTGTGCACCACCCTTGCAATAACTACGCATATTGAAATTTGTATATGGAGGGCTTTTTCCCATAGAGAGACCATAGATGTGGATACTAGCTAAGAGAGAACGAAGTGAGAAATAATCAGTAGAATGGTGGCAAGTTAAACAACAAAAGTACCTAGACTTGGCCATTGAGAGGCTCTTGACTGAGGGGCATTTTATAGGCGTGAGCAGTTATGGTAGTTTTTTTATATTTTTTTAAAGTAAAGTTGCCATGGTAGGTGGGAGCAGTGCTACTGCTGTGGTGGTCAGTGGGAGCACTGCTGCCCCATGGGGATCTCCTTTAGATCCTTGTCGGTTTTGTATAAAAAATGATAGTGAAGGTGGCCATCTGTGCCGGTTCTAGAAACCGATAGTGATGACAAGTATCACTATTTGTTTTTACACCAAAACCAACAGTGATAAACATAGCATGCTGACATCCAGCAACTGCGCTGCCTGCCATCGCAGCCTTTTTTAAAAAATATAAAAAAAATTCCACGCATAGGATTCAAACCTAGGTCTCGGGGTTCTTAGTTTAGAGCCTTAACCACTACGCTAGAATAGGGATTATGTTAGAATTAGTTTTACTTTATATTTTATTCTCTTAACGGAGAGTTAATTAATTCTAAAAAAATCTAAAAATTTGCCGGCCAGCGATTCAAACCCGAGGCTCGGGGTTGGGAGTCTGGTGCCTTAACCGTTGCACTAGAGTAGTGATTTCGTTAGGATTAGTTTTTTTTCTTTTATTCTCTGAATGTAGAGTTAATTAATTCTAAAAAATCTAAAAATTTGCCCCACCTAGGATTCAAACCTGAGGCTCAGGATTGGGAGTCTGGTGCCTTAACCGCTACGCTAGAGTAGTGATTTCGTTAGGATTGTTTTGTTTTGTCTTTTATTCATTTATTTTTTGTATTACAGTTAATTTATTGTGAAATAAGACAAAAATAAGTGTCTTGATTAATTAATTATATGATCATTAATTAATGGTCTATGATTATCAAATAATAGTGTTTGTGAACGTCATCTCAATATTTGATTACATAGTGAATAGTTTAATTATAGAGATGCACACAAACATAAATTAGATATTCAATGCGAATTACTAGTATTACTAGTACAACGTCTGAATAATGATTACATATATAGTCAATAATAATCTAACTATTTATAGTGGGTCCAATAATGAGGGTCTCATCGTGATCACGTCGGACATAAGCAAGTTTCTCATCCTCTTCAAGGATAGGTAGGGTTACATTCGTCTTGAATGGAGGCATTTCCAGATAGCCCCTGTAGTTTTCTTCGTCCGCCACTCCTTCGACACTGACAATCTTCCTTTTCCCTTCCAGGACTACTTTTAGCTTTCCTTTTGTCTTGTTATCCCTACATAAAAGATTTGCATAACATCTTTTGCAAGGATGAAGGGGTTCTCTCTATATGCGGTCTTGATAAGATCAATGGTAGTGAACCCTTCTTTGTCGATGTTGATTTCCTCAAGCTAGACCCACTGGTAGCGAAAAAGAGCTACCTTCAATCGACCGTAGTCTAGCTCCTATATGTCCTCTATGAAACCATAGTACGTCGCTGTCGATAGAATATCATCGGTAGCCCTCCGAGGGGCATCCCACGAAGGTAGATTGATCGACAGAGGGACGTGTAATCAAGAATAAGAAGGCAACAGAGACACACAAGTTAGACAGGTTCATGCCATCAATATGACGTAATACCCTACTCCTATGGTCTGTTGGATTGTATTAGCTATCGTATGATATTGCATGAGTTTGGAGAGAGTCCCTGCCCGCCTTATATAGTCCGAGGGGCAGTGTTACAAGTTGGTTAGATCTGAGAGATAACCAAAAAGTAATAACAAATTATAGGAATCTTGGGATCATACGTATCCTAACAGATCTTGTAATATCTTTAGGATATCTTCCTGGTGTCTTGCGAGAGATGCCGAGCAGCGTCGTGCCCCGTAAGGCTTTGTCTTGTGGGCTAGGCTGCCCCTAGGGGCACCGCCCATGTGGTTTGCCATGGGTATCTGGGGTCGTACCCCCATAGCTAGTCCTCGAGCGCCTTGTACCCATTGTGCAATGCCGTCTTGAGCTTGTCCGAGCAGGTGCAAACAAAGCTGAGCAGTCAGACTCATGGTCCGGGCACTGTGATGGGTTGCTGAGCCGTTGTGAGCAGTTGTCGAGCAGCGTGAACCATCGCCGAGTAGCATGAACTGTCGTCGAGCAGCGTGATCTATCGGCGAGCAGTGTGACCCAAGTACGGCTTGCCACAAGGGTGTAAGGAGCTCAAGTTTATAATAAAAAATTTCTTTGCAGTAGACCAAGTGTGCCCACTTAGAGTCCGACCACGAGAAGAGAAGATAGTCTTCTTCAGCTTCAAGAGGCACAAAGTCTTCTAGAATAAAGCAAACACATTCACCGCGAGGTGAAGTGTGCCCACTTAGTCCCTGACTTAGTCCTCGAGCCTGATAGTAGATGACGTAGTCAGGTGGTGCCAGGGTCTAAAGTAGAAGAATAGTATAAGACCAGCCGAGCAGGCAGCCAGTCCCCGGGCATAGCCCCAAAATGAGAAAAAAGCACATTCACCGCAAGGTGAAGTGTGCCCACTTTGTCCCCGAGCTTGACAGTAGGTGACGTGGTCATGTGGTGCTAGGGTCAGAAACAGCAGCCAACTGAAGAAAAATCTCAAATATGATGAGGAACTAAGACGTAATGCTGACGTAGTCCCCGAGCCACAAGAGGAAATCTTGGAGAAAACAAAATCATAGAGAAAATACTGGAGTAATGGTTGTATAGTAGTAATTACTAAGTCGTAACGGTTGGTGGAGAAGTCGGCAAATATTCAGCGAGCCATAACAAATTGCGTAGATAAAAAGGCGATACGAGCCGTAGTCGCGCAAAAGTCCAAGTAACGGCCCACCTTGCTATTGCATAGAATTCGGGGAGGCGCAAATTGCAGGAATGGTTTCCCAAAAACCCTCGAATGTGAAAAGGTGGGGGGAGTGCTTTATAACTACGCCGCCGCATCCCGCGCTCCCACCTTCGCCACTTTGTCATTTCATCTTCCTCCTTAGCCCTCGCATTTCTAGATTCACATCCACACGCGCTTCCACCACCAATCCCCATTCGGATCTGAGAGATGGCACCAAAGAGGGGAGCTGCGAACCCAAAGGCCAGCCCAAAGAAGGCGAGCGTCGGAGCCAGTCGTGATGAAGAGTGGGTGCCATCACGCATAGGGGAGGCAGAGCTCAACAGATTGGTGGAGGTGGGCGTTCTTCCCAACCGCATCACCACCAGATGGTGGCTAACCCTCGATGAGCCCTTCCCCAAGCCTCATACCGATGAAACTGTGGTATTTGAGGACTACTTTTGGCACGGGTTAGGTTTTCCTATTCACCCATTCTTGAGGGATTTGTTGGAGTTCTAGAGAGTCAGTCCATGCAACCTTCACCCAAACACCATATTGCACATTTCTATCTTCATCCATTTCTATGAGGCATATCTCAGAATCCTTCCCCACTTCAACCTCTTCCATCACCTATTCTGGCTGAAGAAGAGAGGCGGCGGTGGTTCCAAGGTGGTCGGCGGAGTGTATCTTTAGCTGCGCGATGGAATGGCAGGTGAGTACCTTATTGTGTCACTAAACACGTTACTGAAGGGGTGGAATGCCAGGTGGTTCTATATGAAGCAGAGCCACCCTACCGTGCGCTACGACGCCGACCACATCCTGGAGAGCTAGAAGAGCTGGTCAGAGATGCCAAGTAGTGCTAATATGGAGCAAGTGAGGGAGCTCCTTGGCTTAATAAAGGGCGTGAAGACCAATGGTGGATTGGTGGCGGTGAGCTTTATAGTGCGTCATGTCCAACCCTACAAGGAGAGGGCTCATGTATCCTTTGATTTCAAGGGGGAGACCGACGGTACCCAGAAGAGGACGGAGATGCTATTGAGGGACGTTGTGCAAGAGCGGGTTGCAGAGCTATTTGCTCCATTTGCCACGTTCAACTTGCCAGGGCAGATGAGACCCTTTCACTGCAAAAATCTGCCTCCTCAGGTAAATATCTCAATTGTGTGTTTCTGACGCTTTTTATCTTCTGTCGTTGCTGAGTAGTAGACTGATTCACTTATGCAAAGATCCATTCATAGGAAAGAGCGGTGTACTTCTTGGGCATGCTGAGGGGCGATTGGCCATAGGCAGTAGATGCCCGACCACCGATGTAGCCTGAGGAGGGAGCCGTTAGCATCTCGTCAGAGAGTCCATCCCTAGTGTCAGAGAAAGTCTAGGGGAAGAGGGCAGCGACAGACGATCTAGCCCGGAAGAAGAGAAAGACGATGGGTGTCACTCCCCTTAAGCTGGGCAGCATCTCGCTTGGTGGCAACCAGACCACTCGAACATGAAGTACTACAATGTTCGAGTGGTCGGATGACGACAAAGTTCTAGTTGCTCCCCCACTAAGCATGAAGGCGCCTCCGTGCAGCACGTGAGAAGAGGAGCAATCGAGGGGAGGGGAGGAAATCCCCCAACAGTAGGCGACAGGAGCCCTCGAGCAGCAGGCAACGGGAGTCCCCAAGCAATAGACAAGGGGAGTTCTAGAGTGGCAGGCGGAGGGAGCCCCCAAGCAGCAGGCTAGGGGAGCCCCAGAGCGGCGGGTGAAGGGAGTCCTCGAGCAGTAGGCTAGGGGAGCCCGGGAGCGGTAGGTAGAGGAGAGGTCGATGGCAGAGACTATGGGACCTCCACCCTGAGACGCAGGCATTGACCCCAAGGCCATGGCTGGGGGCTCAGGTAGATAGCGCCTGTAACAGAACCGACCAAATCATAAGAACGTAAGTACAAAAACAATCACCGAAGCGATCAAATTCCTATACTTAAGCTCCCATAATCCTGGTAGTCCGGAAATCACGAAGGATTTCAACCAACTCTCAACATACAAACCAAGATCGTAGTGATTCAACACAACACATCATCCGTTACAACATTTCATAAGTAGCATTCGGATTACATCCATCAGAGTTTAAATAGAATATTACAAACCAAGTTTGAGTGTGCGGAAGCAACATAGTTTAGTACAAAACATCATGGTTTTCAAATACATTGCCAAGTCTGAGTCATGTCCCACAAAAGCATTATCAGGTACGAGAACTAGTAGAGACCATGCCCAACGGTCTAGTCTTCATCCCCAGCAGGGAGAAGGCAGTACTTGCAGCAACCAAAGTAGAACTGGTCATCTGCAACAGGTGGGAGATAAACCCTGAGTACGAGAAGGTACTCAGCTAGACTTACCTGCCAAAACTAGAAATAAAAGACACCAAGGATCATGCAAGGCTTTTCAAGTGGGCTAGCTTAACACAGTTGCATAAAAGAGCTTATGATTATAGTAACCAATTTAAACTTAGCATCAAGCTTAACATCATTTACCTGTCCACTATATTAGCACTTGTACTAGAGCACTCACTTATTAGGAGCAAACAATATTAACCATAGCAGGTATAATAAGGTTGTCATCATCATATCATCATTTCGAACCATTATGTTATTAAGTGTATCTACTTTGGAGATAAGCCCGTCAAGTTCTCACTAACCGGGAGAGACGGCGACTCGAATCGAATTACAACTCAGCTGAGGGGGTATTCCTAACTCTCATCCTAGCATACTTAGCAAGGGTAGCCGTGGGTCACCTTTGGAACAACTCAGGAACCAAATTCATGGGTTCGATCAGCGCCAGCACTCTCAGGGATTACCCTTCTGCCAGGACGATCAGGACTTTTAAATCACCTGCCCTTGGACTCACACCTACGGCTCCCTTCCGAGGCGCACTTTATACTTATCGACTCCCGGCCTGAGGTGAGCTACTCGGCTTCGCGGTCGGTCATTGGACACGGCCAACTAAGAGAGAGGCATGCGTTCAACATGAACAAGAAAGGCTCCAAGAATCAGTCCTTAAGCGACACAGACGGAGTCACTGCAAACCGGCAAGCCTCCGTCCGGTCTTCATTTCAAATTAAGACTGGTTCTTTTCCACGATAGCAAATATAGCCAACCGTGCCACATGTATATTCCTATATCTCGCAGGTGACAGGAAATCACCCGACTTCTACCACATTTAAGCAGGGCTAAGCACTACACGAGCCTGAGCTACATAGGATTCAGGGTAATAATATCTAGACAAGGATTGGGTAACCAATGCAGCAATTGTTTGCATCCAACACCTAAACTTAATGCAACAATATATATATGTAACAATAATACTGTAACTGCATTTCGGAAATTAGGAGGCTTAATATGCTCCGAGGCTTGCCTTTCACAAAGTTGCAAGGACGGTGGTCCGGGCACTCAACGGCGACCTCGTCTGGCACTTCTCCTGAAGGCTGCACCTCCTGAACCTCTGGTGTCGGCTGCTGCTGCTCGCTCGGTTCCTTGAATTCCAGCAGTGTTACTCCCTCCGGTACACCTATTGCATGTCGATGCACGAGATAAATATTATGGATGCATAAGGAATGACATGATGCTCATGATGAATGAATCACAGTAAGTGTTTTACGAAAGCATCACTGGACACTCGTTTACCGAGTAAAATAGCTCTATTCAAATCACTTTAAGCATGTATCTAACTTAACTTAAAGAACAAGATCAACTTACCTAACTTGCATAACCTAAGATAAAGATGCTCATCTTCAGTTAAAGGCCTAACACCTAGGAACATTACCACAAACTTAGAAATAGTAAAGGCATACATAATTTATCATTTAAAGTTTCATATGCACACAAGTAGTCCCTTAATTTAAGCACAACCAAAGTTCTACATTTCCAATTGGCTTGCATAAGGACATTCTAGAAAGCTTCTGAAATTCTCTACAAATCAATTGTAAACAGCAAAGCATGATTCTTACGTGAACCAAATCAATTTCTAGTAAACCTAGAATCTATCCAGAAATGACAGGGTTACTAACTTAATTATTTAATGATGATGCAAAAGCCTAATTTGACCAAACCAAGTTTACCAACTTATTACACATACCAGAGGAACACTAGAAAGTATAATGCTAACTTCTAAATAAATTATTTAATATCCTTTTCAAATTTATTTAGTTAATTAAGTGATTAAAGCAATATATAGAAAAATTATTCATAAAAATCTATAAAAATTACAGTATCTATCTCATGCTTCACATAGACTACCATAAAAATTTCAAAGCCATTGGGTAAGCGGAACTTGCTGTATCCAAAATAACAGGTGGCATGCCTATTTTTAGCATAATTAGGAAACCCTAATGAAAAGTGTCAAGCAACAGATTTCTCATTTTTTTCTAGCATCATTCTAGCATAAGAACCTTACTCACCAAAGTTTACCTATACTGGATCTATAGAAAAATTATGAAAATTCACACAAGATCCATCCATTAATAAAAGGAAATTCTATAACTCAAAAACTACACATGCACTAGCTCTGAAATTTTAACCAGAGATTCTACTGAGTAATAATAGATTACCCACAAAATTTCATCATTTTTGGACCACAGAAACTCAAGATAAAATTCAAACAAGTTTGCATGTATCCAAAAATACATTTCGAAGTCCTATTTAATTCATCCAGAATTTCTAAAACATGTGCTCATATAATATTTTTATTAAATACTAGACAATACTAGGAACTCAACAAAATTAGAACCATAACATTTGGATCTATATACTAGGAAATACATATTTTTGAATCTATACCCAAAACTGTGAAAAACAATTAAACAAAACAAAATGGAAAAACCTACACAGCTACTGGGCCAGCCCAAGGAAACGGCGGCCCGCAAGCAACGCAGGCGCGGCCCAGACAACGGCGCGGCCCACGCTGGGCTCCCGCCTCAGCCGCGGCGACTAACGAGAGGGGCCCGCGCGTCAGTGAGAGAAACAGGGGAGAAGAACACGGCGGCGGTGAAGCTCATCGCCGGTGACCTCTTCGACAAAACCATCGACACTACTGTGTTCGCCTTACTCGTGCGCACCTAGTGGAACCATCTATTGAAGCTATCGTCGCCGATAAGGGTAATGGCGACAGCCATGGCGGCGCACGGCCGCGGCTTGACCGGCTCCGACGAAACTACGGCGCCAGGGCTCAAATGGGTGACCCTACGAGCATCAGTGGCATGCACTGGTCCTAGCGCAAGGCAGAGGAGGGATGGCAAGGGCACGAGGAGAGCTGGCCGCGTGGAGCGCTAACTCTGGCGAGGTCCGACAAGGCGGTGGTGGGGAAAACATTTCATCCTTACTAAGGTGAAATTGGCACGACGGTGGGGTGGAGGAGGTAGAGGGAAACACGGCGAGGCTCTGGGTGAGCTGGGCGACGCATTTTTGCCAGGACGCGGGAGCTAGGTGAGGGCGAAGGTCCGGCTGGCAATGGCGGACGGCTTCGGTGCTACGCGCTGTGGGAGGCGAGAGATGAGAAATGGAGCAGGCGACTCGGTCGAGCAGGCGCTGGGGTGCTTCATGACGCGGCTGGCCTTGCCAGGGCGCCCGCGGCGCGTGGCCTGCGTGCTCAGGCGATCGGCGATGGGTGGCGCCACGCGGCGGTGAAAATCTGAACCTGTCAAAACATTGTAGC
Organism: Miscanthus floridulus; assembly: GCF_019320115.1. Classification (NCBI taxonomy): domain Eukaryota; kingdom Viridiplantae; phylum Streptophyta; class Magnoliopsida; order Poales; family Poaceae; genus Miscanthus; species Miscanthus floridulus. The sequence goes on from NC_089588.1 coordinate 41,464,511, forward strand.
ACGCCATTCAGTCGATTTGATCAGCCTGACAGCACGACTTCAACGCATTATCCTGACTAATCCGTTGCTCGTTTGCAAAAATAGTGTACATGAAAATTGTAGGCCTACCATCCATCTACCATTTATTTTCAAGGACCATCATCTAATTCGCCATGGATCAGAAGTTAAATGAAGCCCAAGTTGGCCTGATCCAACTGAAAATGCAGTTTAAGACTTAGACAAATTTTTCAGTGAAATCAGCATGGACATCTGACTTGTGGGCCTTGTTTGAACATGTTCTAGCCATTTTCATGAGATGGTCATATTGAGACTTTTGTTCCTTGATAAATTGGCTACAATTTTGGTAAAGAGTGCACAGCCATGCAAGATCTCTATGTTGGTCTTTTGAATCAGTCAAACTGTGAGACTCTGGAGTCAATTCAAGTCAAACCTCCACTTGAGGGCATTTTGGTCATTTTGATCTTCATGAACAATGTCCCAACAAGTAACCTAAGTGTAGTTAAGGTGTAATAGACCATGATCAACCACTTTACAAAATTGTTATACCACTTCTAAAGATCACATGTGATAAAGAAATTAAAACAAGCAATTCATTCATATGTTTCAATTCCATGTTTCACATGTTTCATGACCTTGTGGTTATTTTATACGTGTCACATTTCTACCATGTTGCCATGTTTCATGGTATAAGAAACTCAGGTTGCATTCACATGTTACACCATTACTATTCACAACACTCAAGTATGAAACATACACAATTGGAAAATGTTGCATATGCATGTTTCAGTAACAAAGGCATGATGAGATAGATGATGCACATGTTTATGAAATGAAATGCAATTAGTGGAAGCCAAACACCTAGGGTGTTACAGCGCTAGTTCAGAAAGATCTATCGGAAAGCCGCTACATAAGTACCGTTGTCTTGGAGTTATTTGGTTGTCATATCCTTAATCCTTTTTGTTGTTGGCGAATGACGAGCTAATCTGATGTAGAGCGAGGCGCATAGAGGATCTGACCCTGCCCATCTAGACTGATGAGCAATCAAAAGCTAGCCCTAGGGCAAAGGAGATGCCGGTGGACCCCATCCTAGAGTCCTTGGGTGCTCGATGGCCTGTGGAGGAGTCAGCTGCCGCTGCTGGCACACTTGGCGGTGGCGAACCATCGGCGCTGACAGTGGATGGTTTGGACACGATGCCCGGGGCAACGGTGGAAAATGCTGGGTCTTCAGCAGCAAATGCAGGAAATGCCGGTGCCACGCCTGAGTCTAGGGTGGTGAAGCCGGTGGCGCTGAGGAGCAAATGGCACCCACTGAGGCATCATAGGGCATGGTCGGACCCGCTGTCCAGCCATGAAGCCCCTCGGTGGTGCCTTTAGCCGTGGCAGAGGAGGATGAGGTGGAAGAGATCGAACGTGAGGAGCCTCAACCTCAAGCTATCCAAATCCTTTGTAGATGCGGCGATGAGGTAGTGGTTGTTGAGGAGGAGGACACCACTAGGGAGCTGAAGAGATTGGAGTCCACCCTTGTCGAAGTAATGAAACAAATCAAGGTTAGTACTGCATCTGTAATGTTCATCTTTGGCTTTGGACATTGTTCTTCTTCATAATCTTGGCGTGTTCACAGGGCATAACTCAAACTACCGAGTAGTGGCGCCAGCTGATAAATATGATGGAGCCCCTCACTGAGGAGAACAATAAACTCAAGGAGGCGATGAACCTTATGGAGAGAAACATCCAGAGGGCCCAGCGCGAGTGAGACCTTGCTGAATCCAACGCGCGGGACCTAGAATACCAGAAAGGCGTCCGGTCCGAGCAGCTGGCGACCATGTCCGAGTAGGTGTGTGGCAAGTCTGAGTAGCTGGCCACTGTCTCTGAGTAGCTAGAGCAGAAGTCCGAGTAGCTTAGGAACGTATCCGAGCAGAAAGCAGGTATGGCGTATCAGTGAATATGCTTTGTATTGGTGAACAGCCATATCTTTGTTGATGACTATTTTGCTTGTATAGCAAGATGTGGAGCTTGGCCAGCTGCACCAAGCTATCGACCAACTTCGAGAGGAGAAGGCGAAGGAGACAGGGCGAGTAGACAAACTAGCTGAGGAGATGAAAGGTGAGTATTTCCTGGTCGGAGTTACTGTTGAAGTTGTTTCCTTACTTGATGGGACCTTGTAATGCTTGTAGACTACTATCAGGGGGTCAAGGCACAGTTTGATGTGCTGGTGTATGAGGCCAGGACGCAAAGGGACAAGTTCGATGCCATAGTCACTGGAGTCAAACCGGTGCTCGAATGCATTGACTTAGAGGCGGCTCCTCAGCCTGATGGTAGGCCACCACATTCGAACACCATCATCCAGAGGTGCAAGGCGGTGTGGGAGAATTTCAAGGGCTTCAACTACGATGCCATTGTTACTGCCATTACACACGCCTTGCGGTGGTTCAGTCCCACTATCCAGCCATTGACCTATAGGCGATAGGGGTTGGATTCGCCAAAGGGATTGGCGAGGTGGAGCACCAGCAGCTGGAGGATGAGGTGGAGGATACAACAAAGAAACTGGTTGGTGACATCAACCTGTTCAGTGAGACGGACAACGACGACGAAGCTCAATGATCTGCTCAGAGAATCATGTTGTATTAACTAGAGAAAGTAGTTAGAATGCGCAAGGGCGCAAACAAACATTTATGTATATGTATAAATGTTGGCATGCACATGTTTATGCAGTTTGTAATGTTGCGGTGAAGAAATCATTGTAGTATTAACCCTAACACAATTATACACAGTATAAGTAGCATCCGAGTAGTTAGTTCGTTACCAAAATCTTTGGCCATAACGTCGAGCGCAGAGCATGTGCACGTGTAGGAGGAACAGGCATGACCAAGGAACCACAACCGACCACCCATAACGCAGAGCGCGGAGCCCATAGCACATGTAGGGAGAGATCGGAGACTGGGTCTTCTCCATAGAGAACAGAGCAGAACGTGTGCTGCTCAGCGGTTGATGAAATAACTTGGAGATATATATAGTGTTAGTGGCGTCTGAGCAGCTAGTTCTCTACTATGCTCTTAGCCTTGGCTAGCCCATAGTCCATAACATCAAGCGCAGAGCTCGTGCACGTGTAGGAGGAATAGGCATGACTAAGGAACCATAGCCAACCACCCATAACGCAGAGCATGGAGCCCATAGCACGTGTAGGGAGAGATTGGAGATTGGGTCTTCTCCATAGAGCGCAGAACAAGACGTATGCTGCTCGGCGATCGGCGAAATATCTTGGAGGTTTGGAGAAACGTGGTCGGCGATTTGGAGAAACCTGTTCGGTGAAATACATTGGAGATTTAGAGAAACGTGGTTGGTGATTTGGAAAAAGTTGTTCAGTGAAATATGTTGGAGATTTGGAGAAACATGGTCGGCGATTTGGAGAAAATTGTTCAGCGAAATACATTGGAGATTTAGAGAAACATGGCGGAGCAGTTGTGGCGATCTCGTACTAGAGTTCGTTAAGGAGTAGCTTAGAGCTCAGTGACCATAAGTGGAGATTAAATCGTAATGGAGAAAAAACAAAGAGAAATTATGGAGACCAAAACTTTATTCAGCATGAAGTGGAGAGTACATATCTAGAGCGTTTCAAGGATAGAAACGTATAAGGTGCTCGATATGCCATGAGTTGGGGACATCGATTCTGTCTAAGTCACATAGGCAATAAGATCCTAGTTAGGTAACATCTTTGATGACGTAAGGCTCTTCCCAGGGGGAGGAGAGCTTGTGCATCCCTTCGGTTCTTTGTTTTCTACGGAGAACGAGCTCGCCGACAACAAATGAACGACCTTTGATGTTGCGGTTGTAGTACCTCCACAAGCCTTCTAGATATTTGGCTATGTGGACACAGGTGATCAGGTGTTCCTCCTCGGCCTTGTCGACGTCCTCTGTCTGAACAGCTGCGGCTTGCTCTTCATCATAATTTTCCACCCTAGGTGCTCGGAAGGCAATGTCCACTGGTAGTATGGCTTCTGAGCCATAGACTAAGAAATATGGAGACACCGGTGCTACGACTAGCTTGAGTGCGCAGTCCTCAGACCATAGCTGGTAACTCTTTGAGCCATCTGCCCGAATGCTTTTCTTCTTTCTAATATAGCGTCTTTTTGAGGGCATCAAGGATCATGCCGTTCGCCCATTCGACCTGGCCATTGGCTCTATGATGGGCAACGGAGACGTATTTGATAGAGATGCATCGGTCTTCGCAGAAGTCCCAAATATGATGGCTAGTAAATGTAGTTCTAAGGTCAGTGATAATGCTGTTCGGGAGACTGAATTTGTGGATGATATCATCGAAGAGCTCGACTGCTTTCTTTGTAGTAGCCGAGATGAGCGGTTTATACTCGATCCACTTGGAGAACTTGTCGATGGTGACGTATACGTACTGGAAACCTCCTGGCGCTAGCTTGAAAGGCCCGATCATATCCAGTCCCCAGCATTCGAAGGGCCACGAAGTTGGGATGGTATGCAGTTCTTGTGCCGGCACGTGTATTTGCTTGGCGAAAAATTGGCATCCTTCACAATGTCGAACGGGATCTTCTGTATCGGAGATGGCCGTGGGCTAGTAAAAACCAGCTTAGAAAGCCTTGCCAACCAAATTTCTCAAGGCCGCGTGGTTGCCGCAGGAACCAGAGTGAATTTCGAGAAGTAGCTTCACTCCCTCTTCTTGGGTGATGCATTTCTGCAGTATCCCTTCCTTGGCACTTTTTCCTCATCAAGTTGCCATCCACTAGCACATAATGCTTGCTTCTACAGATTAGGCATTCGGTTTCCGTCTTGTCAGCAGGTACTTCGGCACTGGTGAGGTACTTGACGAACTGTTCCCTCCAATCAGAGATCGGCGAAGGTACTATAAGTACTAGCTACTCGGCGAGGGGAATTTCTTTAATTTCCTTCTCCTCCTTAATAGATGGCGCCAAAAGATCTTGAACGAAGACCCCCGGTGGAATCACAGTATGAGAGGAGCCTAACTTGGATAGATGGTCGGCGAGCTGATTTTGATCTCATACCACGTGGTGGTACTCGATACCGTAGAATTTTCCTTCAAGCTTCCTGATTTCGGCGCAATATGCATCCATCTTGTCACTGGAGCAGGACCAGTCTTTGTTGAGCTAGTTGATGACCAGTGCAGAGTCTCCATGTACCATGAGGCATTTGATGCCGAGCTCAATGGCTATATGGAGTCCATGGAGACACGCTTCGTATTCGGTGGCGTTGTTGCAGGCCGGAAAATGTATCCAGAGAATGTATCAGAGCTTATCCTTGGTCGGCGTGATGAATAGAATGCCCACACTAGCACTGTTGATGTTGAGGGCACCATTGAAGTACATCACCCAGTGCTCAGGGCAAGTAGTGGCGTTGGGCTCTTGAATCTTGGTCCACTCAGCGACGAAATCAACAAGCGCCTAAGACTTGATGGTAGGCCTGCTTCTGAATTTGATGGAGTAAGTGCCGAGCTCAACAACCCACTTGATGATGTGGCCATTGGCCTCTTTGTTGCGAAGAATGTCCCCCAGAGGGAACTCGGTGACCACGGTGATCTTGTAATACTCGAAGTAGTAGCGGAGCTTCTACGACATAATCAGGATGGCGTATAGCAGCTTTTGGACCTAAGGATAATGAGTTTTGGGCTCATTAAGGACCTCTTTGATGAAGTAGACCGGACGTTGCACCTTATAGGCGTGCCCAGCCTCCTCGCGTTTGACCACAATGGTTGTGCTGACGACGTGAGAAGTAGCAGCGATGTAGATCAGGAGAGTTTCGTCTGGCCATGGCGCCGTCATGATCGGAGGATTTGTTAGGAATAACTTGAGCTGCTCAAAAGTTGTGTCTGCCTCCTCCAACCAGAAAAAGCGCTTGAAGGCCTTAAGGAGTTTGAAGAATGGTAGTCCCTTTTCGCCGAGGCGCGATATAAAGCAGCTAAGAGCAGCCATGTAGCCTGTAAGCTTCTGTATATCCTTGATGCATGTTGGCCGTTTCATGTTGGTGATGGCAGAGACCTTGTCGAAGTTGGGTTCGATACCACGGGCGCTGATGATGTAGCCCAGCAGTATACCGGATGGAACTCCAAAGATGCACTTTGAAGGGTTCATCTTCCATCGGTACCTTTTTAGGTTGGCAAACGTTTCCTCGAGGTCGGTGATAAGATTCTCAGCGGTCTTATACTTGACCACCACATCGTCGATGTAAGCCTCCATGTTACGACCGATCTATTGATCGAGGCACATCTAGATGGCCCTTTGATAGGTCGCCTCGGCGTTCTTGAGTCAGAAGGACATGGTGGTGTAGCAGTACGCACTGAAGGGCATGATGAATGACGTCTTGATCTGGTCTTCTTCCTTGAGGGAGATCTGGTGTTAGCTGGAGTAACAGTCGAGGAAGGAGAGCAGTTCGCAGCTAGCGGTGGAGTCTACAACCTCATCTATCCAAGGCAGAGCGAAGGGGTCTTTAGGGCAGTGTTTATTAAGATTAGTGTAATCAACACACATTCTCCATTCTTTATTCTTTTTTTGAACGAGAACAAGGTTTGCTAACCACTCAGGATGATACACTTCTTTTAAGAATCCGGTATCTAGGAGCCATTTTATTTCTACCCTAATAGCCTCCTTCTTGTTTGGAACGAATCGACAGAGTTTTTGCTTGATCGGTTTGGCAGTCGGCGAGACATTCAAGGAGTGCTCGATCTTCTCCCATGGTACCCCTAGCATGTCTACAAGTTTCCAAGCAAACACGTCGACATTGGCATGTAGGAAGGAGACGAGCACACTTTCCTATTTGGGGTCGAGGTGAGCCCCAATCTTCACGGTCTTGGAGGGGTCATCGAGGCTGAGGCCGACCTCGGTTTCCTTGGACTTGGTGGAGGCATGAGGAGGCTCCAGCGATGGGATTTCTAGGTCGTCGACGAGCACCGTCTTGGAGTCGGTGACCACACTGGCCATCTGGATGGAGAGGTCGGTGGCTTCGGCGAGGGCGAGACTCTCTGTCTCACAGGCATAGGCGATGGAGAGGTTGGCCCACAAGGACAAGACTCCTGTACGAAAAGGCATCTTTAGCACCAGGTAAGCATAGTGCGGTACAACCATGAACTTGGCCACAGCTAGTCGACCAAGTATGGCGTGATAGGCGGTGTTGAAGTTGGTGACGTAGAAGTTGATATGCTCGACACAGTAGTTGCTTGTTGTGCCAAACTGTACTGGTAGGGTGATCTCTCCAAGCGGTTTGGATGCCCTACCAGGTACCACACCCCAGAAGGAGGAGTCCGAGGGTGTGAGATCTGTTATCCCGAGGCCCAACTCCTTTAGGGCTTCGACGAAGAGGAGATTCAGAGCGCTCCCACTGTCGACGAGCACTTTTCTAAAAAGCACTTTCTGGACGGTTGCGTCGAGGATGAGGGGGAAACACTCTATGTAGGGGATGTCCACCCACTGGTCAGCCCTACTGAAGGTGATGGGGACCTTAGACCAAGGGCGATAGCTAGGGTTGGTGGCATCATCTTCCGTAGTGACGGTGAGCTTTTGTTCTCTTCTGCTCTTGGTGGAGACGAGGCCCTCGAAGATGGTGGTGACCACCTTATCGTGATCCTAGAAGGCTTTGTTATTGCCCCTAGGTGGTCGGCGGCCTTTGGCTCCGTCGTTGGTGTCGTCGTCCAGCTTTTTTGTCCTAGAACTCCTTAGCCAAGCCAAGGCAGTCCTTCATCTTATGCTTGGCATTCTTGTGGAAAGGGCACAGGCCATCGAGGATCTTCTTGTACTGCTCATTATAGTTACATTTGGCACGAGGTTCATTAAGGGCGGCGATGATGTGGTCTGGTTGGTGGCAGTGATTTTGACCAGACTTGGGTCCTTCTGGCCAATCACGGCCGCTGTGATGATGGTAACTACGGTCATCGTAGCGGTGGTCATTGTGGCATCGGTCGTCGTAGCGGCGGGTTTGGCGATGAGTGCCCGCATCCTCATTGAAGCGCGCCTCGGCTTCCTCAGCATCGGTGTACTGGTTGGCGGTCGTGATCATCTTGCCAATCCCTGTGGGTGGCTTGCGGTTGAACTTGGAGTGAAGCTCATAGTGATGGAGTCCTCGGATGAAGGCGGTGATGACCTCAGCTTCTGTGATGTTGGGAATAGAATTCCTCATCTCAGAAAAGCATCTGATGTAGCTATGGAGGACCTCGGATGACTTTTGGTTGATGCGGTTGAGATCATGCTTGGTGCTCGGCCGAGTACACGTAGCCATATAATTGTCGGTGAAGACTTTTTTCAGCTCTTCCCAGGATCCGACGGAGTCCGGGGCAAGGCTTGTGAATCAGTTCATGGAGGTTGGCATGAGCATGATGGGAAGATAGTTTGCCATGACACTGGTGTCTCCTCTGATGGCGCGAACAGTAGTGGCGTAAGCTTGTAGCCACTGTGTTGGGTTCATCCTTCCTTCGTAGGACTCGACCCCAATGATTTCAAAACCATGGGGCCACTGAAGTGTTCGGAGCGCCCTCGTGAATGTTGGGGGCCCTTCGGGGTTGTCGGCGCCGTCGTCTGCAGCGTTGCCAGCATTGAGCGGCTCGAGAGCTGAGTTGGGGTTATCGTACTCTTGCTCATACTCTTGGCGGCGGCGTACTTCTTCTTCATGACGACTGAAGAGGCATTCGTCGATACGTCATCGTGCATCTCGGAGATTGTTGAGGCGCACTCAGACGTCCTGGTCGACCTCCTAGTCATGTTGGCGGTGATGTTCAATGCGGTTGCCCCTAGCTCCGCCCTGGAGGGGTTGTCTGTCATTGTGGTGCTGGTCGATGAAGTGACTTGGGCGGCGATCGGATCTCGGCATGACTGATCGGCGAATCGAAGTTGTGGAGTATGAAGGTCTCTAATCCTGGTGGATCTCATTGACCTGATAGTGCGCTGCTTTAAGCATGGCGGCGACCTTGGTGACCTTTGGTGTCTGCGGGAGCTGGGCAAGCTCATTGGTGGCCACTTCTAGATTGGCGCTTGGAGTCTTGTAGACATCGTGGCCATCAACACGGACAAACTTGTCATTGAGGTTGCGTTGGAGTGGTCTTCCTTGTGAGTCGAGCTGTTGCTCGGCCATCGCAAGGGCAACCTCGTTTGCTCGGCACTGCGCACAGTTGATGTTCTAGTTCTCACGAGCGGCGCGTTCCTCCTCGGTTTTGCCATTCCAAAGGGGGCTGTCGACGCTAACATTGAAGATTGAGCCACCACAAAAAGGAGGGAGAGGAAGCAGTTCGGTGGTGGTTTCGGCGACGATCTCCATAGAGCCCTAGAACTCATACTCCAGATTCTCCTCTAGGATGGTTTGGAGGGATGCTCCCGGGCGTCGGCTGACGTGCAGCATGTTGACGACCAGCGGAGGCTGGTTGGCGATCTAGTCGGTGAGAGGATGGACAGCTCCAACCTGGTCGGTGAATTTGCCCCTTAGGGCATCTTAGTAAGTGGCGGCGATGTTGGCGAATCCGAATGGTAGGGCCATAACCCCTAGAGTTTCTTGAGCAGGGTCTGATAGATCTGGATCGGAGGGTGGTCGGCGCTGAACCAAAGTGTTTAGAGCTGATTCGGCGATGGAGAGGCAATCGGCGAGCTTCAGACCAACTTGATCGATGGATGCGATCAGATCGTCATTATTTATTTGCCTCCTTAGGTAGTGAGGAAGCAAGCGGCGAGTTGTTGATGAAGGCGACCTCAGAGGCGGCTCCGAGATTGGATCTACAGTCATAGGTGTTGGGGTGATCAGTGCAGAATCGATGTGCACCGGCTCAATGAGCTCTCTAACTTCGTCAGCATTGATGATCCATGAGATCAATCCGACCATGAAGATCTGGTCGGGCTGCGGGAGGGACGAAGAGCCTACGGAATGTACCATCTTGTTCGATATAAAAACAGCACGCACACCCCTACCTGGCGCGCCAACTGTCGACATAATATCATCAGCAGTCCTCCGAGGGGTATCCCACGAAGGTAGATTGATCGGCAGAGAGGTGTGTAATCAAGAACAAGAAGGCAACCGAGACACATGAGTTAGACAGGTTTAGGCCATCAGTATGATGTAATACCATACTCCTGTGGTCTATTGGATTGTATTGGCTATTGTATGATATTGCGTGAGTTTAGAGGGGGTCCCTGCCCGCCTTATATAGTCTGGGGGTAGGGTTACAAGTTGATTAGATCTGAGAGATAACCGGAAAGTAATAACAGATTACAGGAATCTTGGGATCATACGTATCCTAACAGATCTCGTAGTATCTTCAGGATATCTTCCCAGTGCCTTGCAGGAGACGTCGAGCAGCGTCGTGCCCCACAAGGCTTCGTCTTGTGGGCTGGGCCGCCCCTGGGGGCACAGCCCATGTGGTCTGCCATGGGTATCCGGGGTCGTACCCCCCATAGTCGCTTGTACGTTGTCGTTTTCGTCGTGAGCATCGAAACGAACACCACTGTTTTGGTATGTGCTCTTTCCATCTTGCTTTTTTGTGTAAAATGTAAATACATTAATCTCATACCCTTGGTACTTAAGCAATGTACTTGAAGGTCCCTTGGCTAAGATATCCAGTTGATTATCCATCGTTGTTCCAATCAAGCGGCATCGCAACCAGTTGGCAAATTCCTCCTTATGTTTTTTTATCTACCCAAGCCTGTGACCTGCACGGATACAAAGTTTGCAGCGATTGCCTGTACTCATCAATGTATGGCATCACAACCTCTACTTGCTGGAGAACAGCGAACTGTGCCTGTCTGAAAAAATGGGGTTGTCTACTGTGATAGATTTATCCCCGATTGTTCATTTGCCACCTCATCTTTCCTCGTGATGAGATTCTAGAACTCCAACACTATTGATGTCCACATAATATGTGCAAAACTCAATGGCCTCCTCCGTTGACCATCCTTCAACCATGTCCCCTTCTGGTCTGAATCTGTTCCTAACATAACTCCTAAAAACTTTCATCAACCTTTTGAAAGGGAACATCTGATGCAGGTACATTAGGCGAAGGGCTCTAATTTGGTCAACAAGATGAATGAGCAGATGCACTGAGATATCAAAGTAAGTCGGCGAAAAATGCATCTCAAGCCTACAGAGAGTTTTGGCTATGTCCCGCTGCAGCTGGTCCAGCGTGGACACATGAATGGCCTTTTGTGAGATCGCGCTAAAGAACGATCACAACTTTATGATTGGAGCGCCGACCTTTGGGGGGAGGATACCACGCAGGGCAACAGGGAGTAGCTGAGTCATAATGACATGACAGTCATGGGCCTTCATACATCCATAGTTAAACTTTGAGTTTTCTCATGTTCACTAGCCTCTTCGGGTTTGCACGGTAGCCTGTCGGGACTTTGAGTTCATTGAAGAAAGAAATAAGTGCACGCTTTTCTTCCTTCTTCAAGGTCTGATGCAACCGAAAGTTCAAACTGGCCATCCTCTAGCTCCACGGGATGCAGCTCCTTCCTGATACTCAAGTGTTGCATGTCCAGACGTGTGGCTAGTGAATCCTTCAATGTCCCCCAGTGTTCATCAAGGTTTTAAGCGTGTTACCGCACACGTTTTTAGTAATGTGCATGGGATAAAGACAGTGACGTCCACTCAGCACTGGCCAGTAAGGTAGTTTCTAGAAAACCGATTTTTCTTCTAGACGCTCCCATCAGGCGCTGCTACTGCCCCATCCCCCTTTCCAAGGACAACATCCAGTTTGTTGACTTCTCGGAGTATTATAAGCATGTCTCAATGTTTTGGAGGTAAGCGTTTCTCAATAGTCCTGTCAAAATCTTTTCTGTTCCTGCAGTAAGGGTGATCCTTAGGTAGGAACCTACGGTGTCCCATATAAACTATCTTTGAGTTGTTTGGTAGTTGTACCGCATCGGTGTCGTCAAGCACTTGACACATCCAGTATAACCTTTTGTCTTCTCTCCGGACAAGCAACCTCACCCTGGCAAGTCGGTGATTGTAGCGATATGTACTGCCTTGATCATGGCATGTTCTTTTTTGTACTCGTCCCAAATATCCTTTACACCATTTTCAAATATTTTCACTCGTTCATAGATCACCGGTTCCAAAAACACATCGATGTTACTGGTCAGGTGCTATGATTGCTTCTAACCTGGTCGAAAGGACTCATCCCATCTGTGCTCAAACCAAACCAAATGTGCTTTATCTCTCCACCGATGTTCTTATAGAACATAGTATTGACAGTTTTTCGGACAATGAAATTAAAAATTATGTACCTTATACACTACTACAGAAAAGCGCCACAGAGGCAGCTAGAAAGCCACTATACAGGCGGCTGCTCCAACCGTTTTTGCTTTTCTATCTCTACATATCAACTATTAATTTATAGAGACACGGCCGCCTTGCCGCCTCTAAAAATTAGATTTCTCGAGGTGAAAACAAGAGCCGAAAAATAGCAAAAAGAAAAATTTAAACTCGGGGAGACCCCAATCCATCGAAGACTTTGGCATTGTGGTCCGTCCACATATATGCCATAGGATAGGACCGTGCATGTGGTCGGGTTGTGTAGCATCCAGATACCACGGGTAGGAGCCAGAAGAGGTTGACCACGTGAGACGACGAGAACTCTCGGTCGCTCCTCTGTCCAGTGCCAGGGAGCCGCTGTGCCCTCCTCGTTTTAGGCTCCATTGGTATGGATTCTATCAGTTTTAGCTCCATTGTAGCAACACTATTTGCATGAGCCTTTTTTCTCTCTCCTTTTACAGAGCCGGTGAAGCTTTTTTTTTATACTTCACCGGATCCGGCTCCTTTGATGCTACAGTATCTGAACAGTGATGGAACTAGAACCAATTGAATCCATACCAAAGGGGGTCTTAGAGCGTCAACTGCAGCAATTAGATCACCCCTCTCACGGCCATCATTAGTCCTCCATCCCAAATTATAAGTCGTTTGACTTTTTTTACCTCAAATTTGACCACTCGTCTTATTCAAAAAATTTGTGCAAATATAGTCATATTTAAGTCATTCTTGAAGAACTTGTATTAACAAAATATGCCACGACAAAAGAAGTGATATTTTGCACAAATTTTTTAATAAGACGAGTGGTCAAACTTGATGTCAAAAAAGTCAAACGACTTACAATTTGGGATGGAGGAAGTAGATCCCTACGTCGTTCACTTGGAATGGATAATAAAAGCCCTGTACGGCAATGATGGACTACAAAAAATATGACTCGAGGTCTCAAGATGACTGATGACAGCTTCAGTCCTTACTCATTGTTTGATCTCGTGTTTAAGAAACATGAGCCATGTAGCAAGCGTGAAGAAAAAAAAAAGGTGTGTGTATGTAAGACTGTAACAGTGTTGGAGGGCCGGGTGATGGAGCTGAGCACATGTCCTCCTGTTCCATCCCGGCCGGCCCACCGTGCTGTAACATCAACAGGCAATGCAAACCGAAGCCCACAATGTTTCTCCATCATTCCGCCTTTTCTCACCGCTTCTGAACCTGAACCTGATCTTGGATGGGCAGATGGCGGTGGCCGGTCAGTGGTGGACAGGGATGAAAACGGATCGGATACGGACGGATATCATCGATATTATATTTGTTTTCATATTTTTGTCTGGATTCGGATTCGAATACGGATAGTGTCAACTATATCGAATAGGATACGATTGGATATCGACATCATAAATATGCGATTTGAGTATTCGGATACGGATACGGTATCGGATGTTGGATATCCAGACTCGGATATAGATAGATCTCAACACCTCTAAATAGATTCGATTTCGAATACGGTCGGAAAATATTCGTACCGTTTCCCTGGTGGTGGAGGAAACCAGGAGTCAGCTTGCCTGGCACTGGCAGCAAACCAGGCGTCAGGCGGCCACTGGCGCACTGCCCATGCAGCGTGCCAGTCAATCTCGAGCTATCTAGCGCACGGAGAAAGCGCCATGCACGTCTCTCCAAACCCCCAGTGCCGCTGGCTGCTGGCCGGCTGCGACTGCGACCACTGCCGCACTACTCATCACCCTGTCACCCATATCACCGCCCCCGCCCTGCGACGCCACGATGCATCGCTAGCTCTGCAGCCAAGCTTTTAGGTCAGCCGCGCTGCAGCTGCAGGTTAGGCATGGCCGGCCCGCACCTCTGCCGCATGCCAGCTAGTAGGAGTACACCAACAAGTGCTTGGTGTGGGCAACAGGCAGTGCAGTGGAGTCAGTGGTGCCACTGCCCGCAGCACGGCTGCTTCGATCGACTAGCTGGTTCGTGCGCGTGATCATGGGCGGATCATTGTGTTGTATCCGGTCCGGCGATGGCAGGCAGGCAGGGACGGACGGCGCGGAGAACGCGGCTGGCTGGCTGGCGCCTGTTGGGGATGAGGGGCGCGGGTGGTCGCCAGTCGCCGCCGCCGATCGGTCGCCGGAGGGTCTGGGCTCTGGAGCATTGCATGCAGCACTGCAGCTGCAGGGGAGGGGATTCATCATTGCAGCCACTAGTAGAACTCTAGAACTCTGCATGCATGCGTGTTTCTGCAGTGTCCTGGCAATCGATAGCAGCTCCCTCGCATTGGAGTTGTGCCTGCCACGCATGCATGATTCTCGAAGCACCGCCTCGTCCGGCGCCCATTCCGCCATGCTGGGATGGATGGACTGGACAGAGGACAGTACGCCCCTGGGTAGCTGTGTTTTGTTCCGTTTGCAAGCAGGAGCAGGGTGGAGTATTTTTCAAGATAGTTTTGCAAAAAAAAATATGTATTTCGGTATATAGGCCTTGTTGCAAATTTTTGCAATCTGGACACTGTAGCACGTTTCGTTTGTATTTGACAAACTTTGTCCGATCATGGACTAACTAGGCTCAAAAGATTCGTCTCGTGATTTACAACAAAACTGTACAATTAGTTATTTTTTTTACCTACATTTAATGCTCCATGCATGCGTCCAAAAATTGATGTGCTGGAGAGAGAGTGAAAAAACTTGGAATTTTGAGGCAATCTAAACAAGGCCATAATAGTTTTGCGACAAGATAGTTTTCCTTATAGGATTATATACTATATATATTTGCATATTTGAAACTTCAGAATTAGTATATATATTGCTACATTTTTAGACCACAAAGTTTGGTAAAAGAAGAAGAAGAAGAAGAGCATTGATAAAATCAGTTTTGGAGTTTGAATCTGTAGTACAGTCTCCATCATTGTATTATGAAGTTCGCAGTGGATTTAACAAAAAAAGAATGGTAGAGATTATCTCGTTGACCTTTTCATCTTTTTCCTCAGCTAGGAAGTTTCCAATGCAACAGCTTCACATGGTTGCATGAGTATTCACCATCGTCTTATGTATGCACGACAATCGCCAAAGCGTGGAGAGCTCAAACAAAACAAAAAGGAATCTTGGAAGAAGCGTTTGCTAGCTAGTTCGCAAAAGCGCCACGAACAAGACAAGCGTGGATGGTAGTCTCGAAAAGGAAAGGGGAGACAAATACAGTGATCCAAAAACCAAACTTATCAGTAGAATCATAACTTGGAGGGGCACTACTACCTACTTTGTGTATGTGTGAAAAGTCAAAATTGACATCTATATTTGAGATCGCGTCGCCGTCGCTTATTAAACACCTTGTAGTTGTGTTATATATCCAATCCAAGAACGGGGCAGCAACAACTGTAAAGATCGAGAAACGCCTTGTAGTTGAGTTACAGCAAATGTCTCGTAGTTAACTCCAAAGTGCCGTTCCACAAATTAATTAAAGAAAGGTTAATCAAAAGTGTACGTTGATGCTAAAGGACACAGCATGTAAAAGCAATGCAAGTGATGAGATGCGCAAAGATGGGGCTTGCAAGTTTGGATCGCTCCACACTGTAAACTAAAGCGAAAAAAAATGTAAAGACATGCATGCATGCATGTTCTTGCGTTGGGCCCAGCGAACCCCACAGAGCTAGCACATCGGAAAGCGTGCATTTGAATATCATATGTGTTCGTATAATCGTATCCATGCATAGCATATATACTCCCCCTCTCTCTCTCTCTTGCACTTTCTCGATATGATCTTTAGTTTTTGCTTGTGCTTTTGCAAAGCTAGCTAGTTCCCTCCTCCGATCCATCCTCTCTCTCTCTTCTTTGCTTGCCATCTCTTTTCGTCTCTCCGCACAGTACTGTAGCTAATGACCGAGACTAGCGTGGTGCTCTTCCTAGCTCTTTGCGCGCTTTTCAAAGGACTAGTTTGGCTGACAGAATTTTGGCTGAAACTGGCTGAAAACACTGTTCTGGTTGAATTGTTGTGAGAGAAAAACACTATTCCGACTAAAAAAAAGTCGAACAAACCGAATATAGATAAACCGAACGGGGCCGCACGCGTCTCCACCACAACGTACAAGCTAGGGAAGAAGGCGCCGCTTTGCAGAAGCTCCCTTTTGCATGGGGTTAACCTTTTTGTATCTACTGCATATGGCTCAGAACACCACATGGATGGATTTTACACACGTCTTCGTCGTCTAGTTTTTTTTTTAAATAAAAAAATCAGGTTTCACCTGATGGTATCTGTTCATCTCACGTTGCTACGTATGTATATATCTACTTGACAGCATAACAGAAGTTCGTCATCATGATGTAATAATTAAGTTTATGCATAAACATAAGTGCATATATAGTTGATCACGACGTACATTATTATATTGTCACAACAAAAGTATTGACACATGCATGCACTTCGCATGGCATATCTTCGTCACAAAGAAGCAAATGACTGTAACAATTGCACAAACGTTTTTTGCGGACAGTCAAACTCAATTTTGAGCTATGGTTTTAGAAGTTGCTCCTGCATTATTGATTCTAGCAGAACTACAAAAATACTTATCACACACTGCAGGTTTTATTAGTTCTAGCCAAGAATAATGGTCAATACTAACAAAAAAATGAATCCATTTACAGGGTTCGGCTTGCAACCACCAAGAGGTACGTGGTTTACATTAAGTAACCTGGAAAATCATTTTTAGGGACTGACTGACTTAACATTATACGTACGGCGCAATAGTGCATGCACACGTAATGCAGCATCAGATTAAACTGTCGTCTGAATCTTTGCTGATCTCTGCATGCCCGTGTGTGCATGAGGTATGTTCCCTACCATTGATAATTCAGCTCAAATTTACCTTTGTAGAGGAGGGCTTTACACTCTGTTGTGGGTCTTGTCTTAGTGACCATGTGATGCCAACTCGCAAAGTGTTTCATCAACCATTTCTACTGATATATATTTGGGTCGGGTGTTTTTTTATACCACAGGCCTACTAGCTATATGTAGGTGGAATTGATATACTAATCCATGCATGAACCTGTTATAATCTTAGGAGGTATAATTATTATGCTAATAATGTTTTATTCCTACGTACAACAAATAAAATCACTTATAAGTATTAATTTAATTTGTAAGTTTCTTTTTCTTTGTTTATTTTCTAACACAACAATCATACGTATTATAGATACTCTGTAATCTCTATCCAGTTGTGAATTTGTGATGACCTTATCAATTACTGACCCGTATTAATTAGTGACCTATATTTTCATTCATATTCTCAGTTTTTTTCCTTTTACATGACACTTCTGTGTGTATCTTGAAATGACTTAGTTGAATCTTAATTTAAATTATTATGGTGGCTTTGTTACAGACCATATATATCATGACGTCATAACGCGAAGATAGATGGAGGACGTGCAATTCAGTGCATCTTTCCTACTTGCAAGCTGCAGATCACGTTCACATGAATTGCTTCGTTGAGAAGTAAATCCCATTTCACAGCATCAATCTCTGCAGGCTGTTGGACGAAACAGAGCACAGACTACAGAGTCATGTTATTTATCGAAATGACGGATCAGTGCTTGCTTTTCACTGGATCGTCGAATCGACCGTGCTATCTTTGCTCAGTGTACTTGATTAGCTCATTACATCAAAATTATTAGGTCTGATCAGAGAGAAAGATTTGGAGCTCTGCAAGGCAGTAGAGATAGTGATGAAAAGGAAAAGATAAAAGGCAGGCCAAACGAGATCTAAAGAGCAGTAGGCTAAAGAGAAACGAGAACTTGTTCTCTTTTCTTCCTGTTCATATATGCATGCAGAGACACAAATCCAGCATCTTTAACCCTTTAGACCAAGCGAGAATCACTTTAGAAGAGAGATTTCTAGCAGGCTTCTAGCTAGGACAAGAGGAGGCATCTAGATCTTTTACTGGAAGATGCATGCTACACAAACAACTTTGTGCAATGTAACTGTTATTTTCTTTTCAGTAAAAACTGGTCCATTGGTTGCACAGTCTTCATCTTGAAGCGAGGCTTCTTTTGTCAGATAACTGTTGATACGATCTTGCAAATTAGAAAGATCTAGCTAGTCAGAAGAAGGCGAAGAGTCCCTTTGCGATTAAAATTATACTGATGTATAGATCAAGATCCAGAAATAGTAATGATCAGATGGTCCTTTGTCATATTCAATTAGGTAGGCAAAATATGGGTTATTAGTTCGACAGGTGTGATGATTTTCGACAATAATAAGTGCTGTTTGTTTTAGCTTGAAACACGTGGATTGCACATTGCAGGTTGCAAGTTGTTACAGTCTTCAAGATGAAACAAGTAGGTCAGAAATGGTAACAATTAAATCCAACAATTTGCTTCCTCAGCTTATAAATGTTAATAACCTAAAGAGCCTTAAATCTTCATGTAAAATCCACGATACAGGTGGTTGTCCCAAAAACAGTGATATCACATATATTTCCATCTCAAGCTAGTTCTAGAGTCATACGCGTAGCATTCAAATACATGTATAAAGGACAAATACGAGAGGGTTCATCCTCTTCTTGCAAGTCCACTGGAACTGAATTCAAATAGAACATCAGCAGAAGTGAAGTGAAGCAAGTGTCATCATCCACAGGCTCCTTAAGCGTAGGATGTAGACCCTCATTTATCCCAACCATTTTGGTCGAAGTCGTACTTAGGCTCATCTCCTGAAACCTTTCTCAGTACAAATTGTTATAGCGACCATCCCACCTTATGATACCATAGCTTTATGGCAAGTGGAATGCATAGTCTTCCCTACCATTTGGCTGTGGAGTTGATCCTAGATAGTGAGCAAAAGTCTCATAAATCTTGCACCAACAAGCCAGTGGTGGGGCTAGGATTTCAAACTTGGGCATTCCCACTTCCACATCACAAAAAGTCAGTCTACTGCAATAGCCAATAGCAGTGTAAATCAGTAAACTCTTAACCAATATTGGCTTTCTAGAATCTAAACTTCTAATTGAAGAATTAGAGGCAGAAGTGTCGACCTGGACAGATCGAGAATGGAGACTGCTAGACTGCCGGTGACAGGGTCTGGAGCCGTCCCAAATGGGGGCATTAATGTGAAATGATGTTTCTTTCAAGACTGAAGCCGGTTTTCTATCATTATTTTAAACATTGCTAGCTTGTTTATATTTTTCTTGGACTCTTAGGCCTTGCTCAATTGCAAGTTGATATTCCTTGCCTTTCAAAGAAAAGTAAAATGCAAGAACCCTGGATCCGATGGGTTTTCCCCCCATGTTTTAAGGCCCATAGATGTTGCCAGCCCATGCGGTGCTCTCCAGAATTCGAGGTTCCAACACCTGGCCCATAAGTCCCATTTGTACACTTCTTCAAGAATAGAGCCCATCTGTTGGCCCATAACAAGGGCAGCTGTTTGTAACGCTACACACTGCTGGTTTCTTTTTCTCATTTTTTTTCTTCTGCTGCTTCTGTATGCTAGTCCATTTGATACCTTTCCTGCTTCTTTCTTGCCTGGTAAAAAATAACAGCACTAGACGAATGAAATCAAATGCGTGGCCCGTGGGGCTTTATGCTGTTATTTCCACTAAGTAACTTTTACCTAGTGGATTATATAAAAAAAAAACTTGTACCTAGTGGATTACTTTAGAAAGTTACCGTGCGGAAAAGCCCAGGATCTCGCATGTGTATCTTGCGCATGAACCCTCTCCTGATTAAATTTTTATCCTGTCATCTATCACGCCTTCTCATCACCCACCGCTATCTCTCCTAGTAAAGAGTATTTACACTTAATTCCCTGTTAGGCATGCAAATATACTTGTTAATTTGCTAGTGCAGGGAACGGGCAACAAACCAACAACACGGGAATAATCTGCATAACCCTGAGCATATTGTGTGTGTCATCGGAGAATCATAACTTTTTTTCTTTGAAAAGTATGTACAACAAGAAGATGCAAATTAGTTAGCTCTACATCCATATTGAAATATAATGAATATCTTTGTGTTGTTCTAAGTCAAATTATTCTAAATATGACCAAATTTAAAGAAAAGAACAACAATATATATATATATGAAATGAGCATCCCTAGATATATTATAGTACGAATTTGTATAGTTTACCTCTTTTTTATGTAAACTATATCTAGAGTAGTTTGACTTTGGATAATTTAAACTCAATTCCATGTATCATATATATATAGGTAGTATACCATATCTATAAGCAAATATATATGTGTAATATGCTCTCCGTTCCAAATTATAAGTTGTTCTAGCTTATTTTTATTTTAGATACATAGTTTTATTAAGCATCTAGACATAACCTACATTCAAGTGTATAAAAAACAATATATCTAGAAAAAAAATCAGAATGACATTATAATTGGGAACAGATGGAGTATTATATTTATATGTTTTTATCCTTTTATTTATTTGGTCACCCTCTTGTCTTTTGTCCGTAGAACTTGTGATGGACATCTACACTGTTCTTTAATTTCGTTAGTGGTGATATCACTGACAGTGGTCCATTTGGATTTCGTGTGTGTACTACATACATCCTTCACACATGCATTTGGCCAAAACATGTACGTATTCTTTCTAGCTATCCTCACCTTTCATGAGAGTAAATTAAATGGATAGGCCGTAGCCTAGGCCTGGCCACATGAAAATTAAGCAATTAAAGCGATCCTTGACAGGGACCTGACCTTCCCAAGGTTCGATTGCGCCTCACCCTCACCTGCAAATGCTACACCTGTACGGTGCTTGTGCTTCTTGGGGCTCTGACATGTTGCCACGTGCCATCCTTATGTACTTGTAGCACCCGGTTTCAACAACAAAATCAGATACGCACCATATATGAGCTCAGGAAATCAAATCTCACATATAGCTACAAATAAAGGTAATATCGAAAGACAATGCTTAATATATAACGTACTTAATATAAAGGATATAACCTTAGACAACAAACAGCAGAAAGACAACTCCGATCTTCGGATGAAGACTCCAATTTCATAGGTACAACTGACTGGTTGATTACAAACCTAATTCATCCAAACTCTAACAATCTGGTACCCATCCGGGATTTTTATCCAAAGAATTGAAAAATAAAGCAAGCGTAAGTACATATCGTTCTCAACAAATATAACATGGGGTTCATGAGGCTCAAAAGGCCGATATTGGTTTAACTGCGATTAGCTTTT
The DNA here is from genome assembly GCF_019320115.1 of Miscanthus floridulus. NCBI lineage: Eukaryota > Viridiplantae > Streptophyta > Magnoliopsida > Poales > Poaceae > Miscanthus > Miscanthus floridulus. The sequence continues at coordinate 41,485,947 of NC_089588.1, forward strand.
AGTGAGTCATCTTTTAGCAATTGAGTAGCAACAAGTTTATCACAAACCCATGTAAACACATGATCAAGTAAACATAAATAATGAATAGCATAAATAATTAACCATTATTGAGCATCTTTATCATCAGTATCATCAGTATTCATCATCTATTCCATAAGGGTTTCAAGGCCGCTCGTGACCATGAGCACAGCTGATATACTAGTTTTACACTCTGCAGAGGTTGTACACTTTCACTGTGAATCGTGATTTATCCTTTTGCCCAAGATGATCAGCCTCTTGACCCACTACCAAGAAAGGTCGACAGGGTTCACTATGAAGCCTTTTAAAGGTTTGTCTAACAAGTTAGGGTCGCTAGATTCACTCGACAAACAGATGTAGGAACCCCCCTTCCCGATGACAGAATGACACGCAGCCTATACACAAGGGGACAGAGGCTGTCATATACCCAATTCGGCAAGTCATTCTTACGCCATAAAGGTAACCACTAACAAGCTAGAAAATGTCCTTATACTAAGCTAAAGCCAGAGCCATATGACCCTCACAGTTATACTGTAAATCCCGGATGATCACTTACAGATAAGTTCTTAGGGAGAAGAATCTAAAGCACCATAAAAATAGCCCAATTCTCTAGCCCCCTTGTTCCATGTTGCTAAAAAACATCTTTTAATGTTTATTGCATATACCATTACTCAAGTTACAAGATCATGGTTTCAGTTCAGCACTAGCATCATACTACCCAATGCAATACCTTATAGGTCACAAGGATCCAGGATATCAAACAGCTAGAAAAATTACTACGGTTGCCAAGGTAGACACATGTATATGATTAAAATGAAATTAAGGTGAATAGGACAACAAGGAAGATCCCATGCTATATTTGCCTTAAACTATAATCCTTCTTCTAGTCCAAATCTTTCAAAGATCTGCTTCTTGATTATCAACTTCTTCTATATCGCCAATGCAAAGCTCACCGACTGGACATGATCATAGAACACCACATAAACATCCATGCAATCATACACGAAGCAAACAATATAACTAAATTAGAACAGTACACCAAACATAATAAATAGCAAGTAAAAAGGGGGTTGTAAAGATGTTCTACACGTTGCTATGAACACACAGACACAAAAAGCACTCTAATCGGGGCTATAACGAAGAAGCTATGAATTAAACAAGATTTTCTTTAATAAAATAATAGATTAAATCTAACCTCGAATTTCAAAAGTTGAAAATATTTTTAACAATAAGATAAACATGTAGATTATGCAATTACGAACCTAACGCAACTTGAACGAACCAAAATAGAGTTAAAACGGAGAAGTTATGGCCTAAAGAAAATAATGGCAAAACTGTAAATAGATGAAAACGTATTTTGAATCTAACTGGAAAATTATGTTTTCAAAAGAAGAAAGCGTATTTTGGATATTAGTTTGTAAGGTCAAGTAGTGCCTAGGAAGGATACCTTTCGATATTTAGGATCAATGCTACAGAGAGACGGGGATATTGATGAAGATGTTAGCCATAGAATCAAAGCAAGGTGGATGAAGTGGCGCTAAGCATCTGGTGTCCTATATGACAAAAGGGTACCACAGAAACTAAAAGACAAGTTTTATAGGACAGAGATTAGACCTGTTATGTTGTATGGTGCAGTATGTTGGCCTACGAAAAGACAAGATGTTCAACAGATAAGTGTCACGAAAATGCGTATGTTGCGTTGGATTTGTGGTCATACAAGAAGGGATCGAGTTTGGAACGATGATATACGTGATAGATTAGGGGTAGCACCAATTGAAGAAAAGCTTGTCCAACACCGGTTGAGATGGTTTGGACATGTCTAACAGAGACCTCTAGAGGCACCGGTGCGTAGTGGAATCCTAAGCCAGAATAGTAATATGAAAAGAGGCAGAGGAAGACCGAAGTTGACTTGGGTAGAGACAATAAAAGGAGACTTGAAATGATGGAATATACCCAAAGACTTAGCCTTAGATAGGAGTGCTTGGAAAATAGCTATTCACGTGCCTAAACCTTGATTACTTCTGCTGGGTTTCAACTCTAGCCTACCCCAACTTGTTTGAGACTTAAAGGCTTTGTTGTTGTTGTTGTTGCCATGGACTACGGATTCTATACTAGAAAAGGACAGGGACTCTATTGAAAGAATGCAGGGACGGTGGGTTCTATTTAAGTAAAACTGAGGGTCTCTTTTGCAAAACTATCGAGCGAAGGGGTACGATCTAATCTTGGCCCTTGATCTTGGATTGAACGGACAGAAACAGATCAGTGAGAGAGAAGGCGTGGCCAGCGCCAAAATAGGTCCAGGGGTGGCGGTGGACATGGCTGGCGATGACCAAGCTCACCGGCGCACGTGATTCAAGGCCTTCGGGCCATGATTTGAAGAACCAAGGGCACAGGAAGAGAGAGCAATGCACGACGAACTCACCGCGACTCTTTTTGGGGTCAGAGACAGCACGGAGATGGCGCGGTGCTCGACAGGGCGACTGTAGCAATGGCGGTGACTTAGGGTTTTGGTGGTGGTGCTAGAGCTATGACGAGGCAGTGTCTTGCGCTTGAGTTGAGGGAGGGCGGCGTGGTGTGGACTTGGCTTATATGGGGCGGCTTGGCGTGGAGTGCACACTAATGACGAGTCAGCGTGGAGGTGGACACGGCGGCGGTGCAGAGTCCGGCGTGGACGGGAGAGAAAGATGACGTGAGGAAGGAGATGATGGCGCTGACACACGGGCCCCACTTGTTGGCGACTACGCGCGGGGAGAAGGAAAGCGGCGCGGCGCGGGCTTAGCTAGGCCGATGCGCGTAGTGGGCCAAGGGAGAAGAGAAGACGGAGCAAGCCATAGGAAACAACGATAGCTGGGCCGCGAATGAAGGAGAGCGGAGCAGGCCGTGGGGAAGAGATCTGGGCCATGGGAAGAGAGGCGGGGGAGGAGCTGGGCCAGGCCAAAGCAGCTTGCTGGGCTACTGGGCTAAAAACATAGAGAGGAAGAAAGAGGAGTAAAGAAATTCCTTTTCTTTTTCTTCTCTTTTTTTATTTCAAAACTATTTCAAAAATATTTTAAATAAATTTGAATTTAGACCAAACCACTCAGTACAAAAATACAAATGCATAGCATGTATGCACAATCATGTTGCTAAATTCCCATGATGAATTTTAATTTAATGAAAATTTTTATTTTTCCTATGTTTTTATGAGCACAAAAATACAAAATTAAATCTTTTCAACCCTATTTTAAAAAGAGCAATTTTTAGGGTGTTACAATTCTACCCCCTTAAAATGAATCTCGTCCTTGAGATTCAGAAGACGTCGACTAGGAGATAGGGATATTCTATCTTTGGATTCTTCTTTACTTCCTCATATAGTTACATCTTCTTGATAAGGATCCCACTTCACTTTGCATACTTGCTAACCTTACTCCAAGTAACTTGCTCTACTATTTCCAAAATTTTGACGGGTACTCTACATACCCCTCAGGTAATTCCAATCACAATGCCACCTTTCCATTTTAGTTCATACTATCAATTTTCTTTCATAAAATATTCACCTTCCAACGGAGCCTTCTTACTTCCTTGTTCCAAAATAGGTTCTATTACCGACTTTAAAATATTAATGGCTATATATGCTCAAGTCAAGTTGCTTAACTCTCAAACACAATTCTAAGTCCATGGTGTCGTCCGAATCTTCTTAGCATAACTCTCTCTCTTGCTAAGGGCATCGGCAACGACTTTTGCTTCTCCAAATGATAGCACTCTTCCGAGTCATAATCCTTAGACTACTTCAACCCAACAATGATGTCACAAGCTCAAAACCATCTTGGTGAAGATGTCCTTTAGATTCTTGTGATCCACCTAAATGACACTTGTCTTGCCCACGTAGATAGCACTTCCATGCTCCACAATGGATAACTTTAGATCATACATCAAATGTTCCATCTCATGCTTTCTTGCATAATCCCACACCTTGACAGGGTGCATCATAGTAGATATAAAGCTCTTGTCTAGATCTGGCAAAGCTAATACATGGGCTTCACTTCAACCTCTTCTCTAACTCCTTCAAGTACCTACATGAGGTTTTCTTAAACCCAAACGAACTTAAAACCTTCTCTAGTACACTATCAATACCTTGACGATCTTGGATAAACCTTCCTTGAACTCGTAATCAAATTTTATCATTAAAAACTCTGAGTTTCTCTCACATCCTTAGGTGGTTTTCAATCACACCATTAACTTTCTTGTTATCTTTCTCCCTAATAACATATCCATGTCGAGAACTCACTTGTCAGGCTTGATGTCACATTGAGGTTTTTCTGAGCCAATGCAAAACCAACTATAGATGTCCAATATTTTCCCCCTATGTCATCAACGCCTACTTGTCTTGGGGATGTTGAAGATTGGACTCCCAGCTGAGGATAGCTCAATTCGCAGAGCCACATTGACGAATGCATCAATTTCTCGTAGATGATCCAATAACTTATCAACCGAGCAAAGGATACCCACTCTGGATGATGAAGCTTTTAAGTGATATACATCATCTGGGTACCACCTTTCTTATCAAATTAACCGATTCTTCCAAGTGAGAGCTAGAGAGCATAACTAAACTTCATATGGCACCTTGAGCATTCGGACCCTTCTTAGTTGGATAGTTTGCTTAAACGTGATTATCTATCTTATTGATCTTCTCCAAAGGTTTCGATGCTAGGACTTGTGGGTTATGGACCCACCACCTCAGAGAAACATATTGAAGTCTACTATTGTCCAGAATTTGTCTAAGATTTTTTGTCAACCAAGAATGGAGATATAAACCGAAGAGGACACGCTGCTCCGAAAAGACAGGATAGAGAAAACAAAAGAAAATCAAAACCTGACTATTTATTTTTTTAATCCTTATACCTTAGGCCTATAAACTAAATGAAATTGTGGGAACACCCAGCAAGATCATTGCACTCATTACAAAGATTCAAAACAAGCATAAGCATAATAATAATTCAATAAAGCACTAAAGGTACACAACTCAATCATTGACTCAACTTGCAATACTATCATCATCATTGTACTAGGGGTAACAATCCTAAGACTCATCTTTAGATTACGCAAGAAGGTGGTGAGGAACAGTTCTAAAAGCATATCAAACCAAGGAATGAAGATGAGAACAAAGACTTTAAAATAAGCACTAAGATAGAGATATGATAGCAAAGAAAATATCAAAGTTCATAGAGCAAGAGTTTTTATAGCAACTTCTAAACCTTAGAACGACCAGTTACTATGCTTGTGTCCTACGGTCAGCATTGTTCATATTTTTTAAATAGTTTTTAAATAAATTTGAATTTGGATCAAACCACTCATTACAAAAATACGAATACACCAGCATGTATGCACAATCATGTTGCTAAATTCCTATGATGAATTTTAATTTAATGAAAATTTTTATTTTTCCTATGTTTTTATGAGAACAAAAATATAAAATTTAATCTTTTTAACCCTATTTTAAAAAGAATAGTTTTTAGGGTGTTACAGTACTCATGCGCAACCAGGTGGCACCAAGTGTAATGACATCATCTCCCTCAGAAAAAAGTGTAATCACATCATTTATGCAGGGTTGAGATTGGTTCACTTTTATTTCTCCATTATGTATATTTTCTTCTTTGTAAAACAATATGCAAGTCACAAAATGGCATAGGAGTGCTAATGGAGTGCCTGATGCTTTAGAGAAATTTAGCAGGAGAGTGTTTTCTTCTTGTTTTATGTTTGAAGGTGTCCCGACCTACACGTTGACAGGCTTGGACTCTGACTGTAATCACGCTCATGGTTGAAATATAAGCTCTTTTCTATGTTAAAAAAATAAAGCTGATATTTTTTACGAAATAATAAAGCTCGGACGTTTCGTAAAGCTTGAATTCAAGTTCTTTACAGACTTAACTAGAAATTAAAACCCTGAACCATCCTGAATTTTGATCAAACAAATTGCATCGTGTCGCTCTCACCTTTCTACGATACACAAAAGATTTGTCAACTGATGACAAGCTTAATGAAATAAAATAATCTTTGTCGAATTTTACATATATTCTGTCGCTAAAAATGTTAACGGAAGAGACATTAATAGAAAGAAAAATGTGATGAGACAACATGTCTTTTGGACCAATTTGTCATGTCAATACAAAAGAACGTGGAGCCCTTTAATCTGACAGTGATGGCGCTCAGTTAAGCTACTATGGTAACATAGTGGTTACCTGACAACTGATCATCATACACAGTGCGGCGGTGCGCCAAGTCGCCAACTAGTGACAGTCCAACTAGCGGCTAGTATGCCTCAGCCTGTTCGTAACTGGCTTATAAGTCATGGCTTATCAGTCAACGAATAGTATTTTTCTCTCACACCAAACCAGCCAATAATACTTTCAGTCATGGCTTATAAGTTAAACCAGCCCAAATGAACAAGACGCATGTCAGCTGTGTTCTTTTATCTGGCTAACATAACAGCCGTGTGATAATGTGGTAGATTTATATATTGTCGAATTTCCAGCATGAACTCTGCATAGCATCTTGCTTGCATTGATGAGTCTAAGTGTTCTTTGCTCACTTAAATAGAACTCAAAGCTTCAGCCGTGCATCATCTTCGGATGGCGGTAGAGGTCGGAACTTCGTTCCGTTATCTAGAACAATAGAACTCAAAGCTTCAGCAATATTGTAGGTAATTAACATGGAGAAATACTAATTATAAATACAACCATAAAGGAAACTTAGTGAACATAAGCTGAGAAAGGTAACTGATTAAAAAGCAGTAAATTTGATGAACAGAGGACACACCCGTTTTTCAACACTTTTCATTAATTTCTAGATTCAGTCATGCATCACAGATAAATCGATGTGATTAGAACCTTAGCAATCCAGGTCGCCCAGCACATCTAAATCCAATCATGAGCTTATTTTATTGCTAGACAGGACATATCATGCTGTGTGGTCCATGAACACACTTCCAAAAGTCTCACGGAAAGATTTTGGTAAAGCATATACTCCATCCATTCCAATTATAAGTCGCTTTGACTTTTTTGTTATTCATTGTGCTATGTATCTAGATATATTGGCCTCGTTCGGCTTACTCCATATTCGGCTTATTCGGCTTGTTTTTTCTGCTGGAACAGTGTTTTTCTCTCACAACAATTCAGTCGGAACAGTGTTTTTCAGCCAGTTTCAGCCAAGATTCAGACCAGCGAACGGGTTATTTATCTAGATTCATAGCAAAGTACCAAAAAAGTCAAAGCAACTTATAATTTAGAACGGATGGAGTAGTTGGCATCTACTCAATACTCCAAAATTGACTGGGGATTCATCACTGGCCACTGGTAAAGAAATTAAAAGCTAGTTGGGCACATTCCTTCTAATCCATAGTTTTAACCGCGCCGCACTATTGGTTATGCTCCTCACTATAATTTGGAGCAAGTGATGCATTTACAAAATCCACATCAATCTTAATTATCTCATCTCGACTCAGGCAAGGTTTTCAGGACCTCAAGAATTATCGGAGGCATAACTACCTGCTTTTCCCGCAACACATAATTCAAGAGAAACAACTACCATGTTAGGCTCTTACTGAAACAAATAGTTAACTTTCGACCAGATGTTGTAGGCTCTGTTTGGAACCGGTTATAATCGGATTTCTGGGTGTCCTACCATAAGAATCGAGAAAATCCCACCAAAGACCTCGCTGTGGCCATGATTCTCATGGCCACAGGAAAAATCGGAAAATGAACTACACGGCTGATTACTCGTATCGTGGTCTCAAAGCCGCAGATGGGATACCGCACCACACAATCGCAGATCACGGTTCCAAACAGGGCCGTACTACTATAATACACAGCTTGCTCAAATTCTAGTACAAGCCATGCAATTGTTCACTATATATATACACCCTTTTTTTTTAGCTTGGTCCACGTTACCTACCTTAAAGGTTAGCTATACCCTTCCTAGGAGGCATTTAGTAGGGAAAAAATCTCATACTAAATGTTGCATGCTAAATACTAAGAGGACCCCACATCATTAGGAGAAGCAGTAGATTCTAGTTGTGCTACTAGCTGCTTTTTAGAATCTCCAATTGAAGCAAACAGTTCTCTGTCCTTATGTTTAGGTCACATTCTCCATATACAGACTAAAATATTTTCAATGCAAACTTTAAGAAATCATAATAACAACAACTACAAAAAAAAGCACATGCATGTAGTCTTTGGATCTATGGTCTAATATATGGCTCGTTATTGTAGATGACATAGGTATGTAGGTGCGTGGTAGATAAGCTGTCAGCACTCCATGCCCATGCGCTTACAAACCATCACTTCTATAATTAAGGATTCATTCATTCACTGTCACTGCAGTTAGTAGATAGTGCAGTTCGCCCCCTCTAGAACACAACACCCATCCGCGCGGTAATCATATATTCCCTCCCACCCAAATTAAGCATGCAGTCCAAATCAGCTGTAAAATCTCCGGATCGGAAACACTCATTATTGCCAAAGTTAAATAATGCCGGCCCAAACGGCAGCTGCCAATCAAGCCATCTGCATAACAACGACGGATTCGAATCGTCTCCAGGTGGGGTAATCCACATCGCATTGCGATCCCCTAATCATGTCGCCGTGATCCCTTGTTCATCCAAAACTGCTACTCACATATATAAAACTATTTTATTTAATTTGTTGGATAGTTAAAAAATTACAAAGAAAAGTGCATCAAAATGGGATGGCCCAATTGATTGGTTTTATATATTATATTACTCGATCGATCAAATATATAGATAGATATATCCAGCACATCAGTCGATAACGGCACTGTCATTGAGATTATATTGGATGCTTTATTTGGCACACATATATATATATATATATATATATATATATATATATATATATATATATATATATATATATATATATATATATATATATATATATATATATATATATATAACAGTCCTGCTTTGTTCGTTAGCTCGTTTGCTTGCCGACCTCGCCTACTAGCTAGTTCAAATTGCCATGTAACAGTAACACAAGGCATCATGTGTAGTGGAGTGTGTCACCTTCTAATTAACAGGAATCATATATATGTTGATGGATTGATGACTACCTGTATGACATGGCCATCTGGCTTCACGGGGGACGGCTGGCAGCTCAAAGGTCCGCTAAAAGCCTACAGTGAGCTACATGATGGAAGTCGGGCAAAAGACTATGGTCTTGTTTGGGACTGCTTACATAAAAACCGATTGTAATCTAATTATGAATTTTTATAACTGCGGTCTAAAAATCTCTGGCATAAGAAATTGAGGGTGTTTGGCAATTCTGATTTTATGATAATCGGAGTGTAAAAGGATAGATGTGTCCCTCTACTTCCTCGGCAGATCACCTTTGCCCCGCCTTACTCGGCCATCTTCCGTCGCTTGAGAGATTCAGCTCTAAACTCCAACGCCTCCCTCGTCGCCTCTCTCTGAGCGCTGTTTGGTCGACAAAGGGGAGCACGGAGCGTCGCCTTCGACCGAGCTCAAGCGGGGCAGTGAGGGAGCAGATGAGAGCATCGTGTCCAACCAAGACTAGCATGGGGGCATCGTCGGAGTGGACGAGAGGAACATGTTGCCTCCGACCAAGCCCACGTGGGGGTGGCGATAGAGCTTAGTCTAGTACAACGGGCAACGGGCAGCGGGGAAGCGGAGGGGCAACAGGTGGAAAATTGCTCGTGCAAGGGAAATCGCGTGTGGCAGGCCGCGTCGGTACATAAGACGCCGCTGTTAGAACTGCGATCGTTTTGACCGCTCGAATCCTAGACATTTGGATGAGATTCTCGATTATTTTCACCTATAATCGAGTTATAAGTGGTCCTAAACATGCCCTATACCTAATTCCTTAGCAATGCATAGTTGATGGAGGCAGTGGGCATGTCTAGACGCAAACCGAACTGCATATTAATTCGGTTTGGTGAATACAAAAAATAGGCGCTTCGAGATTTGAGCTCATTGCCTATAACACCTCCCTATAACTGCACATTCATCCATTTGTGATTACATACATAATAATATATAGGACGCTATCTTTTTTTTGTCAACATTAATTTTGTAATCTTGTATTGAATGTTTTAGTCCTAAATGATTTTAAATGACAAAAGTTTCAACTTGTCAAGTTCTACAATTTGAATAAAGGGTGTGTCTCCATTCAACATAGCTTGAAATATTCAAAAATCCGAATATCAGAATTTGAGGGTTTTAGAATAAACATTTGGGACTCTACATGTTTTCAAATAAAATATTTGTTAACTGTAAAGTTGTAGATAACGTCGACGACTATAACTTTAGTGTATATCATGCCAATGTCCAATGTCGTTCGAAATTTCTAAATTTTAAATTTTGAAATTTTAGAACATAAAAATAATATTAAGGAATATAAATGACTTAGAATAATAAGCTTGCTAACTACGAAGTTACAAATCGTACTCAGAGCTACTACTTTTTGTGTAGATCATGTTAGATCTGAGATTGTTAAAAAAATTAAAAAAATAAATTTCAAAATCAAATAAGGTTAAAATAATTTTTTTGGACTCTAGAAATTTTCAAATAAAAAATTTAATGACTAAAAAGTTGTAGAGCACGTGCTCACTCGAAAAGATTCGGATGCAAAATCTAGATTCAGTTGACGGTTTACGGTATGATGAGTATGATGATGGCTATGCCTATGCGGCCTGACGGCACGTGTATGTTCCCAAATTGCATTGGGGATTAAGTGGGGAGGGCCGATTGCCATGCAACCACACACGTACGGGCCGGGACGTGAAGATACCCTCGATGGTGTCGGTGGCCGGGCGGGCCGACGCGTGGCGCCTCAGCCTCGCGGCCACTTGGAGACAGCCCCGGACCCCGCACTACGTGGCTGATATATATATCCGAGAGATACATATCCACGTACACGCAGCCAAAAAAAACCTTGCATATATGCATACGGAGCTTTTTGCATGATTATATTTATTTATGGATGGATGAGCGTTGCGTCGCGTGTTGCGCAAGTCTGAGGCTATACCTACTGCTTGCTGTTGCGATCGATCGTCACGGGAGCTGTGTACGTACGTGCTGATGCTTATTGGTGAGGAGGATAACGACGGTGATGATGAGATGCACGGACAATGCATGGACCGGCCGCATCGATGGAGCCAATGCCAAATTAAATGATGCCTAGGCCTGGTGGTGCCAATCATGCCTGCCGCGCGCGGTGCTTTCGAAATCAATTAATTAACAACGCTCTGATCTCGATTCGATGATTACAAGCAATGCGACTGATTATCGTGGTTGATGTATGTGTCACAATGTCAGAGCAATCGCGTCCTCCATATGAGTAGCTTGCTTCGTTTAATTTGATGTGGAGTGTGTACGTACGTACATGGCGATCTATATATGTACGTGTCTATACATATACAGTTTACCAATTTCTTGGAATTGATTATATATGATTCCTTACCTAATTTACTGGAAGTGTATAGTAGTAAAAAATATAAATCTGTTCGCCGTATTTCATTCCCTACTACTGTAATGCGCACGTAAAAAGGATCGAGATGCATACTTTTGGTGGGGGGTTAAAAAAAACTCAAACATTATTAAGATAAGAACCCTATATACATCTCTTTTCGAGCGGCGCTCATTTCCTTTGAGGATATGATGAGGGATTAGGGTGTTGCGTGCGTGCATCTCTTGTGAAAAATGACACGGGTATTAATGTACGAAAACCTTGAAACAAAACATAACGTAAGGTTTACGGGAAATTTGAAACGGTGTACATGTGCATGTGTATCGATGTTCTATACAGACATGCAAAATTAAATTAGTGTTCAATTTCATTCAGTTAAAAAGTATGCAAATTGAGTTTAGCTAGCCCAGCTGGTTATGCTCCTTGTGACAGCACATGTCCACCCATGATGAACGGAAGTCCTCACCTTGCTATATGTTTTTTCTGGATTTATTCCAGAATTTAATGGCATTGTTTGTTCGGTGGTGGACAAACGTGCCTAGCGAAGTGGCTGGGTTAATTTTGTCAATCTTGATATCTACTGTTTTAGTTTTTCAGAGGTTCCCATAAGGATAATTAAGTTTATGTGAGTAATCACAGAGGTGAGTATGTACAAATCATAAAGGGCGTACGTAGAAAAACAAGTCAACGACTAGTTGCTCCCATTCAGCTCTTGCGTACGTGCATTATACATGCTAAGCTAGCCGGCCAGAGACGACTGTGACACATGTAGCTTGACACGAGATCCAACGAGGCAAAGATCGATCAAAGGCAGGCAAAAGTTTACATACATACGAGGATCCGAGAGCAATCCTAGCACTAGCTAACTAGCCAATGGATCGAGTCACTCGTGATACGTGCTTGCCTCACTGGTGACGTCATTTCCGGGCCTCTTTTCACCGACCTGACGCCGAGTCCATCGGTCGAACGCGTGGACTTGCCACCACAATCACGTTGCCCGTGGCTCAAGGACACTACTCACTCCCGTTCATCTTGGACAGTCGCAGCACCCTTGCTGCATATGTACATTGTTGATTGTTTGCTAAATACACTAGTAAGTGTGGGAGGATCTTGCCGTGCATGTCCACGTGAATTAATCGTGATCCAAGCAAAGGTTTTCAGTTTGGGAACGAAAATGATCGAATAACTAGAACCACAGCCATGTAAAAAAGTTAGTGTGCCCCAACACTAACTAAACAAATGGTTTATTCGCACATTCTCAACACGCTAACATTTACAGATGCTATTGTTGCCATCTGTTTTTATTTCAACGAAAACAGTAACTTTATCGGTACGTCCGGAATCTAAAAAAAATCGGACACCCTGCTCGGTGCTCGCTCCAGCCACAGCGACCGGCCTAGCAGGCCCATTTACGTTCTCTCCTCTATCTACACTGCGACAGCCGATAGAAACCCCCAACTCCTCGCTTCGCTCGTCGCGGCTCACTGTGCCACCCGCACGCCCCAAGCCGCCTCGCGGCGGAGGCCCCATCCCGTGTCGAGCCACGTTACGTCTGCCACCATGCCGTGCTCCATCCCCCGCCCCTGTGCGCCGTGCCCCGCCCTTCGCCGCGTTGAGGTGCTGCCGATGCCGCCGTTCCCCACCAGGAGGTCGTGCGTCGCCACGACGCTCGACCTCAGCTTGCGACATCATGTAGCACCCGGTTTTAAGGACAAAACCAAATACACACCATATATGAACCTAGAAAGTCAAATCTCACCTATAGCTACAAATAAAGGTAATATCCATAGACAATGCTTAATATATAACATACTTAGTATAAAGGATATAACCTTAGACAGCAAACAGCGGGAAGACAACTCCGATCTTCGGGTGAAGACTCCAATTCCACAGGGACACCTGACTGGTTGATCACAAGCCTAATTCCTCCAAACTTTAGTAATCTGGTACTCATCCGGGATTTTTTTTCCAAATATGTAAAAAATAAAGCAAGCGTAAGTACATGTCGTACTCAACGAATATAACATGGGGTTCATGAGGCTCAAAAGGCTAACATTGGTTTAACTGTGATTAGCTTTTAATTGTCACAATTTTAGCATAGGAGTAGCAACAAGTTTATCACAAGCTTATATAAACACATGATCAGGTAAACATGAATAATGAATAGCATAAACAGTAATTAATAGTGAGAAACTTCATCATCAGTATCATCAGTATTCATCATCTATTCCGTAAGGGTCCAAGGCCGCTCATGACCGTGAGCACGGCTGATGTACCAGTTTTACACTCTGCAGAGGTTGTACACTTTCACTGTGAGTCGTGATTTACCCTTTCGTCCGAGGTGATCAGCCTCTTGACCCACTACCAAGGAAGGTCGGCAGAATTCACTATGAAGCCTTTCAAAGGTTCGTCTAACAAGTTAGGGCCATTCGATTTACTCGACAAATAGATATAGGAAACCCCTGTCGAATGGCACAATGACACGCGACCTATATACATAAGAGCAGAGGTTGTCCTATACCTGATTCATCAAGCCATTCTTACACCATAAAGGTAACCTCTAACAAACTAGAAAAGTTTCTCATACTGAGCTAAAGCCAGAGCTATGTAGCCCTCACAGCTATACTGTAAGTCTCGGATGTTCGCTTACAGATAAGTCCTTAGGGAGAGGAATCTAGAGCACCATAGAATAACCCAATGCCCTAGCGCCCTTGATTCCATGTTGCTAAAAAACATCTTTTAGTGTTTATTGCATATACCATTAGTCGAGTTACAAGATCATGGTCTTTAATTGAGCACTAGCATGATACTACCCAATGCAATACTCCATAGGTATCAAGGCACAAAGTGCAAAGTACTAAGAATCCTTAGTGGCAGTCAAGGTAGACACATGCAGTATGAATTTGTGGGGGGTATGACCCCGGATACCCACGGCAGACCACATGGGCTGCGCCCTCAGGGGCGACCCAGCCCACAAGATGAAGTCTTGCGGGGCACAACTTTGCTCGGCGCCTCCCGCAAGACATCTAGAAGATATCCTGAAGATACTACGAGATCTGTTAGGATATGTATGATCCCAAGATTCCTGTAATCAGTTATTGCTTTCCGGTTATCTCTCAGATCTAACCGACTTGTAACCCTGCTCTCCGGACTATATAAGGCGGGCAGGGACCCCCTCCAAACTCATGCAATATCATACGATAGCTAATACAAACCAACAGACCACTTGAGTAGGGTATTACGTCATACTGACGGCCTGAACCTATCTAACTTGTGTGTCTCTGTTGCCTTCTTGTTCTTGATCTCACGCTCCTCTGCCGATCAATCTACCTTCATGGGATACCCCTCAGAGGACTGTCGACGATATTCTGTCAACAGTTGGCGCGCCAGGTAGGGGCTTGCGTGCTGTTTCCCTATTGAACAAGATGGCTTTTTCCACAGGCTCTTCGTCCCTCCCACAGCCCAGCTAGATCTTCACGGTTGGATCAATCTCCTGGATCATCAACGCTGACGGAGTCGGAGAGCTCCTCGAGGCGTAGATTGATTCTGTGCCGATCATCCCCGCACCTGCCATTGTAGATCCAATCTTGGAACCACCTCCGAGGTCGCCTTCATCAGCAACTTGCCGCCCGCTTCCTCGCTACCAGAGGAGGCAGATCAACAATGACGATCTGATCAAATCCATCGATCGGGTCAGTCTGAAGCTCGCCGATTGCCTCTCCATCGCCGAATCGGCTCTGGACACTTTGGTTCAGCGTCGACCACCCTTCGATCCAAATCTATCGGAGGCTGCTCGGAAAATTCTAGGAGTTGCGGCTCTGCCCTTCAGGCTCACCAACGTCGCCGCCACCATCCAAGACGCCCTAAGGGGCAAATTCACCGACTAGGTGGAAGACATCCATCGTCTCGCTGACCAGATCGCCGACCAGCCTCCACCGGCCGTCAACATGCTCCACGTCGGTCAATGCTCCGGAGGGTCCCAACAGACCATCCTAGAGGAGAATCCGGGCTCCGAGTCCCAGGGCTCTATGGAGACCCTCGCCAAAACCTTCACCGAGCAACTTCCTCTCCCTCCATTTTGTGGAAGTGCAATCTTCAACGTCAGCATCGACAGCCCCCTCAGAACGGCAAAACCGAGGAGGAACGCGCCGCTCGTGAGAACCGGAACGTCAACCGCGCACAACGCCGAGCAAACGAGAATGCCCTTGCGATGGCCGAGCAGCAGCTCGACTCGCAAGGAAGGCCACTCCAACGCAACCTCGACGAAGAGTTTCTCCACGTTGACAGCCACGACGTCTTCAAGACTCCAAGCGCCAATTTGGCAGTGGCCGCCAACGAGCTCGCACACCTCCCATAGACGCCCGAGCTCGCTAAGGTCGCCGCCATGCTTAAAGCGACGCACTGCTAGGTCAATGAGATTCGCCAGGATAAGAGACCTTCATACTCCACCACTTTGATTCACCAATCAGTCGCCACAAGAACCGATCGCCGCCAAAGTCGCTTCACCGACCAGCACCGCGACGACATGCAACCCCTCTAGGGCGGAGCTAGGGGCAACCGCGCCAAACATCACCGCCAACACGACCAGGAGGTCGACCAGGACGTCCAGGTGCACCTCAACAATCTCTGAGATGCACGACGATGTATCGACGAACGCTGCTTCGGTCACCATGAAGACGAAGTACGCCGCCGCTAGGAGTACGAGCAAGAGTACGGTAACCCGGACTCAGCTCTCGAGCCAATCACCGCCAACAACGCTGTAGATGACGACACTGACAACCTCGAGGGGACCCCAGCTTTCACAAGGGCGCTCCGGACACTCCAGTGGCCCTACGGTTTCAAAATCACTGGGGTCGAGCCCTACGAAGGAAGGATGAACCCGACACAGTGGCTATAGGCTTACGCCACTGCTATCCGCGCCGCCGGAGGAGACACTAGTGTCATGGCAAACTATCTCCCCATCATGCTCACACCGGCCTCCATGAGCTGGTTCACAAGCCTTGCCCCGGACTCCATCGGCTCCTAGGAAGAGCTAAAAAAAGTCTTCACCGACAATTACATACCTACGTGTACTCGGTCGGGCACCAAGCATGATCTGAACCGCATCAACCAAAAGCCATCCAAGCTCCTCCGCAGCTACATCCGATGCTTTTCTGAAATGAGGAATTCTATTCCAAACATCACGGAAGCCGAGGTCATCACCGCCTTCATCCGAGGACTCCATCACCGTGAGCTTCGCTCCAAGTTCAACTGCAAGGCGCCCACTGGGATTGGCAAGATGATCACAACCGCCAACCAGTACGCTGACGCTGAGGAAACCGAGGTGCGCTACGACGAATGCCTCAACAACCGATGCCACAACGACTGCTGCTCGACGACCACAATTACCATTGTGACAGCGGTCGTGATCGGCCAGAAGGGCCCAAGTCTGGTCAAAGTCGTCGCCGCTGACCAGACCACATCATCGCTGCCATCAATGAACCTCGTGCCAAGCACAACTACGATGAGCAGTACAAAAAGATCCTTGATGGCCCGTGCCCTCTCCATAAGAACGCCAAACACAAGATGAAGAACTACCTCGGTTTGGCTAAGGAGTTCTAGGATAAAAAGTTGGACGACGACGCCAACGACGGAGCTAGACGTCGCCGACCACCTGGGGGCAATGATAATGCCTTCTAGGACCATGACAAGGTGGTCGCCACCATCTTCGAGGGCCTCGCCTCCACCAAGAGAAAAAGAGAACGGAAGCTCGTCGCACGGCGGGTGCTCGCCGTCACTACGGAGGACGCCGTCGCCAACCCCAGCTATCGCCCATGGTTTGAGGTCCCCATCACCTTCAGTAGGGCCGACCAGTGGGCGGACATTCCCTACATAGGGCATTTGCCCCTCGTCCTCGACGCAACCGTCTAGAAGGTGCTTTTTAGAAAAGTGCTCGTCGATGGTGGGAGCGCTCTGAATCTTCCCTTCGCCAGAGCCCTAAAGGAGCTGGGCCTCGGATTAGCAGATCTCACACCCTCCGACTCCTCCTTTTGGGGTGTGGTACCTGGCAGGGCCTCCAAACCACTTGGAGAGATCACCCTACCAGTATAGTTCGGCATGGAAAGCAACTACCGTGTTGGGGATATCAACTTCTACGTCGCTAATTTCAACACCGTCTACCACGCCATACTTGGTTGGCCAGCTCTAGCCAAGTTCATGGCTATACCGCACAATGCGTATCTGGTGCTAAAGATGCCTTCGCCTATAGGAGTTATGGCCCTGTGGGCCAACCTCTCCATCGCCTACGCCTATGAGACAGAGAATCTTGCCCTCGCCGAAGCCACCAACCTCTCCATCTAGATGGCCAGCGTGGTCACTAAGGCCAAGACGTTGCCCACCGATGACATGGAGATCCCAGAGCTAGAGCCTCCCCGTGCCTCTGCCAAGTCCAAGGAAACAAAGGAGGCTGGCCTCGGCCTCGACGACCCCTCCAAGACCGTGAAGATTGGGGCTAACCATGACCCCAAATAGGAAAGCACACTCATCTCCTTCCTACGTGCCAACGCCGACGTGTTTGCTTGGAAACCTGCAGACATACCAGGGGTACCACGGGAGAAGATCGAGCACTCTTTGAATGTCTCGCCGATCGCCAAACCGATCAAGCAGAAACTCCGCTGATTCGTGCCAGACAAGAAGGAGGCTATTAGGGTAGAAATAAAATGGCTCTTAGCTTCCAGATTTATAAAAGAACTGTATCATCCTGAGTGGTTAGCAAACCCTATTCTCGTTTGAAAAAAGAATAAAGAAAGGAGAATGTGCGTTGATTACACTGATCTTAACAAACACTGCCCTAAAGACCCCTTCGGTTTGCCTCAGATAGACGAGGTTGTAGACTCCACCGCCAGCTACGAGCTGCTCTCCTTCCTTGACTATTACTCCGGCTATCACCAGATCTCCCTCAAGGAAGAAGACCAGATCAAGATGGCGTTCATCATGCCCTTCGGTGCGTATTGCTACACCACCATGTCCTTTGGACTCAAGAACGCTGGGGTGACTTATCAAAGGGCTATCCAGATGTGCCTCGATCAACAGATTGGCCGCAACGTCAAAGCATACATCGATGATGTGGTCGTCAAGTCCAAGACCGCCGATGATCTTATCGCCGACCTCAAAGAAACGTTCGCCAACCTAAAAAGGTACCGATGGAAGTTGAACCCTTCAAAGTGCATCTTTGGAGTTCCATCCGGTATACTCCTAGGCTACATTGTTAGTGCACAAGGCATCGAGCCCAATCCTGGGTCTCCGCCATCATCAACATGAAACGGCCAACATGCGTCAAGGATATACAGAAGCTTACAGGCTGCATGGCTGCCTTAAGCCACTTCATATCGCGCCTCGGTGAAAAAGGGCTACCTTTCTTCAAACTCCTCAAGGCCTCCGAGCGCTTTTCCTGGTCGGAGGAGGCAGACACAACTCTTGAGTAGCTCAAGTTGTTCCTAACGAAGCCTCCGATCATGACGGCGCCACGGCCAGACGAAACTCTCCTGGTCTACATCACCGCTACTTCTCACATCGTCAGCACAGCCATCGTGGTCGAACACGAGGAGGCTAGGCATGCCTATAAGGTGCAATGTCTGGTATACTTCATCAATGAGGTCCTTAACGAGCCCAAAACTCGTTATCCTCATGTCCAAAAGTTGCTATATGCCATCCTGATTACATCGCGCAAGCTTCGCCACTACTTCGAATATTACAAGATCGCCGTGGCTACCGAGTTCCCTCTAGGGGACATTCTCCGCAACAAAGAGGCCAATGGCCGCATCATCAAGTGGGCAGCTGAGCTTGGCACTTACTCCATTGAATTCAGAAATAGGCCTACCATCAAGTCATAGGCGCTCGCAGATTTTGTCGCTGAGTGGACCGAGATCCAAGAGCCCATCGCCGCTACTTGTCCTGAGCACTGGGTGATGTACTTCGACGGCGCCCTCAACATCAATGGTGCTGGTGCAGGCATTCTGTTCATTACGTCGACCAAAGATAAGCTCTGATACGTTCTCCGGATACACTTTCTGGCCTCCAACAACGTCGCCGAATATGAAGCATGTCTCTATGGACTCCGTATAGCAGTCGAGCTTGGCGTCAAACGCCTCTTGGTGTATGGGGATTCTGCGCTGGTCATCAACCAGCTTAACAAAGACCGGTCTTGCTCCAGTGGGAAGATGGATGCATACTGCGCCGAAATCAGGAAGCTTGAAGGAAAATTCTATGGCATTGAGTACCACCACGTGGTACGTGACCAGAATCAGCTCGCCGACCATTTATCCAAGTTGGGCTCTTCTCGCGCCGCGATCCTGCCAGGGGTCTTCGTTCAAGATCTCCTGGCGCCATCCATTAAAGAAGATAAGGAAGTTCAGGAAGTTCCCCCCGCCGAGCAGCTGGTACTGGTGGTACCTTCACCGGCCGCCGATTGGAGGGAACAATTCATCAAGTACCTTACCAGTACCAAAGTACCCGCCAATAAGACTAAAACTGAATGCCTAATTCGTCGAAGCAAGCATTACGGGCTTGTGGACGACAACTTGAAGAGGAAAAGTGCCAAGGAAGGGATACTGCAAAAATGCATCACCCAAGAAAACGAAGTGAAGCTACTTCTCGAAATTCACTTTGGTTCCTGCGGCAACCACGCGGCCTCGAGAACACTGGTCGGCAAAGCTTTCCGAGCTAGTTTCTACTGGCCCACGGCCATCTCCGATGCAGAAGACCTCGTCCAACGTTGTGAAGGATGCCAATTTTTCGCCAAGCAAATACACGTGCTGGCACAAGAGTTGTAGACCATCCCAACCTCCTGGCCCTTTGCATGCTGGGGACTGGATATGATTGGGCCTTTCAAGCCAGCGCCAGGTGGTTTTCGGTACATATACGTCGCCATTAACAAGTTCTCCAAGTGGATCGAGTATAAACCGCTCGTCTCGGCAACTGCAAAGAAAGCAGTCGAGCTCTTCGAAGATATCATCCATAGATTCGGGCTCCCGAATAGCATCATCACCGACCTCAGAACTACGTTTAATGGCCATCACTTTTGGGACTTCTGCGAAGACCGATGCATCTCCGTCAAGTACGTCTCCGTTGCCCATCCTAGAGCCAACGGCCAGGTCGAACGGGCGAACGACATGATCCTTAATGCTCTCAAAAAGAGGATATATCAGAAAGAAGAAAAGCATTCGGGCAGATGGTTCAAGGAGCTACCAGCTATAGTCTAGGGACTACGCACTCAAGCTAGTCGTAGCACCGGCGTGTCTCCATATTTCTTGGTCTATGGCTCAGAAGCCATACTACCAGCAGATATTGCCTTCCGAGCACCTAGGGTGGAAAATTATGATGAAGAGCAAGCCATAGCTGTTCGGACAGGGGACGTTGATAGGGCCGAGGAGGAACGCCTCATCACTTGCGTCCACATAGCCAAGTATCTAGAAGGCTTGTGGAGGTACTACAACCACAACATCAAAGGCCGTTCATTTGCTGTCGGCGACCTCATTCTCCACAAGAAACAAAAAACCGAAGGGATGCACAAGCTATCCTCCCCTTGGGAAGGCCCTTACGTCGTCAAAGTGGTTACCCGACCAGGGTCTTATCGCCTATGTGACTTAGACGGAATCGATGTTCCCAACTCTTGGCACATCGAGCACCTCATATGTTTCTATCCTTGAAACGCCCTAGATATGTACTCTCCACTTTATGATGAATAAAGTTTTGGTCTTCATAATTTGTCTCCATTTTTTCTCAATTATGGTTTAAATCTCCACTTACGGTTGTCAAGCTCTACGCCACTCCATGACGAACTCCAAAACGAAATCGCCATAACTGCGCCGACCACTTTTCTCCGAATCGCCAACGTATTTCGCCACGAGTTTCTCCAAATCGCCGAACACGTTTTCTCCAAATCGCTGAAAACGTTTTCTCCAAATCGCCGAGCATGTTTTCTCTGAATCGCCAACGTATTTCGCCACGAGTTTCTCCAAATCGCTGAACACGTTTTCTCCAAATCATCGAAAACGTTTTCTCCAAATTGCCGAGCATGTTTTCTCCGAATCGCCAATGTATTTCACCGCATGTTTCTCCAAAACGCCGAAGATTTTTCTCTAAATCACCAAGATATTTCGCTGATCAGCGAGCAGCATACGTTCAGTTCTATTCTCTATGGAAAAGACCTAGTCTCCGATCTCTCCCAACACATGCTACGGGCTCCGCGCTCTATGTTATGGGTGGTCGGCTGCAGTTCCTTGGTCATGCCTGTTCCTCCTACACGAGCACGGGCTCCACGCTCGACGTTATGGGCTATGGGCTAGCCAAGGCCAAGGGCTCAGTAATGAACTAACTGCTCGGTCACCACTTATACTACGTCTATTTCTAAGTTATTTCACTAGCCGTCGAGCAGCACACGTTCCGCTCTGCGCTCTATGGAGAAGACCTAGTCTCCGATCTCTCCCTACATGTGCTACGGGCTCCGCGCTCTATGTTATGGGTGGTCTGCTGTGGTTCCTTGGTCATGCCTATTCCTCCTACACGTCCATGGGCTCTGCGCTCGACGTTATGGACTATGGGCTAGCCAAGGCCATATGGCTTAGTAATGAACTAACTACTCGGATGCAACTTATATTACGTATAATTGCGTTAGGGCTATTCCTACAATGATTTTTTGACACAAATACAATCAAGCTGCATCACATGCTCTTTATAACATTTATACACACACATAAATGTTTTTTACGCTCTCGCGTGTCCTAACTGTCTTCTAAAGATGTTACAGACAATACTCTCCGAGCAGATCATTGTGCTTCGCCATCACCGTCCGTCTCACCGAAAAAGTCTATATCGTCGGCCAGCTTCTTCGCTGCGTCCTCCACCTCATCCTCCAGCTGCTGGGTTTCTGCCTCGCTTAGTCATTCGGCGAACACGCCCCTATCGCCTAAAGGTCGATGGTTTGGTAGTGGGACTGAACCACCGCAAGGGCATGAGTAGCGACGATCAGAATGGCGTCACGGTTGAAGATCTTGAAGTTCTCCCACGTCGCCTTGCACCTCTGGATGAAGGTGTCCGAATGTTGTCACCTGCCGTCAGGCTGAGGAGCTGGTTCCAGGTCGACGCAGTCGAGCACCGGTTTAATTGTGGCGACTATAGCGTTGAAGTTATCCCTTTGGGCCCTAGCCTCCTGCACTAGCACATCAAACTATGCCTTGGCTTTATGATGGTAGCCTGCAAGCATTACAATGTTCCATCATACAAGGAACTTACTTCAACAGTAACTCCGACTAGAAGGTATTCACCTTTTAGCTCCTCGGCCAGCTTCTCTGCTCGTTCTGACTCCTTTGCCTTCTCCTGTCGGAGTTGTTCGACGGCCTGACGTAGTTGGCCGAGCTCCACATCTTGCTCTACAAGCACAACAATTATCACAAAAAAATATGGCTGATCAGCAATACAAAGTACATTCGTCGATATACCGTACCTGCTTTCTGCTCGGATACACTTCTGAGCTGTTCGGATTTCTGTTCCAACTGCTCGGAGGCACCCCTTAGTTGTTCGGAGACAGTGGCCAGCTATTCGGATTTGCTCCGTAGCTACTCGAACGTAGCCGCCAGCTGCTCGGACAGGACCCCCTCTGATATTCTAGGTCCCACGCGTTAGACTCTGCAAGGTCTCACTCGCGCTGGGCCCTTTGGTTGTTTCTCTCTGAGAGGTTCATCGCCTCCCTAAGTTTCTCGTTCTCCTCGGTGAGGGGTTCCATCCTCTTTATCAGCTGGTGCCGCTGCTCGGCAGTCCGAGTTATCCCCTGCAAATTTACAATGCTAATGACAAACTCTGATCTCCAGCATCATAGACGAGCATTTCAAATGTAATACTGACCTCGATTTGTTTCATTACTCCAGCGTCGGTGGATTTTAGTCTCTTCATCTCCCTGGTGGTGTCTTCCTCCTCGATAACCACCACCTCGTCGCTGCGCTTACGGAGGATTCAGATGGATTGGAGTCGAGGTTCAGCACGCTCGATCTCTTCCACCTCATCCACTTTTGTCGTAGCTCGAGGCACCATTGGGGGGATCCGTGGCTGGACAGTAGGTCCGACCATCCCCGGCGATGCCTCAGGGGGACGTCGTTTGCTCCTCGGCCACCACCGGCTTCGTCGCCTCGGACCCTAGTGCTTTCTTGGCAACTCCAGCTTCTATTCCCGAAGACCCGACGGTTCCCGCCGTTGCCTTGGGTATTGTCACCGACTCGTCTGCTACTGGCGCCAATTGTTCGTCGCTAGCAAGTCCGCCAGTGGCCGCGGTTGACTCCTCCGTCGGCGTTGCCTCCACCTCAGGTTCAGTCATCAGCTGTTCGACAGTCCGGACTGGTGGGGTCAGATCCTCCGTACGCTTGGCACTGCATCAGATCGGCTCGTCAGTCGCCAGAAAAATTAAGAGACTACAGCAAAGTAACTCCAAGACAAGGGTACTTACGGTTTGGTTTGCCGGTTCAACTTCTTGAACCGGCGGTGCCTGCCCAAGCCCCCTGGCATAGCCATGGGGTCGACTCCCATGCTCTGGGGGGAGGTCCTGCCTCCTCTACAGTCGACCTCTGTTCTGGCTGCCACACCAGGACCCTCTCCGCCTACCGCTCTGGATTTACTCCCGCCGGTTGCTCGGGGACTCCCGTCGATTGCCCCACAGGGACTCCTGTCGTCTGTTGTGCGGGGGCTTCCCTTGCCCGCTGCTCGGGGACTTCCCTCGTCTCCTGCTAGGGGACTTCTTTGCCTCCCCTTGATTGATCCTCCATGCGCGTGCTGCGCGGAGGCTCCTTTGTGCTCGGTGGAGGAGCCGTCAGAACTTCATCGTCACCAGACCAATCAAACACCATGGTCCTTGGCGTTCGAGTGGTCTGATCATCGCCAAGCGAGATACCGTGTGGTTTGAGGGGAGCAGCAGCCGCCGTCTTCCTCTTCTTCTAGGCCAGTTCTTCTGCCGCTGCCCTCTTCGCCTAGGTTTTCTCCTACACCGGGGGAGGACTATCCGTCCAACCAGCATCCATACCTCCAGACTCCGAAGAAATGCCGACAACACTTTCTTCGGGTTGAGCCGGTGGTCGTGCATCCACCGCTGGTGGCCAATCGCCCCTCGGCACACCAAAAAAGTACATGCCCTATCCTGCAAATGGATCTTTGCATAAGTGAATTAGTATACTAAACAACAATGACAAAGGATAAAAAGCATCAGGAATACACAATTGAGATATTTACCTGAGGAGGCAGATTTTTGCAGTCAAAGGGCTTTGTATACCCTAACATGTTGAATGAGGCAAATAGAGCGAATAGCTCTGCAGCCCGCTCTTCAACAACGTCCCTCGACAGCATCTCCGGCCTCTCTCGGGTACCATCGGTCTCCCCCTTGAACTCGAAGGCTGGGTGCGCCCTCTCTTTATAGGGCTACACACGGCGTACTATAAAGCTCGCTGCTACTAATCCGCCATTGGTCCTCACGCCCTTTATTAAGGCAAGAAGCTCCCTCACTTGCTCCATATCATCGCTGCTCGACGTCTCCGACCAGCTCCTTTGGCTCTCTGGGATGTGGTCGATGTCACAGCGGACGGCTGGGTGGTTCTGTTTCATGTAGAATCACCTGGCGTTCCACCCCTTCACTGATGTGTTCAGTGGCACAGTAAGGTACTCGCCCGCCATCCCATCGCACAGCTGAAGGTATACCCCACCGACCACCTTGGAACCGCCGCTGCCTCTCTTCTTCAGCCAGAACAGGTGACGAAAGAGGTTGAAGTGGGGGAGGATTCTGAGATATGCCTCACAGAAATGGATGAAGATTGAGATGTGTAGAATGGTATTGGGATGGAGATTGCATAGACTAACCATCCAGAGCTCCACCAGATCCCTCAGGAACAGATGAACAGGAAATCCCAACCCGCGCCAGAAATAATCCTCGAATACCACCACTTCATCGGTATGAGGCGTTGGGAAGGACTCACCGAGGGTCGGTCGCCATCCGGCAGTAGCACGGTCAGGAAGAACGCCAGCCTCCACCAATCTGTTAAGCTCCGCCTCTCCCGTTCACAACGGCACCCACTCTTCATCACGCCGAGCGCCGGCGCTCGCCTTCTTGGGGCTTGTCTTCTTCGATTTGGCAGCTCCCTTCTTCGGCGCCATCTCTCAGATATGATTGGGGTTTGGCGGCGGAAGCAAATGTGGATGCAAATCTAGAAACGCGAGGGTTGAGGATGAAGACGGAATGGCAAAGTGGCAAAGGTGGGAGCGTGGGATGTGGCGGCGTAGTTATAAAGCACTTTCCCCACTCTTCCGTATTCAAGGGTTTTTGGGAAACAGTTCCCGTGATTTGCGCCTCTTCGAATTCTCCATCGCGGCTTAATGGGCCGTAACTTGGGCTTCATGCAACCGCAGCCCATGTCGCTCATTTATCGTCGCCGTCGGTTATCACTCGCCGAATAATCACCAATTTCTCTGTCATTTACTGAGGCTCAGTAACAGTTACTGTACGACCATTACTCTGGTTTTTTCTCCATGGATGGGTTTTTTTCAGTTATCTTCGTAAACGGCTCAGGGACTGGCTGCCTGCTCGGCTGGTCTTTTTACTATTTTTATGTTTCTGACCCAGGCACCACGTGGCTATGTCACCTACTGTCAGGCTCAGGGACTAAGTGGGCACACTTAACCTTGCGGTGAATGTGCTCTCTCTCATTTCAGGGCGATGCTCAAGGACTGGCTGCCTACTCGACTGGTCTTTTACTATTCTTCTACTTTGGACCCTGGCACCACATGACTACGTCATCTACTGTTAGGCTCGGGGACTAAGTGGGCACACTTCACCTCACGATGAATGTGCTTGCTTTATTCTGGAAGACTCCGCGTCTCTTGAAGCTGAAGAAGACTATCTCCTTTTCTCGTGGTCGAACTCTAAGTGGGCACACTTGGTCCACTGCGAAGAAATTTTTGATTCTGAACTTAAGCTCCTTACACCCTTATGGCAAGTCGTGCTTGGGTTACGCTGCTCGGCTACGGTTCGTGCTGCTTAGTGATAGTACACGCTGTTCGGCAACTGCTCGGCAACTCATCACGGTGGTCAAACCATGAGTTCGACTGCTTGACTTTGTTCGCACCTGCTCGAATAAGCTCAAGACGACATTGCACAATGGGTGCAAGGCGCGCGGGGACTAGCTGTGGGGGGTATGACCTCGGATACCCATGGCAGACCACATGGGCTACGCCCTTAGGGGCGGCCCTGCCCACAAGATGAAGCCTTGCGGGGCACGACTTTGCTCGGCGCCTCCCGCAAAACATCTGGAAGATATCCTGAAGATACTACGAGATCTGTTAGGATATGTATGATCCCAATATTCCTGTAATTAGTTATTGCTTTCTGATTATTTCTCAGATCTAACTGACTTGTAACCCTGCTCCCCGGACTATATAAGGCGGGCAGGGACCCCCTCCAAACTCATGTAATATCATATGATAGCTAATACAAACCAACAGACCACAGGAGTAGGATATTACGTCATACTGATGGCCTGAACCTGTCTAACTCGTGTGTCTCTATTGCCTTCTTGTTCTTGATCTCACGCTCCTCTGCCGATCAATCTACCTTCGTGGGATACCCCTCGGAGGACTGCCAATGATATTCTGTCGACAGAATTAAATGATTAAATGTGTATAGGACAACAAGGAAGATCCTATGCTATACTTGCCTTAAAATTGGATCCTTCTTCCAATCCAAATATTCAAAGATCTGCTTCTTGATTCACCACTTATAGCTCACCGACTGGACATGATCATAAAACACTACACAAGCATCCATGCAATCATACACAAAGCAAACAATAGATCTAAATTAGAACAGTACACCAACCATAATAAACAACAAGTAAAAAGGTTTTAAAGATGTTCTACACGTTGCTACGAACACACAGACGCAAAAAGCACGCTAATCGGAGCTACGGTGAAAAAGATATATCTACCGATAGATCTACTTTTAAAAAGAAACTATAGGATTTATTTATTTTAGCTATATAAAACATGTATAAGATACTTCAAAGAAATACCTTAATTGAGTTAAGTCAAATTATACTTGATTTAGAAAAACAAGGTAAAACTAATCATATAATTGACCAAGGTGAAAAGCCTAAGTTACTTTTAATTAGAAAAATCCAATTGCATAATCATTATTCAAGTTAGGCATTAAACCATGAAATTCCTGAACTCCTGACATGGAAAGCATTGATACTAATGCGTAGATTTCGTTGTAATGAATCTAGCGCAACTTGAACATGTCAAATCAGAGCTAAAACGTAGAAGATATGAATCAAACAAGATTTCCTTTAATAAAATAATAGATTAAATCTAACCTCAAGTTTTATAAGTTGAAAACATATCTAACAGTAGTATGAACATGTAGATTATGAAATTACGAACCTAACGCAAGTTGAACAGGTCAAATCGGAGTTAAAACAAAGAAAATATGGCCTAATGAAGATAGTAACAATTTTGTAAATAGATGGAACTTGATTTTTGAATTTAAAAATAAATAAAATCTGATTTTAAACCGGCCAAGGACCACGGATACTATTTTATCAAAAGATAGGGGTTCTTTAACAAAATTGTAGGCACGGTGGGTTAGATTATCCAAAAACCGAGGGTCTCTTTAGTAAAATAGCAGGCGAATCGGTACCTTCTAATCTGGGCCATGAATCTCAGATCAGACGGCCGCGATGTGTTGGGGAAGATTTGGCTGGCCGGAACAATGGCCGCGCGGCGGCTGCCATGGCTGGACTTGGCCAACCTCGCCAGAGTTCACGTAAAATAGCCTACGAGCCACTACTGAGCAAAGAGAGGGCACGGGGATGCGTATCTCGAGCTCACGAACTCGATGGGGGCCTCGAGGATGGCCGCGAGGGCGCAGGGGTAGTGGGATGCTCGCGATGGTGGCTCGGCAATGACGGCGAGCTCCTGTACAACACAGTGACACGAGGTAAGTGAAACAGGGCGAGAGAAAGATAGAAAAGGGGCTCAGAAGTTCGTAGAACTAACGTGAAGCTCGGCAACGTGCTTACGGAGGTGTTGACGCGACAAAATCGTGAAACGAACTCAACGGCGGCGGCGCTTAGGGCTACGGCTGCTGCGGCCTCGAGCAGGGGCGGCGCTTGCTCTAGGGTTCGGGGAAAGCGGCGTGGGGTACCGCTGCTACTTATGAGGCGTGGGAGCTTGCGGAAGAAGCCAAAACTGCCGGGTCGACATCGACACAGACTCCTCCATGGAGTCCAGTGCGACGACGGGTTGAAGAAGGTCCTAACGGACGGGGCCCACCAGTCAGCGAAAGAGAGAGGTGGAAGGGAAAGGCGCGGCGCTGTTGGGCCGACTGGGCTGGGGGCGTGTGGCTGGGCCGAGCTAGGAGGGGGCGCGGGAGGAAGAAAACGGGTGGGCTGCTGTGGGCCAGAAGAGTGGAAGAAAGTTTTTTTTATTTCAAATGTTTTCCAAATGCAATTTCAAATCCAATTTAAATTCTTTTGAAATTTTGTTCGAACTCAATCATCACAATGTAAATTTGCAGCAGCATGAATACTCAACCATGTAGCTAACCCTATGATAAATTTTAATTTAAAGAAAATTTTTATTTTCCTATGTTTTTATGAGCACAAAATTGCATAATTAATTCAATTTTCATCCATTTCAAAAAGAGAAATGTTTAGGGTGTTACACATCATGAGATCCGGAGTGGCCAGACTTGGAGCGGGCTTCTCCAGCTGCACCTCGCGCTCCCTTCCTTCCTCGGATGTTGCAAACGCATGTTTCAGGAGTTTCATATGCACGTTGCAAGTGTTTCATGTGGATGTTGCAAAAGTAGATCGGGATGTTGCATATATTGCAATCGTCTGTTTCAAATGTTTTAGCTGTTTCAGACATATGTTGCACGTGTTTTATCTTGGTGTTGCATATGTTTCACACTTATGTTGCAAATGTTTCATCCGGATGTTGCATATGTTTTCATACATATGTTGCAAGTGTTTCAACTGTTTTCAGACAGATGTTGCAAATAAATGTCCTCTAGATGTTGCAAAAGTAGATCTGGTGTTGCACATGTTTTAGTAGACCCCATCTACAGTAGCCGCCTACTACAGCTGCTGGGCCCGCCTGCATGCGCGTGGGTGTGGAGGGGGCGTAAACGGTAGGCACAGGAAATCGTGCGGGTGCAGATTGAGACCAAAGCAAGCGTGGGACATGGAGTGGAGCGGGACCCCAAGCAGGCGTGCGGCGTAGATGTCCGAACGCTAGCCCCCGTCCAGATGTCCGGGCGCTATCCGTTCCCTAAATTTATCTATTTTGCATACATCACGTAGGGTGGACAGCTATCAGACACAGTAACTGACCTAGGTAAAAAGAAAAAGAAGGCTTAGCTAGATTCTCTAATAAGGTAATGCAAAGTTCATAGAGAAAATATTAGGGACTTTCTTTCTTTGTTTTAAGCATCTCCATCGGATTTCCTTTCTCGTTTCTCTTAAATCTTGTATAGGGGATTGAGAAAACACAATTTATCATTTTAGGGACACCGTGCTTTAGCAGATTGAGAAAATACACGACTCCTTTACCTCTTATAGGAGATTGAGAAAACACAATTTATCATTTTAGGAACATCGTGCTTTAGCCCTTGTTTAGTTCGCAAAAAGTTTTCCCAAAAAGTGCTACAGTACCCGTCACATCGAATCTTGCGGCACGTGCATGGAGCATTAAATGTAGACGAAAATAAAAACTAGTTGCACAGTTTGGTTGGATATTGCGAGACGAACGTTTTGAGCCTAATTAGTCCATGATTGAACACTAATTGCCAAATAAAAACGAAAGTGCTACAGTAGCCAAATTTCGCACTTTTCGCGAACTAAACACGCGCTTAGCAGATTGAGCAAATACACACTTCCTTTACCTCTCTAGCATATGGGACCAAATGCCAGCTAGTCAATTGTTTCCTATGTTTCTCCTTGATCTCCTCTCTACCTCACACTCTCTAGACTCCAATCATTTCATCCATCTATTATTCTCTCTCATTCGGGGCAGGGCCCTTACTCTCTCTTCTCTTTCTTCTTTCTCCCATGGCTGGCACGGCAGCAACGACGCAGCTTGCTCGTCGAGCTTGGTGGCCAACGTGGCAAGCTCTCCTGCTTGGCTCCTCGACGTAGCGGCCGGCAAGGCAGTGGTCGCATAGCTTGCTCGCCGGGCTTGTAGTTGTCGCCCCTGCGGAAATGGAAAGGGGACCGGGATGTGTCTCCTTTCTTTGAGAGAATGGGGAGTGTTTTTGAGGATTTGAGAAAAAAATTAAAGAAAGAGAATGAGAAAAGGGGTCAACACGTTTTTTACTTCATTCCCTTATATAACAAGTTTTTGGCAAATGTGATTGTTTTATTAATATGGTGTAGATGCTCTTAGCCAAACATCAATAACCGATTTCGTGGAGCGGCTCACAGTAGATACTCCCTCCGTCCCAAAAATAAGTGATATTTTAGATTTGTTCTATGTTAAACAACTTCAAGTTTAACCAAATTTATAAGAAAGAACATTAATATTTATAACATTGAATAGGTAGAATATAAAAATATATTTTCATGATAAAACTAATAATATAAATTTGGTATCATGAACATTAGTACTTTTTCGTATAAATTTGATCAAACTTAAAATGATTTGACATAGTCTAAACCTGAAGACATCACATATTTTGGGACAGAAGGAGTACCAACTATTTTTTGGACTAAAAATCAAAATAAGAGGTAAATATGTAATGCTAAACTAGGCCTAAGCACCGTCAGCTCTGCACCTCCGTCCAACTCCGAAGCCACCAGCGCGGGCAGCCAAAGCAGGCCGGCAGGGGGGCCGGATGCCACGGCTGAAACGGCAGTCCCGCAAGCAACAGCATCGGCTCTTGCATTGCAGTCCCTTTTCTCCCGCCACCGGCCACCAATTTGATACAGCCTCTTGCCTATCTCTCTCTCTCTTTCTCCGGGGCCGTGCCTCCGTGTACATATCTCCGCTCCGGCTCCGGTGCACATCCCGTGACCGCCGGCCGCGTATATCATCGATGAATCTGAGCCTCCATACGAGAGTCAAACGCAGAGCCTGATTGATCCCCAGTTACCACGAGCTAAGCCCACACTAACTAGCTAGTCAGCCCTGCAATTGCTGCATCCTCTGCTCTGAGTATCTGCTCCCAAACCAGCAGCTTTCTCCCTTCTACTCTTCCTACCTCGCTTGCTCGCTCAATTCGCTCTTCTTCTTCTTCTTGCTGCTGCTGCTCGTGGTGTCAGATTGTTGCTTGGTGCGGTCGAAGAAGGAGCTGATCAAGAACTAGGGGAGGAAGGAAGGTGCTGGATCGGAAGGTATATAAATCCCTGTAACTGAGCTACTCTTTCTCTGATCCTCTCTGTTCTGATTGATGGCTCTGCATCCTGTTGGCAATAGGCTTTGTTGTTGATGCTGTAGTTAGTCTATACTACGGGTGTTTCCTTCCATGGGTTCCCTTTCTAGCTGGTAGCTTCTACCTACCTAGTTCTTGCTAGAGATACTAGCTGATGCGCTTCGTATCTCTACTCTTCGTCGATCGCCAGTAGTGTAGTAGTATTCATTTGTGTTCTGCAGGGTTATCATCTAAACTCTGTTTCATTTGTGGTTTTTGTGAGAGTTGTATCTGCCCAGTGGAAGCTTCCACTCCAATCATTTCTTGATACCCTAGAGTGTAGCTTGTAGAAGGTGAACGGTGCTAAGTAGCTTGGGCTTCTTGCACCCACACATTCCAGTAGTCCTGCTCCTGCACAAGAATATTTTCCTTTGTCGGCATGTTGAATATTTGCAACCTCCAATTAAGGAACCACCAGTTTTCCACGGCCATACAATTTTTTTTCGTTTTACTTGGTAAATTGAATTTCTATTTATTTCCTTTTTTTTCTCTTTGTGGGCTTTTAACTTGAGTGAAATTATCAGATTGAAAAATATACATTTGTCCTCTTTCAGAAAAAAAGAACAAATATACATGATCGTTGATGAAGATAATAGCTAATGTTTCTGTCATCACTCATCACCAAAGAAATGCCTCAACAAGGAGGAAACCTTCTTTTTTTTTATAACAAACCAGGCAGAGGAGCGAAGAGGAAGAAACCTGTATATGTTGCTGTGTAGTTGCATGATACGAACTGATTTGATGACTCCTGATGATTTTCTGGCATATGTTGTTCTAATAGTCCAATATCTCACTCTCAGATAGGGGATATAGGCACCTGTTGGAATTATTACTAGTTGACTATGGTGCCAAAACTATCTTAGTTCAGAAGCTCTTATTTGTGGGATTTTTAGTAAAGTGTAAAGAAACAGTAAAATTGATAGGTGAGGGGTGTAAACTCTTCCCAAATCTGCACACTCGCCGAGCAATTTTGAGTTTCGATATATTCATGAAAAGTGAATGCATATATATTCTTCTCTATCAATATATGCCCGCTCTTGTCAATGACAGAAAAATGAATGCATTTTTATAAGAGGTATATGCATCGTAGGCCCTTGAACTTGTCTTGAGGTGTCACTTAGGCCACAAACTCTCAAATCATACTTCTGGCACCCTAATGTTGTTTAAGTATGCCACTTAGGTCCATAACTCATCGGATCAAGATTTTGGCCGACGTGGCGTGGACAGAACGCACGTGAGCTGCGCGTGAGCTGGTCTAGGGCGTGCAAATAAGCAGAGAGGCCCCCCGCGACCGCTACCTCCGCCGTCTCCTCGCAGCCGACGAATCGCGTGCCAACTCATTCCAGCTCCGCGACGACAACGACAGGGCAGCGGCAGCGGCCACGCGATCCGGCTCGGCAGAGGTCCCGCTGACCTCTGGCATCCGGTTCCAGACGCTCAACTACGTCACCACCATCGCGCTCGGCAGCAGCAGCTCCGGCTTTGGCTCCCCCGCCGCGAACCTCACCGTCATCGTGGACATGGGAAGCGACCTCACCTGGGTGTAGTGCAAGCCCTGCTCCGCGTGCTACGCGCAGCGCGACCCGCTCTTCGACCCCACGGGCTCCGCCACCTACATCGCGGTCCGGTGCAACGCCTCCGCGTGCGCGGCCTCCCTCAAGGCGGCCACGGCACGTCGGGATCCTACGGTACCACCGGCGGCGGGGGAGGCAACGAGAGGTGCTACTACGCGTTGGCATACGGCGACGGGTCCTTCAGCCGCGGTGTGCTCGCCACGGGCACGGTCGCGCTCGACGGCGCCAACCTAGACGGGTTCGTGTTCAGGTGCGGGCTCAGCAACCGCGGCCTGTTCGGCGGCACGGCGGGGCTCATGGGCTTCGGCCGCACCGAGCTGTCCCTGGTCTCCCAGACCACGTCCTGGTACGATGGCTCGAGGGCAGCGGCATGGGCGAGCCCCTACGCCATGAGGGTGGTGCCGCCGACGGCCGCGCCGGTGATGTTGAGGAAGTAGAAGAGCGGCTGCGCCGGGTCGGCGATCATGCGGGTGTAGGCCACGGGCGTCGTGACTGCGGGAGTCGACGGAGCTGCTGCTACTGATGCGGCGCAGTAGCTATCACCACGCCACGACGGCTGCGAACAGGGCGAGCTCCCTGACGGGGAGGATGCGCGGCGCGAGGCGCGTCATGTTGGCGGTGAAGGCTCGGACGGCGACCTTGGGGAGCGACTTGCTGAGGCTGATGCCGACGAGGCCGTCGCCGTCCTCGCGCTGCACGATGGCCAAGTGCGCATCGTCGGCGCCGGCGACGGTGGTGCGCTCCACGACGCGGAGCTCCATCTTGGCGCGCCCAAGAAGCGCCGTGTCGGTGGTGAGCAGCACGGCCGAGCCGCCGCAGCGGAAGAGGCAGTGGCCCAGCTTCATGGACCTGTCGACGCCCGCATAGCAGTTGGGCGTGATGCACTCTGCGGAGACGACGAGCGCCAGCGTCGGGCGCCGCGGGGACTGGGACCGGGATCGTGCGTGCATGGTGCTCCGGGCAAGGTCCACGGCCACGAGCACGGCGGCGCATCCCATCCCGGAGAGGTTGTAGGCCGCGACGTCGTCGCGCATGCCGTGCGCGCGCACGATCCGGGACGCGAGCGACGGCGCCAGGTGGAACGTGCTGACGTCGTGGCATGCCGAAAGCTACTACGCCGCATCAGTAGCAGCAGCTCCGCCGGCTTTGTTAGCACGCTAGCCTGCGCGGCCGCTAGAGCTCGCCTGCGCCGCCGCGCTCGCAGAGCAATGTGAGCTTGCCTACACTGGAGGTCTCCTCGCGCACCTCCGCTGGTTCGCGCCGCCGCCGGAGCTCGCCCGCGCCGCTGCCCTCGAGCCATCGTACCGGGACGCGGTCTAGGAGACCAGGGACAGCTCGGCGCCACCAACGTGCTCATCGACTCCGGCACGGTGATCACGCACCTAGCGCCGTCCGTGTACCGCGCCGCGCCGTGTTTAAGTATGCTGACAGCTCTAGTAAGAGGAGGGGAAATGGAGGATATGAAAAGAACTGGGGGGCCTCTCTGCTTATTTGCACGCCCCAGACCAGGATCACGCGTGGCTCACGTGCGCTCTGTCCACGCCACGTCGGTCAAAACCTTGATCCGATGAGTTATGGACCTAAGTGGCATACTTAAACAATATTAGTGTGACAGAAGAACGATTTGAGAGTTTGTGGACCTAAATGGCACCCCGAGACAAAGTTCAAGGGCCTATGATGCATATATCTCTTTTTATAAACTTTATTGAAAACTATGGTTTATTTTCTTGATGTAGCCTTCTAAGTACACCTACAATCTTGTATTTATTTGACATGATAAGTAAGAATCAATCTATAGATACTGAATGAGGATTCCAGCATGCATTATATTTCAAAACTACGGTCATATACCACAAAAAAAGCTGTAGACTAGTTGTCACGTTTTATACAGCAATGAGAGAGTACATGATACTCTGAAGAATTAGTCAGTGGAGCTAGAACCCAAAAACATTTCTTTAGCAAGATCAAAAGCTACCACCGATAATTATTCTTTACCGTTATCATTTTAGAATTCAGTCATGGGGGCAAAACATGTTAGGTCAATTTCTTCTTTTCTTGGCCATACCGCCAAGAACTGATGCCAAAATTGGATCACATCCTTCCCCAATAACACTGTCTCTTTTACACAGGTCCCTCATATCGTGTCGCTTCAAGGTTTCACTAGTTATCCAGCTAAGCACCATGATTTTGGGCCATTTCCCATGTTAGACACTGATGGCTCACTAAAATAGTAAGTGCCAAAGTGTGTTCCCACTGAAAATTGCTTTGACCATCTTCTTTTTATCCTTGTGTGTGGATTCCATCATCTGATCCCATTATACATCTCTGGTGAGTGCTCTGCCTTTTCGCCCGCCGGTTAACTTGGTGGAGGTGAATATGTGTGGTGTGGTGTGGCTTCCATGAGGCAATCTATTGCATTTCCTGGTGTTTGTGGTGAAATGAAGTCAACAGAACAGGGTAGAGGCTGTCATGTGGGGCTGCTGTAGGCGCATGCGTCCAGCGCTGGTGGCTGAGTCCAGCTTGCTGTCCTCAATCTGAGGAGTGCATGGTGACCACATCCAGCGCATGGTGGCTGAGTCCAGCCGGAGGTTTAGTTAGTGAATGGTTAGCAGGGTTAGCGGTGAATGGCTAGCAGTGAGTGAAGGAGCGGTTAGCATTGAGTGAAGGAGCTTAGTCGGTGGAATAGCTAGCCGTGAGGCTATGTAAGCCGATTAGCATCTCTGGATGGGCAAGCAATGAAGAAAAAACAATCAACCCAATTCCCCAGTCCCCCTCCACGTCGACTTTGCTCGGCCTTCCTCCTGGCAATGGTAATCCTCCCTACCCCAAATGAACTAAGGTCCATAACAGAGGCAGTGGAAGGTGGGAGCTGGCAGGTCATCGTCTCTGAACATGTTTACATAGGAAACCAACTTGGGGCCTTGGGGGTGTCCAAATCACCTACCAGTTTGTGCACATAGTTGTGGCCACCTATGCAGTTTTTGAGGCTGACATTAGCCTAGTCCAAAAAAGATGAACAGAAGTTTTGAATTTTTTTTGTCGCTTCAACTCATCTAATACTTTATCACCAAGAAATTGGATGGTTAATGAACTATAACCATGACTCATATCTCTTGTTTTCCATTTTCAGGTCTTCTGAATCTCAGACATTCAGGACAGCACAAGAACCCATGTGATCCATTTCTTCAGAGAATCTGCCAACACCATCTGCTTGCCATGAGAGGACAAATCCTTGCCTACCTCCCTCTGAATCTGATCACACTCCTCTCGCTCTTCCTGAGCTGCACCTGTCAAATCGACTCCCAAACACAAGCCCTCCTCCAGTTCAAGGCCGGGCTGAACGACCCTCTGAACCACCTCGTGTCATGGACGAACGCCACCTCCAAGTGTCGCTTCTTCGGCGTCCGGTGCGACGACGACAGCACCGGCTCCGGCACGGTCACCGAGATCTCGCTGTCGAGCATGAACCTCTCCGGTGGGATCTCGCCGTCCGTTGGGGCGCTGCACGGCCTGGCGCGGCTTAAGCTCGACTCCAACTCGCTCTCGGGGCCCGTGCCGCCTGAGCTGGCGAAATGCACGCAGCTCCGGTTCCTGAACCTGTCCTACAACAGCCTCGCCGGGGAGCTGCCGGACCTGTCCGCGCTGACGGCGCTCCAGGCCCTCGACGTCGAGAACAATGCCTTCACCGGGCGCTTCCCGGCGTGGGTCGGCAACCTGTCCGGCCTCACCACGCTCAGCGTCGGCATGAACAGCTACGACCCAGGGGAGACGCCGCCGATGATCGGCAACCTCAGGAACCTGACGTACCTGTACCTGGCGGGCAGCAGCTTGACGGGAGTGATACCAGACTCCATCTTCGGGCTCACCGCGCTGGAGACGCTGGACATGTCCATGAACAATCTCGCCGGCGTGATCCAGCCGGCCATCGGAAAACTCCGGAACCTGTGGAAGATCGAGCTGTACAAGAACAACCTCGCTGGCGAGCTCCCGCCGGAGCTCGGGGAACTGACCAAGCTGCGGGAGATCGACGTGTCCCAGAACCAGATCAGCGGCAGGATCCCGGCGGCGTTCGCGGCGCTCACGGGGTTCACGGTCATCCAGCTCTACCACAATAACCTGTCCGGGCCGATCCCGGCGGAGTGGGGCGACCTGCGGTACCTCACGAGCTTCTCCATCTACGAGAACCGATTCTCCGGCGAGTTCCCGGCCAACTTCGGCCGGTTCTCACCGCTCAACAGCGTCGACATCTCCGAGAACGCCTTCGTCGGGCCTTTCCCGAGGTACCTGTGCCGCGGCAACAACCTCCAGTTCCTTCTCGCTCTCCAGAACGGCTTCTCCGGCGAGTTCCCGGAGGAGTACGCGGCGTGCAAGAGCCTGCAACGCTTCCGGATCAACAAGAACCGGTTCACCGGCGACCTCCCGGATGGCCTGTGGGGGCTCCCGGCGGCGACGATCATCGACGTGTCCGACAACGAGTTCACCGGAGCCATGTCGCCGCTGATCGGGCAGGCGCAGAGCCTCAACCAGCTGTGGCTGCAGAACAACAACCTCAGCGGGGCAATACCGCCGGAAATCGGCCGGCTCGGGCAGGTGCAGAAGCTCTACCTGTCCAACAACTCCTTCTCGGGCTCCATACCGTCGGAGATCGGGAGCCTGTCTCAGCTGACGGCGCTGCACCTGGAGGACAACGAGTTCAGCGGCGCCTTGCCGGACGACATCGGCGGCTGCATCAGGCTCGTCGAGATCGACGTCTCCCAGAACGCGCTGTCCGGGCCGATTCCGGCCTCGCTGTCGCTGCTGTCGTCGCTCAACTCGCTCAACCTCTCCAACAACGAGCTCAGCGGGCCGATCCCGACGAGCCTCCAGGCGCTCAAGCTCAGCTCCATCGACTTCTCCTCCAACCAGCTCACCGGGAACGTTCCGCCGGGGCTTCTGGTGCTCGCCGGCGGCAGCCAGGCGTTTGCCCGAAACCCCGGACTCTGCGTTGACGGCAGGTCCGACCTCGGCGTCTGCAACGTGGACGGCGGCCACAAGGACGGCCTCGCCACGAAGTCGCAGCTTGTGCTGGTGCTGGTCCTTGTCTCGGCGACGCTGCTGCTCGTGGCCGGCATCCTGTTTGTGAGCTACCGGAGCTTCAAGCTCGAGGAGCTCAAGAAGAGGGACCTGGAGCACGGCGACGGGTGCGGGCAGTGGAAGCTGGAGTCGTTCCACCCGCTGGAGCTGGACGCCGACGAGATCTGCGCCGTCGGGGAGGAGAACCTAATCGGGTCGGGCGGCACGGGGCGCGTGTACCGGCTGGAGCTCAAGGGCCGCGGCGGCGGCGGCGGCGGCGTGGTGGCCGTGAAGCGGCTGTGGAAGGGCAACGCGGAGCGGGTGATGGCCGCCGAGATGGCCATCCTCGGCAAGGTCCGGCACCGGAACATCCTCAAGCTGCACGCGTGCCTGTCGCGCGGCGAGCTCAACTTCATCGTCTACGAGTACATGCCGCGCGGCAACCTGCACCAGGCGCTCCGGCGGGAGGCCAAGGGCAGCGGGCGCCCGGAGCTGGACTGGCAGCGCCGCTGCAAGATCGCGCTCGGCGCGGCCAAGGGGCTCATGTACCTCCACCACGACTGCACGCCGGCCATCATCCACCGCGACATCAAGTCCACCAACATCCTGCTCGACGAGGACTACGAGGCCAAGATCGCCGACTTCGGCATCGCCAAGGTCGCCGAGGATTCCTCCGACTCCGAGTTCAGCTGCTTCGCCGGAACCCATGGCTACCTCGCGCCCGGTGAGTCTTAATATGAGTATTTGACACCCTTTGCACAATTGTTTGCGTGCCACGTAGACTTACTGGCCATCTGGGGTTTTCACGTTCGCAGAGCTGGCCTACTCGCTCAAAGTGACGGAGAAGACGGACGTGTACAGCTTCGGCGTGGTGCTGCTGGAGCTGGTCACCGGCCGGAGCCCGATCGACCCGCGCTTCGGCGAGGGCAGGGACATCGTGTCCTGGCTGTCCAGCAAGCTCGCCTCGGAGAGCCTCGACGACGTCCTGGACCCGCGGGTCGCCGTGCTGGCCAGGGAGAGGGACGACATTCTCAAGGTGCTCAAGATCGCCGTGCTTTGCACCGCCAAGCTGCCGGCGGGCCGGCCGACCATGAGAGACGTGGTAAAGATGCTCACCGATGCCGGCGCGGGCCCCTGCAGCCCGCGCGGCAAGCCGCCGTCAAGGGTCTGCAGCGACAAGAGCTGCTGCTGAATTTTTGGAGCAGGCTCTGCCTCTTGCCACCGATAGATATGCCTCTGCTTCTTCGTTCAATCCCTGGTGCCATCTGCGCTATGTGATAGGACCATATTTTGTACTTGCAGGTATTTTGTACAATGATTAAACTGAAGTACTCCTTAATCCTCATTAATGTAAGCCATATTTTGGTCAAAAAATCTTTGAAAGCTATATTATCACCTTTTGTTCCTCTTATAAGTTATAATAATATGCTATAATTGCTACAGAATAGTAATATCATCAGAAAAAAATATTTTAAAATTGAGGCAAATACCACTTTTGTGAAGATGCATATAATTTGATTAATTATTTTTCAATAAAAATGCCATTAGATGATTTTTTGCATAACAATAACATAAGCACAGACAATTCATAGTCCAATCTATGTACAGAGCTTTGATAGACCTTATTGTCATTCCAAGAAACAGCTTCATTTGGAAATTAAAGCTTCCTCTCAATGTTGGTGCTATCTACAAAAAGGACTCGTCCTAACAAAAGATAATTTAGCTACGAGGTAATAGAGAGGTAATGTGAATGTTACTTGTATCATCTAATTGAAACAATATCACAAATTGTCCTTTTTATGACAGCAAATTGTCCTTTTGTTGTTATTTTGCAGATTCATTTGGAGAGTGGTATAAATTGCTTTTGATCTTACTAGTTATTGGCCCATGCATTGCAATGGCCACGGTCACACAAAACTTACACTGAGATACATCTCTCCCAAAAAATAACATGCACATAAAATACATGAACACTTCATGGTATATGTCTACAGGTCAAACTAAAACCTTTCAACATCTTTTCGAGCAAATAACAATAGTCACCTTATCTTGAATTCATCATGGCAGCGGCACAAAACATTTGTGATCTAACATGCAGACAAAGCTAAGTATTGGTATACTTCCCTTTGAATGTTTTATAAAAATAAGGTGCATCCTTCATAATAGGTAAAGTTTATTTTACTAATTAAGAGCCAAAAAAAGTAAGGTTGGAGGCGATTGGTTACATCATTGTTATGTACCCAAAAAAGTCAAATTTGAGATGGAGCTCTTATCTCTAGGTCACTCAACTTCTCCAATTTAGCTCATATTTGGTGAAATTAGTTAAAGCCACCCCTGGAAGAATTATGTATCTGTATCAGAAGCGTGAAACCATATGGACGTTGTGCACCCAGACACCACCCCTCCAATTGCTCTTTGAGAAGAGCATGGAAAACACAATCTAATTTCACCAAATATGAGCGAAGTTGGAAGTCACAAACCTGCAAGAACTTGTGTGTTTGGCTCTTGGGGACCAGTGTCTTGGGACAGGTACTGTAAATGAAAAAAAAACATAAGTAACCATGAGATTAAGATAAATGATCAAAAGTCTAAACATAAGATTGTCCAGAACTGACAACATAACAGTTGTTGATCAGCAATCAAATTGCTGATAGTAGAGTCATTCAATGTGAAAGATGAAAGCACCTCTATAATGTCAGGTCTGTTGCATATCTGTTTGAGCTCTGCAATCTTCATCCTGTGCTCCAGGTTCTTCTTATATTGGGCAGCCCTCCAGCCTTCCGCGTCTCCTGCACGTTGTCATCGTCTTGCATTTTAGAGGGGCTCAGCTTTTCCAAATTCTTTTTCAGGGACCAAACTTGATAGATCCTTGGAAAAAGGCTGAACCATATT
Organism: Miscanthus floridulus; assembly: GCF_019320115.1. Taxonomy (NCBI): domain Eukaryota; kingdom Viridiplantae; phylum Streptophyta; class Magnoliopsida; order Poales; family Poaceae; genus Miscanthus; species Miscanthus floridulus. The sequence goes on from NC_089588.1 coordinate 41,527,436, forward strand.
GGGACATCTTTCCAACAGTACAAACTAGCACCAGTACTGTTAGAGCTCCCTTGATATCAGCCACCCAGGCACGACTGTAAAGCGCCTGAGGTACGGTCTTGTTCTTTACGAGCGTGATTGGTTGCCTTAGTGATGGGGAGCCGGGATGGAGAGGCAGTCCAGGATTGTGAGATGCATGCTCAAATCGTGCACCCAATCGTGTTTGGTTGTCTTTGTTGTTGGTCCAGTATGAGATGTGATCTTGTTTGGTTGCATGCATGGATAAGAGTTTTGAGTGTGTGACACATGGGCCCTTATGCCATGGGTGCATTGTGTTGTCCTGCATCGCGAGGGAAGTGGAAATTGAGAAGACGGAGCCGTGCAGGATGGTGGAGGGCAGCGGAATGAAACGAAGCAGGCAAAGCGTGCGCGGCGGGGAACCAAACACGACAGAGGAATGAGTTGAAGCAGACAAAGGGTGCATGGATGGCCTGGTTCGGGTAACCAATCAGCCCCTACAACCCCTTTGGAGATCATCCTGTGCAAGTTAGGGGCCAATTCTGCCATTGTCTTTCCGTGCAACCAATGATCAGCCAGAACCGAATTTGTTCACCATTACCAATTATACAGTCCAGAGCCACATTAAAGAGAGCTTGAGCATTCTGCAGTACTTGGACTGACAGCCCAGCCCATGGTTGCAAAGGATCTGTCTTTTGTGCCCACAACCAACGGATGCTTAAGGCCCATCCCATTATTTTAAGAATATTAATACCAAGGCCACTGAATTCAAGTGGACGCTGCACCCTTTCCCAGGCCACAAGACAATTACCTCCATTGGCACCACCAGAGACTGCATTTTTGTCGATGGCCTTGATAACCCATAAGATAAACAGGAGTTGCTGTCAGCACCATCCGGACCATAAATAGGACTCCCAGTTCTATTCATTAGAGAAGCTTTCCATCCTGGGAGGTGATCTGCATCTTTATCAATCAGAGATAACAAATCAGCTTTGGAACAGTAAGGGGGAGGCCAAGGTAAGTGCATGGAAAGTCCTTCACTGCAGATAAAATTTCAGAAGTGTGCTGCAAGTCCTCAACAGAGCAATGAATGGGGGTTGCAGAACTCTTTGCTAATCCCTCTTGGGATTACTGACGAGAGGCACTCATAAACTGACGCTAAGTGAATGAAACTGGGTTACATTGTTGCTCTCATTAAATCTCTCCTACTTAACAGTGCAGAAAACATTCTGTTTTTTACTACAACCAAGAGTGCAAATGGTAACAGCCAAGAGAGTGATTTGACTATGTATGCAATGAAGATAGTAATTTGACTATGCACGCAATAACTTAATAGTGCAGAAAGCATTCTGTTTTTTTGTGGGTTACATTTTGTTTGTGATGGCAAGATTCAACTGCATTTTACTGCTCACCAGTTGGTCGACCTAGACAGAGAGGAATGCGAGGGTCTTCCACGGTGAAGCCCGCTGGCCTCTAGAACTGGTGGAAAAGATCAAGGTGGAGGCTGCAAACTGGAGCTCGGTCAGCTTGCTACTCACAGATAACTAGTTTTTGCTTTTTAGTTATGGTTTACCCCATTGTTTTGTTGTGTGTCTTCTTTTTTCTCGAAAACATAGAAGAGCTGCGCTTCATTATATTAAGAAGAAAATACGGGACAAGAACCCAAACACCCACACACACTCTACACACACCAAACTAGAGTTTTAGATTACATTTTCGCCTGCTAAATATAGAAAGACGACCACAAAACCAACAACTAGGCCACTCTATGTTGTGTGTCTTCTTGCTAGGTTAGAGCTTGGGCAAGCTCTGTGCCCTTTTCTTCTCTCGTTTGTGTGTATTACCATTGTTTGTTTGGCCTGGACTTTGGCCGGTGTTTGTACTTTGAACACTTGGATGTTTGGCTGCACTCACCATTCTCTTGAAATACATGCAATGCATGTTCTTGTTTCTTTTCCTTAATAATTCGGGACCATTTTAAAAATATACTATTCTTTCAGTGAACAAAAATATACTATTGTAGTCATTTCTAATACATATCCTTGATAACAAAGCCAGCACTAACAGAAGCAGCTTGAAGGAAATATTTACTGCAAAACAGTGATTATTTTGAGATAGGGACAGTTGTTAGGAATGAATCTGAATCATTTGTAAATCAGCTCAGTCAACCAAATCAATTGTATTGGAAAATGACATGGGTTAGGCATTTTCTGAAACAAGGAAAATGTATGTGGATTAGGCAAATAGATTAAGCCTGCCAAATTGCATATGCGATATGTACACAGTTCTACATGATATGGGAGCCCTACTGTACTTGTGGAGATTCTATGAATAAATTAAAAAGAAGAAATCTGGCAAAAAATGAAGTGCTCAAACGTGAACCAGCAGCTACTCCATACACCAACGACCAAACTACTCTTACGCTTCACCTGAACCAGAAGCCCTTGCCTTGTATTTTACAAAGAATTATGTGCATATTCTCCAATTGTGGAATTGGTGCTGCATCTTATGTATATATGGGAGATCAAAATCATATCCCAGAATTACACTATACACCAGAGTGCTTCAGTTGGTAGATTTCAGGCACAATTCTTTTAAATCTAAGCTAGTTACTATAGATTTTTTTTCTCGAAAACGCAGGAGAGCTGCGCTTCATTATATTAAGAAGAAAGAAAGGGTAAAGAACCCCTAGTACAAAACACACCCACACAAACCCTTATCTTTATCTTTATCTTTATCTCAATACATTTGTGCCAGTAAAGAAAGAAAAAGCAACCCTGCACCTACAACTAGTTACTATAGATAAGTGTACCGCAAGTTTATGTAAGGTAAAAAAGAAAACATTAAAGCCAAACATCGTGGGGACTCATAACTGGTTACTATAGATAAGTGGGTGCATGAAAGCACCAAATATTGTGCAGAAAAGAAAAAGGAGGCAAGACAGAAAATAATCATTCTTTTCTATACTACTCGTAACTGGCAGCATTCAATATTAGGCTAGTACCCTAGCTTAAATGATTATAAAGTGAGAATAATTATATAGGTAAACATCCACTACATGTTCAGTACAAATTACAGAAATATGACATTTTCTTGGATGTTGTTGGTCTGTTGCAATATCCTGAGTTCTATAGTATTTTTTTCATTTGCTTTTTCTGCGGTGCCAAATCAGAAGATTCACAATAAGTTGGATGCATACCTTGAGAGGCTATCACTATCCCTTCAGATACCTGCGGACAACCGAAGAGCAATTTTTAAATAACTCTCACCTAGCCTGCATACTTTTGTGCAGGACAAATGATAATCGACATGAGTTTGAATGCTTTGTCACATTGAAGATACTTCAGTAATCAGATTCAGAATTCAGATTGACATAGAGAAGCAGAGATGAGCGATCCTTAGCATTTTCGCATTAGTTCCTCCACCTTAAGTGCCATGATCTAGTTGGACTGCAACGAAGGTCTTCAGATAGACTGCAATTCCTGCACTCACTTCACTGCTGTTGCGGAGAAAGCTTTCTTCTTATTTTACATAGAACCCATGGATGGATCAGAGCGGTAGCAGAGACATCATTAAACCAAGCCAAATCAACAGGAGGTATAGGAAAAGCGTTGAGACGACACTGAAAAGTGGTGGCCATCAAAGCCACCTGCAGGCTGCAGCACAAGCTTCCATGGCTGGCTGCATCATAAACCAGGTGTCCAGGTGGCAGTACCTGCCACGGATGTCCATACGAAGGAGAAAAGTTGGAAATGAAATGAAACCACGTGATAGACGGGCTAACTGCAAGCAAAATAAGCCAAAAAAAAAAAAACACGATGGATCTGCAGACAGGGGAGATGTTGGAGGCGCAGGTGTATGACGGTGGGTCAGTGGCCTGGGCGCTGATGCCTCATGCCTGCAAGGGAGATGGAGAGGAACAGGGGCTGGCCCTGGTGCTTGGAGTCGGATGAAGAGCAGAGAAAATAGCTGACTCGCTGCTGGTGTCTGCCGGTTGGAGAAGGAAAAAAGATAGGACTGACCACAAACCTTGCAGGCAATGCATCGAGCAGCTGATGGGCATCACCAAAGTCGCCGTCGCCTGGAACTGGCAGGGCGATGGCTGGCGGATGAGGCAGAACAGGGGCGCGAGGGATCTGCGACTCCGGGGCCACTGGCCTTCTCCCTCGAGTGCTCCTTGTGTATTGCCGCTGCGTTCGTCGTAGCTCCTCCGCCAAGCCGTGGGCAGCGAGCGTCTGTTCCTCCAGTTTTTCTTCATGGGCCTTACTTCTTTCTCATGGTCCAATAACAAATGTAGTGTTCATCCGCAGCTCGTGTGTATTTTTTTCTTTTCTTTTCCCTTTTATCTTTTCCTTTTTATTTTATTTTTTCTTATTCCCTTTTTCTTTCCCTTCTTCTATTTTATTTTTACTTTTCATGTCTTTTTATTTCCTAGTTTTTTATTCGCCTTTTCATTTTTATGTTTTTATCTTTCTTTTATTTATTTTTGAATTTACTGTAGTTATTTATTTTCATTTTCATGTTTTGTTATTTTCCATTTTTATTTATTTATTTAAATATTTTATTTATTTATATTTCTATAGTTTTTCTTATTTTTATTTGATTTTATTTTACTCTAAACATTTTAAAGATTTTATATTTTTATATTTCATGATATACTATGGTGTTCATACAATATACATGTGTTGTTCGATGATGCATTTTTGTTTAATTACATGATATTAAATTTATGAGTTTTATGAGATACTATGATCATGTAGTATACATGTGATGTTCAATAATATAATTTTGTTTATTCACACAATGTCAATGAGATGTTTTACTGTGTATTTTGGGATGTCATGTAATATAAACCGGATGTTCCAAGATGTATCTTTAATTATTTGCATAGTATCCGTGAGATGTCCCATGGTATAGGTTGTTTGAGTAGTACCCATGTGATGCTCTTTTATACTTTCCTCTATTATGTTGCTTTTTCAGTTTTTTGTTTTCCCTTATGTTTTATTCTAACTTTTATTAATTTTATTTTATATTTAAGTTATTCATTTATTTTATTATATATATTGTAGCATTTGTTATTCATTTTTTATTTACTCGTTATTTTACTCTAATTAACTATTTTAACTATTTCCTTTTTATTTTAATCTTTTACTTTTCCATACATTTTATAAAATATATGTGATGTTCACATAGTATAAATGTGATGTTCTAAATTATCTTTGAGTATTCACATAGTACCCATGAAATGTCCATACACTATATGATCTTGATCTTGCATTGCACCCAAGCAAGTAGGTAGATTGCATTTTGATATTATTTTATTACTTGCTTTAGTGGTGGTCATCTATTACCAAAAAAGGAGAAAAATTGCATGAAAAATGGCACCTATCAAGAGAAAGTAGTGATTTTGGTGATTGAGTGACAACATGATCATTGAGGTTAATGTTGTTTCCTAGTATATAAGGTTTTAGTCCGATAGATGTAATGATATATTTTAGCGAGGCTGTAGGGTCGAGATAGGGACTAGAGGGGGGTGAATAGTTCTTTCTAAAAATTAATCGCGCCGGCTAACCGAAACAAATACGGAATTAAAACTATCAGTCTAGCCAAGACTACACCCCTCTATATATGTTCTCAAACACCTTAAAAAGATCCTAAACTAGCAACTAAGGTGTCGGGCTAGCTAGAGCTCACCTAACCAATTCTAGGAGTAAGATCACATAAACCTATACCACTAGTACTTCAAGCAACGGGGGAGCTCCTACACATGCTAGTAAGCAAAAAGCACAAAGCCACCTAAGCTTACTAGCAAAGCTTAATAACAAGGCAACTAATATCAAATTAGATTGTGCAAATTACTTAGCTACACAAACTAAGCAAAGTGACTAACAAGGTTACTAAAACCAAATTAGCCACGCAAGGGAGCTACTTCTATGCTACACAAGAAAGAAGGTAACAAGCAAGCTACACAAGCTAATTAATTACAAGAGCAACTACACAAATGCAATGTATATAAAACTAAATACAAGCTCGTGTAAAAGGGATACAAACCAATAGGAAGATAAGGATGACACAGTGATTTTTATCCCAAGGTTCACGTGCTTGCCAACATGCTAGTCCCTGTTGTGTAGACCGTTCACTTGGTGGTTCGGAGACTAATTGGCACCACACCAAGCCCATACATCGGGCGCTGCAAGAACCTATCCTAAAAGTGAGGGTAGCCCAATGACACGCTCTACTAGTGTTGTTCTTCGTGGCTCCTATGGGGTGAGCATGGTACCTGTTAGTATTTTAAACGCACACAGATAAATCCAAAAGCGCACGGATACCGCTGTAGCTTTCACCCGGGAGTATTCCAGAGTATCGTATTTATCCATAGGAAAATAATGGTTAAAGAATTCAATAATTCACCATCATGTATCTACTAACTAGTATACCAACTAAACTAAAGTGAGAGTAAGTGATGATAATGATAAGAGTTATGAATAACACACACATAAGATAATTCCATGGTAAAATAAATGAGCAGTCTAGTTAAGTTGAGAGAACAACATGTGAGTTCAAGGTTCCTAAATACTTCTCTATTACTTTGGTTCTATAGGGTATAACTAATTCATGGGTAGATATAGCGATCACACATAATAACACTTTGGAGCAACAGTACCTTTTCAACTCTCGAGGGGGTGAGAAAGCATAGTTGGGGGAAGGCTATCTAAAGCTCTATGAACACCAATTCTAACATGGTGGATTACAACGGCCTGACAGAGGTGTCATCCCTGGGGCTACCACAACTAATCATAGGATTGAGCGTAATCTCAGGTAACCTATAGTCTAGACATCATGTCTAGACTACGGATTACTACTCTAGTCACATATGATAACTAAAGGACTTGATGCGAGCGGAGATCCCATGTTAAGGTATGATAACTATATTAAATCATAAGTCTTGCAAAGGTGAGATACAAAGATATACTCGACCTCTGAAGATTTCTTTAGAACATGAGCATGGCTCAACTCTCCCTAATTCTCAACTAGAGCTATTTTACTTCTACATCTTGAGAGCTGGCTCTGATCCTAATGAGAAGGATATGAATTAGGGTTTTAGGATGGCTCTCCAAGAGGGGGTACAGGGCTGTATATATAGGAGGTAGCATCAATTCTGGATCCTCAGATCAAACTGACTTAAAAGGATGGCATAGATTTAATCTAGGAGGTGGTAGAGAACCGACATTCAAAGGGGAGCCTGATAGGTGGGGCCCATAGGATGACCGACCTAGTGGTAGGGTTGGCCGGCCCCCCTATCAGCGTCGTGGCTTGACCTTCGGTGAGTTGTCTTCTGGATGCTTCTAGAGTCTTCCTAGGTTAGTGTCGTCACGAATAAATGTGATTTACTTTGATGAATAGGTTCACCTTGACAGCTTTCTGATTAAATCCTCCTACAAATACAGATTCATCAAAACTCATGTAATTTATTAGTTTAAACCCCTAAACCTGTGTTTAGTGATAGAATTAAGTATATATGTAGGATATATTGATGGTTTAGGATTGACATTAACAACTGTCAACAGTACCCTCACAAACCTTCTCCGGAGCACCACACAAGCTTCCTTGCGTGCTTCGACGGAGACCACCACCAAGCCGTCTAGAAGGAGCAAACCTCCAAGAGTAACAAGCACTACTCAATGCAATCTCACAATGCAATGCACTAGAATCACTCACTCACAATCAGATCGCACTCTTGCAAGCATAAGTGAGTTAGAGGGCATCCAAGCATTCCTACACAAGCCACATTAGCGTGAGGGTGCTCAGCTACCAGCCCAAGGCTGGCTAGTTCTTGGTTTTTAAGCCGATAGAGCCGTTATACCCATTCACTAGGTAAAACTCAGGGAGACCAAACACGCTACCCAGCGTCTGATCGTTGGATGCGCGCCACACATCCCTCGCGTTCAACCACGACCGCATGATCCCAACGGTTACTTCACCTCGCGCCAACGGTTAAGTGATGACCGGACTCGCTCAAGGTCGATTGGATGCACCGAAGCAGAGTCTGGTCGTGCAAACCTTCGCACTCACGCACTCAGCTAGCCCCTGATCGGAGGTGCCTCCACAACCTTCGCACTCACGTTCTCAGCCAGCGTCCGGTCGTGGTCAAAAACCATACCGAGAGCTCCAGAGGCTGATCGGACTTGTCAGGTCATGGATGACCGGACGCGCTCTAGAGTCCGATCCTCCCACGCTGCCTCTATCACGCCACATCACTGTACGCCAGCAACAACCGGACGCACCCCCTACGCGTTCAGTCCTTCACTTGAACCTGAGTTCAGTCATTCTTACAACTTGCCCGAGCCAAGGGTCACTAACCGAACACGTCTGGTTACCCTAGACCCAGCTTCCGGTCACGCCTAGTGACACCTTTTCGTCTCTTTTTCTTCACCAAGTTGATCCACAATAACTCTAACTTCTTCTTATTTGCAAATGTACTAACACCACCAAGTGTACAACACCATGTGTATGTGTGTTAGCATTTCATAAACATTTTTCAGAGGATTAGTCACTCAATTCACCACACCACTCGATTCTAGCAATGATGCAAAGTGAGATCACTCGAGTGGCACTAGATGACCGATATGCAAACAAGTTTGCCCCTCTTGATAGTACAGCCATCTATCCTAAACCCGATCATAAACTTCTCTACACACATGATCGGTGAAATAAAATGCTCTATAGGTTATACCTTTGCCTTGCGTATTCTATTCCATCTCCAATGTTAATGCAACACATGCACCAACCATATCACAGATGATATGATCCATTTCATATCATCATGTGACCTTATTGGTTCATCGATCTTGACCTCACTTGCTTTTATCGTTGCATTCGTCCATTGGCGCCAAGTCTTGCTCAAGCTTCACGGCCACGCGATCCATCGCTCCAAAGCCTCCAACTCGCCCTTCACGCTTGCAACTGGTCCATCAAGCCAAGTCTTATCTTGACCTTCTCCTCCTTAGTCACATGACTCAATGTCATGTCTCATATGCAATGAACTACTTCATCACATGTGTGAGCCTTGCAACAAGTCCAAGCCATTTCACCTCCATGGCATAGGTTGCTCACACATGATGTACTTGCGGACTAATCACCTGTGTATCTCACTCAAACACATATTAGTCCACCTAAGGTTGTCACTTAATTACCAAAACCAAACAAGGACCTTTCATATGCCACCTTATCTTTTGGTGGGTCACCAGAAAGGTGCACCAGAGGTTGGTTCCAAAGACGATGTTGGAGACTCGGTGGAGGAGATTAACACTCACTAGAGTTCCCCATCTGATCTTAGATCTCCAACAGTTAGCTGTAATGGCTAATCGACATGGCATCACTGAAAATCTATAGTGGGGTGTCGCCGAAGCTCTTCGGTGAGTACAGTTTTTGCAATCCAAAATACCAACGGTTAGTTTGGGGGCATTGGAGCCATTTAAACCCTAAATCTGCTAAATGGTGACATGTCAAGGTGTAAAACAAGCAAATCAATTTGTCGTCATTTACATGGAAAAATATTGAGGAAACAGAAGGTCAAAGACAATCTACAGACATAACTCATATAAGTGAAATCGAGTTCAGAAATAAAATTCATCAATTTAGGTCAACAATGAAAGATAAAATATATTTTGAGGGAAACAATTGCAGGTATTGATGCAAAAAAAACAAAAAAAAATGTTCCATCATGCTATCTTAATTCTTTCCCTGGTGAATTAATAATTAGTATCCCTTTATTTTATTACCAAAATAGGAGCCGCACACCTATCCATATAATCTTCAATGGCAGCCAAACTCAACACAAACAGCCTACGGATTCAATCTCGATGCAATATAATCTATAAGTCGCTACTCCCTCTGTTCTAAATTATAAGTCGCTTTGACTTTTTGTACATTTATTTTGTTATGCATCTAAATACAATAATATGTCTAGATACATAATAAAATGGATGAACAAAAAAAGTTAAAGCGACTTAAAATTTCGAACAAAGGAAGTATTACATCCCTGAATAAATAAATTCCTGGAGTTGTCTTAAGTCAAACTTTTTAAACTTTGACCGAATTTAAAGAAAAAAATCAAGATTTATGATATCAAACTGGTATCATTAGATTTTTCATAAAATATATTTTCATAATATGCTAATTTTATGTCATAAATGTTGTTATTCTTTTCTATAAAGTTAGTCAAACTTAAAAAAGTTTGACTGACACAAATTCTAGAAATTAATTTATTTAGCGACAGATAGAGCATTTTTTTAGAGAAACTATTACATAATATTTCTTTTAATATAATAATATTAAGTTAGATAGTAGGTTGTGATTTAAAAACCATCTACATTCATGGAGCCCGTGCTTTTCCTATTTTTTTCATCCTAAGAATATTAAACTTTACTTCACATAATACTTTTTCGTTTTTGTATTCAAGGCAGCTTCATGTAAAAATTTTAGCTACATAAAATAAAAAAATAAAAAAGACCCGCGCAACGCACGGGTTGATGGACTAGCCCTCCTGCAGGTGTAGCAATCAAACATTCAGGCCCTAAAGCAAGGGAGGGAATCAATGAGAAGGCTGCAATGATGGTCAAAGTACAAACACCTCCCTACACATCTCCCTGCAGACGGCCCCGTTGAGCTGTTCCCACTCCATTCCCATACACAGGGCCCAGCACCAACCCGTGCCGCCCTAACTCTCTCAAGAGCAAGTATAATAGTAGGCCGTAAGCCGACTAAATGCTGAGATAGAGAAGAGAGAAGAAGCGGGTTGTAAGTTTATAGTCGGCTTGGACACAAGAACCAAGAAAGTCTGTGAGAGAGACAAGTGGACCATATATTAACTGTAAATAGCTAACTACTATATAAGTAGGCTGAGAGAAAACTGTAAAAAACCTTACAGCCAGCGAGCCGGCTGTATTATTAGCCTTGCTCTAATAATCCAGCAATGCCATCTGAAAGCTCTCTCCCAAAGTGATGATGCATGACTGACCAAGCTAAAAAGTTAATAATCACCCTACTAAACAACATTTTTTTTTGCGGGTAGACACGACCAACTGCTGCTACGGTCTTGCACGCACATCGGAGTTCAGACGACGTCCTGCGCCGTCGCCGGGCCGACTTCACCGCCCGCGGCGGCGGCCACCTGGTTCCGCCGCTCGTCCAGCGCGTTGCTCACCTTGGCGTACCCGTGTCTCGCCCAGTCGTACCAGTGCAGCGCGACGTAGACGCCGAGCCCGGCGATGATGCCATTGGCGATGGAGAAGGAGAGCGGCATAAGCGCCATGGTGACGAACGCCGGGACGCCCTCCTTCATGTCGCCCCACTCGATGTCCCTGGCGACGCGCATCATCATGGCGCCCACGAGCACCAGCGACGGTCCCACGGCCCAGGGCGGCACGCTCATAAGCAGCGGGCCGAAGAAGAGCGACGCCAGGAACAACGCGGCCACGGTGATGGCGGTGAGCCCCGTCCGGCCGCCCTCCCGGATCCCCGCCGTGGACTCGATGTAGGTGGTCACCGTGGAGCTCCCCAGCCCTGCGCTGAGCACCGTCGACCCAGCGTCCACCAGGAACGCGCGGTACTCGCCCTCGAACGACCCGCCGCCGGCGCCGTCGCCGTCCACGACGAACCCGCCGTACTCGACCATGGAGTACATTGTCCCCGTCGTGTCCAGGACGTCCACGTAGAGGAGAGTGAGCAGGGCGAGCCAGGCGTTGCCGTGCCGGAAGCCGGCGAAGCTGACCCGCCCCGCGGTGGTGCGGATCATGTGGAAGTCCACCACCTTCTTGAAGTAGTCGAAGCCGGCATTGCCCGCGGCCGTGTCCGGGAACACCGTCACGGCGGTGCCCCTGATCCAGGACACCACGGTGACGAAGACGATGCCGTAGATCATGCTCCCTTTCACGTCCCTGGCCAGGCAGGTGGCCGTGATGAGGAAGCCGACGGCGCCGAGCCAGAACGTCGGAGACCGCATGGTGCCGCTGAGGCAGGCGCCCGTGGCCGGGTCCACGTCGGAGCAGGCCGTGAGCGTGACCAGCGTCGAGGGGCTGGCGCCGACGAGCCCGACCCCCTGGTGCGCCTGCAGGCCCGTGAAGGCCAGGAACAGGCCGATCCCCACCGCCGAGGCCAGGCGGATGTTCCGCGGGATCATCCGCGCCAGCCTGGACCGGAGCCCCACGGCGGAGAGCGCGAAGAAGACGACGCCCTCCAGCATCACGACCGCCAGCGCCGTGCCGTAGCCGATGGGGCCGGAGCCGTGGAACCCCACCATGTTGTAGGCGAAGTAGGCGTTGGCGCCCATCCCGGGCGCCAGCGCCAGCGGCAGGTTGGCGAAGACGCCCATGGCGAAGGAGCCCGCCATGGCGGCCACCGCCGTCGCCACGATCAGGTCGCTCTTGGTGCGCGCCAGGCACTGCTCGTACCCCGGGTTCGCCCCGACGACCGTGCACTCCGGCCCAGGTGGCGTGGTGACGGTCGAGTTGTTGGCGGTGGCCACGACGGGGGTGCAGTCCCTCGCCGTGCACGGCCCGCCGGAGTCGGTGAGGACGGCGGCGTTGACGGAGATGATGTAGGCCATGGTGAGGAACGTGGCGGCGCCCGCGCGGAGCTCCTTGGTGAAGGAGGTCTTGCGCGCGTCCAGCTTGAAGTAGGTCCCCACACGGCTCCCGGCCACGGCACGGTTCACGGCTGCCTCGGCCGCCGAGAGCCTGCTCCATGGCCCCGTCGCCTTGGACGTCGCCATCGCCATTATCTTCGATCTTGCTGGTGTTGGCTTCGTCGATCGTTCGTTCACCCCTGGTATGGTACTACGAGAGTTGAGCTGTGGTTAGACGCGTGTGGTGGTCTCACGATCGAGTCTGGGGGACCCGAGCTACCCGGAGTTTATATGCATGTTAGTGTCACCACCGGAATCCTTAAATTTATCCGGTGTTTTTTTATGTTTGCTGAGTGTATTTTCTTGGGCACTCGGCGTACAAGTTCTTTGCCGAGTGCTACACTAAAAACACTCGGCAAAAAAAAAAAAACACTCGGCAAAGATGGGGTTTGCCGAGTGTGAAAAAAAAACGCTCGGCAAACACATTCGACAAAGAGGGTGTTTGCCGAGTGTTAAAAAAAACACTCGGCAAAAAAATAAAATCTTTTTTCTAAAAACGAAGGAGAAGAAAAAAAATAAAAAAACTTTACCGAGTGCTCAGATCCGGAACACTTGGCAAACAAATTTTACTCTAACTCCGCCTCCCTCCTCCTTTCCAAATCCACCGCACGCCCCTCTCCCTTTCTCTGGCGGGGACCCCGCCCCTCCTCTCCCTTTCTCCGGCAGCTGCCCCGCCCCTCCTCTCACCTTTCTTCCCCGGATCCGGCCGGATACGGCTGCCGCACCGCCCCTCCTCTCCCTTTCTCCGGCTGCCGCCCCGCCCCTCCTCTCACCTTTCTTCCCTGGATCCGACCGCCGCATCGCCCCTCCTCTCCCTTTCTCCGGCGGCGCCTCTCTCCTCTTCATCTCCCCCATAGGTGGCGGTGGCCCTCCCTCTCCCTCTCCCTTTCCCCTGCAGGCGGCGGCGCTCTCCCTCTCTCCGAGTGCGGATTTGGCCTTCCCCCACCACTGAGCACCTCCACAACTGGCGGATCCGGCGCCCCTCCCCCTTCTTCCCCGCCACTGAGCATGGACCGGGTCACAATGGCCCCTCGGCGGCGGATCCAGTCGCGGCGGGGGCAGATCGGGCTGCCGCGGTGGCAGATCCAGTCGCGCCGGGGGAGGATTGGGTCGCGGTGGCGGCGGATCGAGATGCGGCTGGGGCGGATCGGGTCGCGGTGGGGGCGGATCGGTGCCGCGCCCACCTCTGGCGATGGCGGAGGGAGGAGCGGCGGATCCGATGGTGGATCGAGCAACCTCGGTTGTGGCGGTGCGCGGGGCGGGGCCTTCTTCCCCGGTGGCACCGGCGTGGTGGTGGTCCTGGCGGCGGCCGGCTTGTTTTTTTTTCAAAAAAAAAGTTTGCCGAGTGTTTTTTGGGCACTCGGCAACGTCTTTGCCGAGTGCGCGACAAAAACACTCGTTAAAACGTTTACCGAGTGTCGTTTGCCGAGTGTACCCTTTGTCGAGTGTTTTTTAGGCTTCGCCGAGTGGCCTTGGCACTCGGCGAAGCTTTTGTATCCGGTAGTGTGGGAGAAGACTGACTGGAGAGGAGGGTTGAAGAAACGTTTGGGGTCGGTAGACGTGACCGTGAGTGAGGTGGGCCGACACTCACCGGGCATCCTTTCCTGGGAACCGTGCACGCTGCTGACAAATGAAAAATTTTCAGCAGGGTCCACTTCTCTCAAGTTTATTCCGCGTCATGATATGAAACTTGCGACCAGCTGGTCATCATGTAACTACCACTTAGGCACTGACTGAGGTCAATTGATTTGCAGGGTTTCATTTCATTAGCAACTGATCATCATCTGTTACTGATATTTCAGACAATAAACGTGAGTTTCAGTTTCTACGCACAAGCCTGAAAAAAGGGAGGTCACGGTTTGGTTCGAAAGATATGTACTACAATGTTACATTGCATCAGTTTCAGGTCATAGGGCCCCTTTGGTATGGATTCGGCAGCTCCGGCTCCACGTGACAAGTGCACTGGTCCGCTAGTGTTCCGGTACCGTTTGAAAGACCTTTCTCTCTCCTTTCTCCTCGACTCGTAGAGCCAATAGAACCAGTTTTATTTGGCTTCACCGGCTCCCGCTCCTCTGATCTACGTTAACACAGTGTAGGAGTCGGAGCACACCGAATCATAGACCCATAATATGGTGGTATGGTACCTTCTATTGCGGAGGAACCCACAGATCCCAGTTTTTTCCGGGTCAAAAGAAAGACCCGGCTACACCAAACAAATAAAAAGTTGGAACAAAAATATTGCTAGTATTTTAGGCAACGACCTGCATGGGGGTTGTGCGCTGCGTCAAGTGTCCACGTTTACAGCGCGAAATCACGCAAAACTCAACCGCTGGCGCTGGGAGCGGAACTGGAGAAATAAATAAATAAATAAAGTCGTCAAGGAAGGAACATGCATGGTTTCTCGGTAGTTCAGAAAACAAATAATCCACTTGTCTGCATGCTAGGCAGGCAGCCTCAACATGCACTGCAGGTCGTACTGAATTATTTCTTTCAGCATATTTTAGGCAAATTGTACGTGGTTAGTTATTACATTACATTAATTGTGCATTGCGTGAGGCCCTGCACGTTTACAGCGCGAAGTCAAGCAAAACGGATGATTAAATATCGGGTTATTAGTAATGCACGTACGTACGTCTTTGATATATAGATAGATCAACTTGATAGAACTTAAATGATCCAACCTCTGGAGGCTCTTTACGGTATCTTCACCACGCTGGCAGCATGACCTTATATGTTGTGAGCCTTATTGGTTGATAGCCAAATTTTGGTTTCTAAAACTTCGGCAAGCCAAGGATTTCGTCTCTGTTTAATTTGTTGCAAAAAATTTGTCAATACATCACATTTAACTTGTCAAATCTATAGCAAATATTTTTGCCTAACTTTTGGCAACCTTTTGATGCCAAATCTTTGGTTTGGCAAATTTTGGAAGCCAACCAAGTAGGCCTTGTGTTTCCTATCATCCATGTAGCAGCTACCCAACCAATATATATAGGAGGGGTCTTTAAACTTATTCTGAATTCTCATTTAGATCCTTGTACTTAATTACAAATTGCACATTCAACTCTATAAACTTAATCTAATCTCTCATCCTGATCCCGGTACCTGTAAATTGCACAAACGGCTCTCTAAACTTGCATATTCAACTTCACATTTAGCTCCCTAAACTCGTATTACTATACCATCCAGGTCCATCTCCTTCCCACACATTGCATATCATGTGCCCACCCCACCCGCACAGCTTCGCCGTGGTGCATCGTGTTTGTCCACCCACATAGGTGTAGCGCACAGAGCTAGGACATGCAGCAGGAGCTTAGGCAGGATGTGCAGACCTATCTTTCTAGGACCCGCGGCCATGCCGCTTGGCATCATACCATGCTTGCTCTACCTCATGTCCTAGCCGAGACGTCGCCATTAGGGTGCTCCTCCTCGCTTCTGCTCAACTCACTCACAGAATACATAGAATGTATGCAAATTACAAATTTCCAAACTTTCAAATACTATCAACCTATTAATACGTTTTTATAAGACAACTTCTTATGCACAGACTTGGGCCAGTCAGCTAGTCAACCCACCACGACATGAGTTGGTTAGTGCCACGTTACAGATAGTGGGACTTCCTAAAGAATGGTTGGGGTGAGGCTATATTGACTGCGACTCATGTCCTGATTAAGTTCCTACAAAAAAATAAAGAAATAACATTGTTTGAGGATGGGAAAATAAAAAGTTCAATCTCTCTTACTTACACACTTGGGATTGTTTCCCCAAGATGAATGCGCCAATTAAGAAAGAAGTGCAAGATTGAACCAAAAGTGTGGGTTGTATCTTTCTTAGGCATGCTATACACAGTATGGGATATAGGTTCTTAATAATAAACTCTAGAGTACTTGATATGCATATTTGTACAATTAAATAATCCAGAGAAGCTATATTTTGTGAGACTGATTTTCCTTTCAAACAAGCCTAGCTTATCTAATCATGAACCTATTTTATCTCCTAAACAATATGTTCCGATAGAACACAATAAAAAAACTAATGTAATCTAAGGAGGATAACACTATAGTTACTCGAGAGAGTACGAGACATATAGCTACAAAGTATTTTTTGGTGATGACTACATTGTATACCTCGTGGATGACATTGCAAGACTCATAGAGGAGGGCGTGTTCACCTCGTGGCACTCACTTTAGGAAGAAACATGTATGAAGTGATGTGGATTCTATTATGTCTAATGGAACATGGTAGGTCATTGATCATCCTTATGGGTCACTACTACAGAGCAGGCAATCTGTGGCGGCCCATCACTACCGGTTTTGGCTTCCACTGGTAGTGATACTACAACCAATAGTGATAGGTAGGCTTTCATTGCTAGATAATGCCACCAACCGAGAGTGATGGTGTCACTGTCGGTTTATAACAAGCACCAGCAGTGATAACATCACCAGATCCAAAACTTTATTCAAATGTAGTTAAATCCACGCATACTCATGACTTAGACTCCTATTCCTCTCCCTTATCATTTCCATCTTCCTCCCTCACACTTCCCCTACCTCTCACACTCACAGAATCTCATCACCCTCTCTCTCTCTCCCTAAATCTCCTCCCCTCTGCTCACCTCTCCTAGCCTCACCCCAGCACAGGGCACAATCGGGTGGCCCAGGAAAGGTGCACATCGATGGCTGACATGTGCGAGCGCGATAGTGCGGAGGAGTGCGACTGGTGCAGGCAATAGATCTAGTGTCATCGGGTGTTTGTTTTTACTTTTTGTGTTTTTGTTTTGTTTTGTGAAAATGCGCACACTTCCATGTAAGCAACTAGCAGTGAATGGCCAAGGCTATCACAGTCGAATCAAAATCCAGCAATGAAAGCAGTTTTGAACCAACAATGGTTGATGATTATGGCGTAGTGGGTGCAGCCCTGTAGGATCCAAATGGGTGTTCTAGAAAAATCTTAGTCCTGATGGTACGATTAAAAAATACAAGGCAATACTTGTGGCTAAGGGTTATACAAAAAGAAGGCAAATAAATTTTCAACACTTTTTTTACCTATTGCCCAATTCATCACAATTTGTCTTACCTTCCTTAGCAACATCTCATGGCCTTCGGATTCATCAGATCAACGTTAAGACAATTTTCCTTAATGGGGAGCTAGAGGAGGACATCTATATGGATCAGCAAGATTGGTTTGTACCAAAATGTCAAAAGTGAATGATGTGAAAACTGTTGAAGTCCTTTTATGGCCTTAAGAAAGCATCTAAGCATTGGCACGAGAAGTTCAATAGAATTGTAAGTCATTTTGGTTTTTCTAACTGCATAACTTTTTGATATGCACCAAGATATACACGATGTTTTTCTCTTGTATCCATGGCATGAGATGGTGCCTTAGTTTGCCTGCCGATGCTTGAGCAACCCAAAGGTATGTTTTCCCCTACATGGTTCCTCCAAGACTAGCATTCATTAGTCTATTATGATGAAATAGGGCGATCAAGTTTCTAAACCCAGGTGGTCTAGTTTCCACAAATACTGCTACAAGATGCACCTATGTGGGTTTCATGTGATGTGCTTGTGTGACTTCCACATGACGTACCCATGTGATGGCACGTTTCAGTGTCGACAAGTGGTATATAGACTGTCTGATGTGCATACAAATTGGCAAGGCAGTTGAAGGAGGAAAGAGTGGACATCGACAAACATGGTTGTTAGTTAAAGAAGACATGCCTTTATGGATTTATTACTGGAGGACACCTGTGCCTCATGAGATACTAATATTTCGATGGAAAAATATGCACAATAGCTTGGCAACACATGCTAACCAGAATAATAGAACAATTGAGGTCACAAATACTTGCAAAATATGTGGAGCTAAAGAAGAATTAGTGATGCATGCACTTGTCTGCTGCCCCCTATTCAAGTCCTCAAGGAGGCAATGGGATTAAATTGGTCTTTGCCAAGACAAGAAAAAATTATGCAGCTCTCTATTATATTGTTGCTGTGGAAGACATAGCATGTACTCCCTCCATTCTAAAGTGTTAGTTGTTCTGACTTTTCTAGACACATAGTTTTACTGTGTATCTAGACATAGCCTATATCTAGGTGCTTAGCAAAGTCTATGTACCTAGAAAAGTAAGAATAACTTACAATTTGGTACTGATGCATTACGAAATAATATAACTCATGATGCTGAAAAACTATCTTTTGTGGGTTCATTTAACTTCCTCCAAAGGTACTAGATGGAACTGTACTCTCCATCCGATAACCTATAGTACATGACGGAAATTAGGGGAAGCAGCATGTAGATATACTTCTTTGATTTCTGGCTAGCAGAAAGAGGGATTAGATTAGAAGAATTGCACGAAGACACCACAAGTTGTTTGGCTCAAGATTAGCATCGATGGGGCCTTCTATGAGACCTTCGGCGAGGCAGGGTTGGACATCATTTTTCTTGATGTAGATGAAAAGGTTCAGCTGACATTTTGGAGCTATATTCAAAATATGGAAGAGATTGATGAAGGTGTGCAATGTTTGGCTGCAGAGTGGTGTTGTAAAAAATGCATTCTCGAATTAGATTGCACTACTACAGAAAAACTTTTGCGAGGCATTTTGAAAATTGCCACGGAGGTGGGCGCACATTTGAACAGCCTCAGTTAATCTTGGTTAATGCCTAGGATTAATCGAGGCGGACACTTTTATTAACCGAGGCGGTCACAAGTAACCGCCTCGCAAAATCGATTTACCGAGGCGGACATTTTATTTACCAAGGCGGTAAAAAATGTCCGCCTCTATAAATCATTTACGATGGTGGGCGTTTGTAAGGCCACCGCCTCGGTTAATTATGCCCAGCCCACTATCCAATAGAAGCCCACCACCATGTCTGACTATATAAACAGCACACAAACCCTAACTCACTTCATCCACCCTCAGAAGCGCCTCAGTCCCATGCGGCACCAGTTGGTACATAATAACACACATAGAATAATCTGCAAGCGCACGGATACCAATGTAGCACTTTACCAGAAAGTATTCTAGAATATCGAACTCAAGGAAACATGTGTGAGAATAACTAAGTCTAAAATAACCTAGAGTAGCAACAAGACTTAATATAACAAGAGTATAAAGGAGATCGCTAAGGTCTTCTAGTTCTAACTTCAATAAGCTATGTCTTCTATTGTTTAGTTCTAGAGATATTACTAAGGAAAACACAGGCAAAGTATGTGTCCTATAGTAACAAGGTCCTGCTTGACCTACAAACAGGAGGTGAACTACAAAGGATTCAATGAGGCTATAAGAGTCCCCGTGCGAGCTAGCACCGATCCAGAATATAGGGTACATCTACGAGTAACCGAGTCTAAGCACCACGCTTACACTAGGAATACTACTTTAACCTAGGAGCAACAAGGATTAAAGTACTCAAAAGAGTTGTAAACCTGAAGAACAATATAAATAATGATACTTACTTAAATTAGAAGTTGATTACCAGAGAAATCTTAGAAGTAAGCTCAAGAAGAACTTGATTCTGCCAGGGTACAAGCCGTAGAAAGAGCATCGACAGGCCAGAACTCTTTCAAACTCTTCCCTCACACTCCATCTCTCTATTTCTAATACAAGACTAGATCCTAACTTGGAGGACTAATCTTCTCTTGATTGCTTGCTCTAATCCTGATGTAGAGGATATGAATTGCAGCTTCTGGTTTCTAGGGTTCCAGGATCTGCTTGGAGGAGGGGGTATAGGTAGGTATATATAGGGGCCTTCAAGTATCTCTGACCCTTGGATTAAACTGACTTAAAAGAACGGCACAGATATGATCCTTGAGGCGATGGAGAACCGACATAGTGAGGAGGAACTGATAGGAGGGGCCCATAGGCTGGCCGCCCTGTAGGTGGGGTCGGCTGGCTCGGTGGAGAACCGATGTAGCGAGGAGGGGCTGATAGGAGGGGCCCATAGGTCAGCCGACCTATAGGTGGGGCCGTTGGGCCCCTATAGGCCGTTCGGCCCCACATGTTAGAGGCACAAGCTCTACTTCATTGGAGTACCCTCTGAGTTTTCTAGAGTCATCCCATGTCAGTACCATCGTGGATTAACATGATTTCCTTTGACGAATAGGTCCTTTTTGATAGTTTTCTGATTAAATCCTGCTGAAAACATAGATTCACCAAAACTCATGAAAATTATCAGTTTAAATCCCTAAGTCTATGTTGGTGATCCATTTTAGTATTTATGCAAGGTATATTGATAGTTTACGATTGGCATTAACTACCATCAACAAACTCCCCCATACTTAAGCTTTTACTCGTCCTCGATAGAAGGATGGATTACTTTAGACATAACCTTATGATAAAACATCAACATAAAACTATTCCCAGTCATACATGCTCTGTAGGATTCAAAGTGTATACCATGAAACCTTGGGCAGTTGAAGAATGGAACAACTTGAAACAGATCACCATCTTCCTTCAGTCAAGTCAATTGGAGAAACATTTTAAGATTTGTGAAAACAAAACATAGCTTACTTTCTCCTTTCTGTGGTATATTCTCAAATCACTCAATATATGTGGTATTTTTGGATCCTTACCAAGGCATTGATGTTTTTGCCTTCTTTCTACCTACTTCTAAAAAGCTTATGTGAAGCTTAGGTAGGGATAAATAAGAAAACATACTTGCATTGCATATATTGTAAAGTCAAAACAAGGATCCAAGGAGAAAAATGTCATACTCTTAGATCAAGATGTGCATGTGTGTGAACATGTATATGGTGGCTAACCTAATTCTACTATGCTCCTTAAAACACATCTCTCTTGTTGAAACTTGAAACACTTTTACAAGAGAACATGGGCTATCTTATTCATCTTTTTTCTTCTTTTTTTAGGCGGGCATCTAAGTACCCATTGTTTTCAATATCTCGGACACTTATCCATTTTTTTCAATACTCTTCTCTTTTTTTCACTTTTACATAGCCCATGCCTCTCTTCTGCAACAGAGATTTTTCAAGAGAGACATTTAAAAGAATTTGGAGCATTTATCCTAACAAACACATTTTTGTGTCTATTCCCAATGCAGGAGTAGAACATTTTTGGGTGGATGGAAAACATGTTTTTGCGTACTCCTAGTGTAGGGGCAGCAGGTATATGTGGTGTGTACATGATCTTGATCTTGAAAGCATGATAAATTTCTCAACAAGGGTCACAAGGTTTGACCAAACTCAATACAATAGCAAGTAGTATATGTAGAAGGTTTTCCTAGTCTTATCATATATGGCTCTGGTAGGACATTGCTTACCACAAAGGAGAGGTGTAGCTATTCTTTTTAATTTTTGAAATAAAATTATCCAATGATGAGACAACAAGAATCAAGTTCTCATTATTCTACTATATCTAATTCCATAACAACTTAAGTAACATAGGGTCCCTAATAATAAGTTCCCAACAGTAGCAAGACTTCTAGGAAAAACATTATGTGAGTCTATCCTTAAGTTATGACTGAAATAATCTTTCCTCAAGTTTTAAAGTTGTTTATCAAAGGATTTTTCAACTTTGTTCAAAACAGAAAGCGAGATAGGTGAAAATAGATCATAAGAAGCGCGGCGTGAGGTGGTACTGGGCTAGGCCGGCCAGCCCATAGGCTTGACCGGGCGGCTTGCCCTAGAGCCCGTTTCACTTTAACTTTGGCGAGCATGGTTCTTGTTCCGTTGCTTTCTGAATTTCATGATTTTTGCGATCGGATCTTGTTTCGTTGTCGTAGTGTGCTTCCCCCACACTTGTTTCCTATTTACCTTTATGCGCAACATGTGGAGACGAACACATATACAAAAATAGAGAGCAGATAATGGCAATAAGATTTCATTGATATCATAAGGCACTTTATTACATCCAACCTAGACAAACTAGATAACACAAACTTTAACCAACCTAACAATTGAGCTAAGCAAATGACCTAAATAATCGACCTAAATGTGCCTTATTGATCAACAACCTAACTCTGAATTCTTAAATTTGTCCTGATTCACAACATAGCGGTTTAAGATAGTAAGCTAGTATTCTAGGTTCCTGCGATGGATATGTTCCTTATCGATCCTATGTTGCAATGCATGGATGTACTCGGTGCGGGTTTTGATCTTGTCATTTAGAAGCACGATGGTCATCCGTTGACACTTCTCTTCATTTTCTTAGGCAGTGGGTGGTGCCCTCTTCTTCTCATTTGGAGGCACGATCTTGACTTGCTCAGGCGTAGCACGAACAACATCTATGGTCACATGAGGCGTGACTATCTTGTACTTGGCAAAGGTGACATCCCCAAACTTGTTGGTCTTCACCCCTGTCAGCGTCTTGTTCGCCCTTGGAGGAAGGAGGTTGATCTCCTTAGGCACCTTGATCTTCAGCGCCTCCGATTGGCGTGGCTTGTCTTGAAGAATTAGACGCGGCGGTGGTGGAGCAATTGTTGGACGATGGATGGCTTGGGTGAAGTAGGATTGGCTAGGGACAGGAGCTATCTCTCGTGGTGGGATGATGCTCAACGGCATAGCATCTTCAACTCCGTAGGGAACGATCTTTTTACCGGCCATTGGAACTTGGAAGGATGAAAGCTTTGTTGCTGCTGGAGATCAAAGGCTTGTTGGAATGGCTATGGAGGCAGGCAGGGTTTTGTTTATATAGGGGGATAGATGTGCATCAGGGATCAAGATCTATTCATTAGGAGTCTCGTAACAAGGAAAAACCAAATGGCTTAGAAAATTGGATATTCTCGTAGGAATACTCTGGAAGGTTCATGAGCAAATCGAGCGGGGGTGAAGAGACAGACAGGTGGGCCGACCGACCTGTAGGTGGGGCTGGCTGGCCCCACAGGGTGCCACCTCTCGGAGATTTTTTTGCTTGATGGTTTCTAATGTTTATCTAGTTCCAAAGAATATACTACCGCGCTATGAATCGTGAGGAGGAGGGCAGAGGTGTTATTCTATGGCAAAATAATAAAATCTACCTCATCCAAATCCTCAAGTGGGTTTTCAGGTTCTAGAAAGATCTTGAGACAATGAGCATTTACCTTGAATAATGTACCTTCGTCATTTTGAAGTGTTACCGCTCCATGCGATGAGTTGTTTATAACCTTGAATGATCCTTCCCATTTGCTCCGAAGTTTTCCGTGCTCGAATAATTTCACCCTAGAATTAAAAAATAATACCATATCTCCTGGAGTGAACTCCTTCTTCTTGATCCTCTTATTGTGCCATCTCTTTGTTCTCTCCTTGTATATCTTGACGTTCTGATATGCTTTTTCACGCCATTCATCGAGCTTAGAGAGTTGCATCTTCCTCCTAGTTCCTATAGCTTCCAAGTCTATATTTCAACGTTTGATGGCCTAGTGAGCCTTGAATTCTAGCTCCATGGGTAGATGACAGGTCTTCCCGTAGAGAAGTTGATACGATGACATTCCAAGCGGTGTTTTATAGGCCGTTCTATAAGCCCATAGTGCATCGGGTAGTCTATCCTTCCATGCAGTCCCCATCTCGTTGACAGTCTTTTGCAGAATATTCTTGATTTGTTTGTTCGATGTTTCTGCTTGGCCACTTGTTTGAGGGTGATATGGAGTAGCGACGTTGTGACGGATACCATGTTTTGACAAGTACTTATGAAAGTTCTTGTCAATGAAGTGAGTGCCTCCATCACTAATCACCATTCTTGGAACTTCGAAATGTGGAAATATTATTTCCTCAAACATCTCTTCAGAATTCTTTGCATCAACAACTCTACATAGCATGGCTTCAACCCATTTGGAGACATAGTCGACTGCCACCAAGATGTACTCATAATTCTTTGACTTTGGAAACGGTCCCATGTAGTCGATTCCCTAGACATCAAAGAGCTCGATCTAGAGGTTGGTGGTGAGTGGCATGGCATCTCTTGAATTGATGTTCATGTGCCTCTGACATGCTCTACACCTCTGGATGAAGTCCCTCATGTCTTCATACATGGTTGGCTAAAAGAATCCACTTTGCCAAATCTTTGAATGAGTGCGGAATGCACTATAATGCCCTCCATATTGTGATGAGTGACATCGTTCAATGATTTTTGATGCCTTCTTCTGCCGGTATACACCTTCTGAGTAGGGCATTAGAGCAGACTCTGAAGAGGTACGGCTCATCCCATATGTAGAGACGACTTTCATAAATGAGCTTTCTTTTGTTCTTCCCTAGTGGTACATAACCTACAACCATAAAGTTGACAATATCTACGTACCAGGGGTCGGATTTTGTGATCTTGAAGAGCATGTCGTCCCATAGGGAATCATCGATGGGTAGTTCCTGTGGATTTTCAAACTGCATTCTGGACAAGTGATCGGCAACAGAATTTTCTACACCCTTTTTATCTTTTATTTCTAGGTCAAATTCTTAGAGTAACAAAATCAATCTTATAAGTCGAGGTTTAGCATCTTTCTTAGTGAGCAGGAATTTTAAGGTAGCATGATCAGTGTAAATAATCACCTTAGCTCCTACTAAGTAAGATCTAAACTTGTCTATAGCAAAAATAACAGCCAGGAGTTCTTTTTTAGTTGTTGCATAATTCAGTTGAGGTCCTGTCAAAGTTTTGCTAGCATAAGCAATTGCATGATGCTTCTTATCTTTTGTTTGTCCCAAAACTGTCTCCACAGCATAATCACTAGCATCACACATGATTTCAAAAGGTAGCGACCAATCAGGGGGTTGAATGATTGGTGCGGAGATGAGTGCTTTCTTAAGAATTTCAAAAGATTTTAAACATGCATCATCAAATTAAAAGGGAACATCCTTGGCCAAAAGATTTGTAAGTGGTCTAACAATATGTAAAAAATCTTTTATAAAACAACGATAAAACCCCACATGACCAAGAATACTGCAGATCCCTCTGATATTTACAGTGGGAGGTAACTGTACAATTACTTCAATTTTAGCTCTATCTACCTCAATCCCTTGTTCGGACATCAAGTGTCTAAGCACTATGCCTTCTCTAACCACGAAATGATATTTTTCCTAATTAAGGACAAAGTGCTCTTCTTTACATCTTTGCAAAACCTTGTCTATTTTTTCAAGACAATCATCAAAAGTTTTTCCATAAACAGAAAAATCATCCATGAAAACTTCAATGATTTCTTTAATCATATCATAAAATATAGACATCATGCATTTTTGGAAAGAAGTTGGAACAGTACATAGTCTAAAAGACATTCTACAATAAGCATAAGTTTCATATGGATATGTAAAGATGGTTTTGCTTTGGTCATCAGGATGGATCGGTATTTGGTGATAACCTAAATACCCATCAAGGAAACAGAAGAAAGATTGATTTGCCAGTAGCTCCAACATTTCATCAATGAAGGGCAACGGAAAATGATCTTTCTTTGTTGCCTTGTTAAGTTTTGGGTAATCAATGCACATCCACCATCTTGTGATGGTTCTTTAGGGGATTAATTCATTCTTTTCATTTTTAACAATAGTCATGCCTCCCTTCTAGGCACAACTTGCACAGGGCTTACCCACTCACTATACGGAACAGAATAGATGATCCCGACGTGCAGGAGTTTCAAAACCTCTTTCTTAACAACCTCTCTCAACGCATTATTAAGCCTACGTTATGGCTCCCTAGAAGGTATAGAATCTGGGTCTGTAGGGATGCGATGGGTGCAAAGAGTAGGGCCGATTCCCTTAAGGTCTTGGAGCGAGTAGCCAAAAACAGAACGATGCTTTCCTAAGACAGTTAGCAAGTGAAGGGATTCTTCCTGAAAGAGTTTATCACTTATGATCACAGGAGAATCCTGATCATTATTGAGAAAAGCATATCTAAGACCAGAAGGTAGGGGTTTAAGCTCAATTGAGGGCTTAGGTGGTTCCAACAATTCATCTAAGGGTTCAGGTTCTATGGGATTTTCGTCTTTCTCCTCGATGAAAAACTGGGCATCATCTTCAAGGTTAGGTTCAATCAAGTCATCAAGAGATGCAACCTTAACCTCATCCATTGGGTCATGATTGGAAATTGGCTCAGTCTCAGCATTTAGAGAATGAGTAATGGGTACAGAAAATTTGAAGTTCTTTCCGAGGCTAATTTTCAATTTCCCTGTTTGTCCGTCTTGAAGAAATCTTTCTATTGGTTGTCCTATCAATAGGTCGAACTCCACGATTTCAAAGATATAAAATCTCAAATAAACCATGGTTCCTTTTACCTGGATAGGAAGGACATAAAGTATTCCCAAACTTAGGAGAATGTGTCCTGAAAGACTTTTCAACAACTTTGTTGTTGGAGTTAATGGCATGTCTTTCAATAAATCATGAGCAAAAGATGTAGACATGATATTAACACCCACAACTGGATTATAAAGAGCATCAAAAGGAGCTTTGTTAATTTGGCAACAAATAGAAGGTGAATCTAGACGAATCACATCAGAGGAAAGCTCTGATTCTTCTAATCATTCATTACTTATAATGGACACTAGCTTTTTCATAGTCTTTTTAAGGAAAGCTTCCTCAGAAGGTTCTAAGATTTCTTCATGGGATGATGATTTCCTAGGCTTTTGGGGTCTCCTCATAGTATGATAATTCAAGGTATCTCCGTATTCGGCAAAAAGTTCATCCTCGAATTCAAGCATAAAATCCAAAATTGGAGTTTCCTCCTTTTCTAGTGGTTCGAGATATGGGATAGCTGAAGTTGGTGATGGGTTAGGTAAAGATTCTAGTTTAGCTATTTGGGATTCCTCCTCTAGCAGCTTCTCTTGTACTTCTTTAGGGGTGCTCTCTAAGACTTTATTAAGAATGCTTCTCCCCGAATTGGCGGAGACATACAAGAACGATCCTCCTGAAGCTATATCAAGATACTTTGAAGTTTCCCTATCAAGACCCATATAAAAGTGTTGAAGAAGAATGGGATCTTGAATGGCAAGGTCAAGGCCAATATTAATGAGAGCACTAAAGCGTTTCCATGACATGCCTAGAGATTCTTTTTCTTTTTGTTTAAAAGTTAGAACCTCTAAATGAAGGCAGACTACTCTAGAGATGGGAAAGAAATGTAAGCAAAAACTAGAACATGAAGCTTCCCAATCTTCTTGTCTACTCCCTATGGTTTGCTTGTCCCAATGTTTAGCTCTTCCCTTCAAAGAGAAAGGAAAAAGCTTCCATTATAAGGTTTCATCTAACATGCCTGTAATGCGTAGGCATGCACACGTTTGCTCAAACTCATTTAAGTGGGAGTATGGGTTTTCATCATCTTCGCTCAAAAAAGATTGATCCCAGACCATGTTGATTAAACACGGGCGCAACTCATAGCTAGATGTTAGGATAGGCTTTGAAGATTCTTGTGGCTTTAGGCGTGCACTCGTAGGTGCAGCGTATTGGTAGATAGAAGTGGATTCTAAATCCATGGTAAAAGAACAAAAGAATAAAAGAATAATGATACAAGGTTAAGCTAGGTTCAAAGTTAACTCAGCAACCATTTCCCCGGCAACGGCGCCAGGAATGCTTGTTAGTATATATTAACGCACATAGAATAATCTGCAAGCGCACAAATAGCGATTTAGCACTTCACCGAAAAGTATTTTAGAATATCGAACTCAAGAAAACATGTGTGAGAATAACGAAGCCTAACTTAACCCAGAGTAGCAATAAGGCTTAAGATAACAGGAGTATAAAGGAGATCGCTAAGGTCTTCTAGTTCTAACTTCGGTAAGCTATGTCTTCTATTGTTCAATTCTGGGGATATTACTAAGGAAAACAAAGGCAAAGTATGTGTCCTATAGTAACAAGGTCATGCTTGGCCTACAAACAGGAGGTGGACTACAAAGGATTCAACGAGGCTATAAGAGTCACCCTTGTGAGCTACCACTGATCCAGAATATAGGGTACATCGTTATATAGGCATCAAACCGACTTAAAAGAACGGCACAGATGTGATCCTTGAGGCGATGGAGAACCGACGTAGCGAGGAGAGGCTAACAGGAGGGGCCCATAGGCTGGTCGGCCTGCAGGTGGGGCTGGCTAGACCCACATGTTAGAGGCATAGGCTCTGCTTCGGTGGAGTACCCTCTAGAGTCTTCTAGAGTCTTCCCATGTCAGTACCGTCGTGAATTAATGTGATTTCCTTTGATGAATAGGTCCTCTTTGATGTTTTTCTGATTAAATCCTGCTAAGAACACAGATTCACCAAAACTCGTGGAAATTGTCAGTTTAAACCCCTAAGTCTATGTTGATGATCCATTTTAGTCATTTATGCAAGGTATGTTGACGGTTTACAATTGGCATTAACTACCGTCAATAGTGCCCTTAGCCCCGCGTGACTCCATGCGACTCCGTTGTCCTCCCTCCCTCCCTCTCGCAACCTCTCCCTCTCCCACCGGCCCCTGTCCCTCCCTCACTCGCTTCTTCTCCCCCACCTCTCCCCCACCACCACAGCAGCGGTGGCATGGATCTGGGCACCACAGCGGCACGCTCTCCCCCATGTCCCCCTCCTCTCCTCTCCTTGTCCCCCACAGGGGTGGCTCATGAGCCCATGCTGCTGCTACTACGGTGGTGGCTCCCTCCGTCAAGCTGTGGTGGTAGAGGTGACTCCTCCCTCTCCCTTAAGTTGAGGCGGCGGCGGTGGCTTCTCCCTCTCCCTCAAGCTACGGCGGCGTGGATCTGGGCGAGGAGCGCCTAGATCTGGCGGTGGGGAGTGTGCAAGTCCAAATCTGGTGGCCAGAGTCCAGATCCTAGCTGTGTGCCTAGCTGCAGCGACGGTGGCATGTGGACAGGCTCGGTGGACCCGTGGATGGGCTCGCTGGGCTTGTCCATGAGATTTCTTATTTTTTTGTTTTTTATTTGATTAACCAAGGCAGGCGGCCAACCGCCTTCGTTAAGGCCGGATTAATCATGGCCTTTTGACGGAGGCGAACGGCTTGCCTGCCTCGGTTAAGCCATTTTGTCGCCTTGGTTAAGTTTTCTGCAGTAGTGTTCATTTGCCCGAGAACATGGATGGGCAAAGGTCAAAGCCAAGCTACGTTGTGGAGGAGGCACTGCGATGAGGACATCCTATGTCAGCATGTTTCATCACATATTAACCATTCTCTATCAAGCATAAAAGACACAAATCAAAAGCCACTTACAAGAAGTCGTGCCAAGAAAATGTAAGAACAAGTGAATTCATTCCTAGCTGATTTTGATTTTAACATATTTTGAGGATGTTATACTACCTAAATGTTCTATATTGATGTTACTTAGGTTAACACATGAAGGGGAGGAAGATACATTACATGAGGATCAAATACAATGCTACAATTGGACTAGGACTACTTGGATTGAACGATTGGACTGCTACAATATGCTAGGATCGGATGATCGGACCACCCAACTTACATCACAGAGGAATTGAAAAGAAGCAACCATAACTCATGATTTTCAAAGGCTCTGTGGGTCCATAAGTAATTGATGAAAAGTTTATCAAGTCTAATTTCTAACACAACAAACCCCATGTCATTTGGGCTTACCAATAAGGCCATTCTCAGTGAGAGTTTCATGAGCATTAAATAAGCTACTAACTTAGCAAATATGCTGACATGGGATGAAATGGGTTTCATGGAGATGAAACTAGTCCACACTATTTCCAGATTAGTAAAGATTGCTCAATATGCTAACATTCATGCGAGACCTTTCACTTAGCTTATCTTCAGAAACCCTAATTCCTTTTCACACCCAACTAGGACGAATATTTCTATTATAAACATTCTTTGTATCTAAGCAATTAGGATGAGTTGCCGAGTGTCTTACTTATACCTTTGTTCTCCCTTGCTCTTCTTGGACTTGTGAAGAGATCTCTTTGGGGTCCCCTAATTCTTGCTCTAAGATTTAGGGCATTATGTTTGGGTTAGTCCTGGATTATGGTTCTGCGATCATTCAAAGATGAGTTAAAGTCCTCATGGTTTCAATGCTCCTCTTCCAGTTGATTGGTCACATCCAACTTTGGCAATTATAAAGCTAGTTATCCCGCTGTTTGCAGCAAGTTATCTTTGGTTCTTCGATCTATTGTCATCAAGATCGGGTCATTCCAAGAAAGTTCCTACCATAGTGGAATTGAGTGATGCAGTGGAAGGTCGTCCACATGAAAAGAGAGTAGAATTGTGTTGCTCATTAGCTGGCTCAATTGGCGAAACTAACACGACACTTAGTAGTTTGGCGTTTTGATTCACTTGTATGTTTAGCAAACACTACTGCATAAATGATTTTGTGAGACACTACCCAATCATTAACAGATGCGGTCAGAAAATTCAACCGTCTCCTAAAATACATGAGGATTTTTGGAGGCGGTCATTTTATTTACGGAGGCGGTACATAAAATACCCGTCTCTCAAAATGGATTTATGGAGGCGGTCAAAAGTAGCTTGTCTCCTAAAATCCATTAACACCTCCAAAAATAGAGGGTTTCAGAGGCGGACCACTTTAAATGGCCCGATGCCTAAAGAGTCCAAAAAAGCCTGTTACCTATGTTACATATATATAGGTGAGTTAGGGTTTTGGATAAAGGCTCCTCATTTTCTCTCTCTCTCTCTCTCTCAACTATCTCTCTCGTGAGTTTAGAAAAAACCCTTCTGTCTTGTCTCTCTTGACGGCGTGTCTCTCCTCTCTCCCTCTCCTCTCTCGGCGTCGGCGCCAGGGGTCGCGCATGCCCGGCAGCCGAGGTTTGCACGCGCCCGGCGGCGGCGGAGGCCACCCATGCCCAGCATCGTCAAGGCTCTGGATCCACAGCGGGTGGGCCTCATGGCAGGGGTGAGGCATCTGATCTAGCTGTCGGAGCTCGGATCTGGCAAGGTATGGCGACGGCGGCGGCGACATGTCTATGGGCTCGGCAGGCCTCGTGGATGAGCTTGGCGGGCACTGGACCATTTTTTTTGTTTTTAATCTATTTTCAGAAATGGGCACTGGACTGCCTCAGAAAATATGGATTTATGTAGGCATTGTTTTGGTGGAAGACTTCCTGCCCGCCTCCAAAATCAGTTTTGACCGCCTGATAAAATACCTTGGGTAGTAGTGAAATTGTTGGTCGGGAATGTGTCGCGGTTGCTAACTGATTAATAAAGCTCTGTTTTCCTTAGGAAAATGTAAATGAGACCACTAGTGCTGTAGTAAGCTATATTCTCTTTTCCTTATGAAAATATAAATGTGAACACGAGTGTTGTAGTAAGCTATATAGAATTTTGGTCCCTAGCTAGATCACTAGAGACGCATTGACGATTTATCTGGATGGTCATAAACGCATGCATGGTCCAGGGAGATAAAAGGCCTACCATTCATCATGCAGGATTCCTAGTGGCATTAGATATGCTAGATCTAGCATCCATGTTGAACATTTTGACATTGTTGTGGTCTGCAACACCCGAACCACGGTCGGCACCGGAAACGCACACGAAGGTACACACATGCATCGTGTCCAACTCACACGCAAATTAATAGTGGCACCCCGTGGTCAAAATGCAGCACTTTGGTTAGGCCAGTTTCAACTCTGCCAACCGAGTGGCTTGTTGGGCATGCATGCAAGAAACTGACCCCGAATTGCTAATCAACAACCACTAGTGCTAATTTTTGAAAACTTTATGCCCTCCTGCCTAATTTCAGAATGACTTGTCCAAATGGTTAACCGGTAGTAAGCTATCCCCTATGAATAATTGTACTGTCAAAGTTAGCTAGGCACCTAAACTAACACACGGATGCTACCAATGGCGGAGCCTAGGGTCGACGATCCTATGCTCACCGGTAAGTCGCGTCATTGTTACTACAACCATCTATATTCCATGAATTTAGTATCACCTCTGTCCTAAATTATAAGTCATTTCTAGATACATTGTTTTTGCTACGCACTTAAATATACAATACATCTAGATATGTATCTAGAAAAAAAAAACAAAAAGACCTATAAATTAGAGCGGAGGGAGCACGTGTGTATTCTTGTCTGTCTTTGCGTCCGTCGAGGCTATTTGGATTTAGCTTCGGCAACCACCATCTGCACTGCGGGTCTGCAGCACCTGCAGGCATAATAAACAAAAAAACTGGGAATCATGCTTGCTCGTGCACAAGTATAAAATTCCAAATCCATCACCTGCACTACATGTGGTACAGTTGTGCATTAGTTGAGCTCCACAATCTTGCAAGCACTATGATCGATTCACTTGATTTCCAGTGAATATACTATGGGCAGAAGAGATTGATCAACATAATTGATCATCAACTGCATGATGAACATGTATTAGTGGATGGAGATTCAAACGATCTCCCTCACCCAACTGTTTTCGAAAGGGCCATTACTGACAGATGGATTTGCGATCTCCTGAACGTGATTTGGGGATTTTCCCCTGTACGGAGTCATCATCTATTCTTCTTCTTCTTCCCTTTGGATAATAGATAGAGTAGTGTGTGCTGCTCGGGCTCTGGCTCTGGCTTTAGTTCGTCATCAAGTGATGAGGAATATTAAAGGGGAGCAGATTCCCTCAGCAATTCTCCGTGTGCAATAGAATAGGACGGCATGTTGTGATGGATTTTTCTGCAATTGGAATTTTCAAGTCCAAAAAGCGGCCAACTTTTCTTACACACCAAACAGTTGTTCGGATACTCTGGTTGAGCATATATACATAACCTACTCGCATGCCCATCTTTCTGTCGTCAAGTAGTGGGGCGTGTGCTAATCGTGTTTGGCATATACTTAAGAGAGCCTGTCTTCTTGCTTAAAGGCTCATCGATCTTGGAATTCCGGTGCCTTAGCTGCCGCAACAGTGGATCCAGACTTTCCAGACTTAGCTCTGCTCAGCTCTCAAGGGCATACATATATGGATGGCACTGATGTGCAACAGTTTCTAGCTAAGGAAATGATGTTTACAATCTTCGGATTCGTTCTACAAAGCACACAACACGTCATGCATTATTACGCTAAGAAAGACGTAACAGCTTGTTCTTACACGACGCATCATGCTAGCTTTGCCAATTCTTGAGACACTACTCCAATTGGAACCGAGTCCAATATTCTTGCATTGCCACTAACTTTGAACTACCTGATTATGGAAGAATCCGACATGAGGCCGCGCATGGCGAAAAAATGGCCAACAAGGAGGATGAGGGTGTTGGGTAAAGGGGTTCCAGGTGGAGCCACTGCTTGTTCTTTCAGCTCGCCGCTCCAATATTCCACGCAAACGCTTGCTTCTCCGGCGCTCGCACCTCTCTACTCTACGGCTGGCTGGCCGACTAATTTTGTCTCAACAAATGAAAAGTTGGGAAAAAAAAAAAGGTAACAGGGGTTGCCAAGTGCTGTCGCGTCGTCGACAGCCCTGGGCCTTTGTGGCTAAATTACGTTCACTACTTTGGATGGAAAAGGAGAGGGAATGCTTTGCTTTGTGTGCTCCCTGCTGTGACGTGGTGGCACCAATTATAGGATAGTTGTAGCAGTAGTAATTCGTTTTGATTTTTTCTCATTTCATGTATAGGTAGGATAGATGAATATGATATTCTATCCATTTGAGATTATAAGTCGTTTTAGCTTTTATAAGTACATAGCTTTGTATGGCTAGATTTATAGTGAAAGTTATGTACTTGGAAAAGCCACAACGACTTATAGTTTAGATCGGAGAGAGTAGCATTTAGCTAGAGAAACACATGCCAGAAAATTTAGCCACATGTTTCTGGTTTTCTCGGCTACAGAGCAATTTGATAAATGCAGTTAAATTAATCTCACCAGTGTCAAATTACTAAAAACCTACTTTCCTTGAGAAAAAAGTTAACAACCTTTATATTCAAGGCTTATATTCGTCAATCAATGGTCAATGGAAGGCGACTTGTCTGTCGACACCATGGCTCCTATGGCGTGTTGACTTTTTAGTCTCTCATATATGCTCATGTAGTGTGTGCGCGCGCGTGCATGAACGTATATAAGTGTCAGCATCGGTACTGTGCGTGGCAAAAAGAAAGTTGTACTATTAATATTTTGCTCTGAATTGTTTTCTTAACCATGTCAGACTACATATGACCATTATTTTGGGTTGGGTAAAGTTCCAAATAATAACTACAGATATAGATACAGAAACACTGGACTGATTTCCAAATTAAAGGTGCATGAAAGAAAGAATAGAAATGGAAGAGGAAGCAGTTAGTTCATGTAGAAAAACGGGAAAAGAAATTAAAGTAAAACCAACAGAAGGTTGGAAAACATTACAAAAAAAAAATGTTCCTACAAAACAGTTGTTTCACACAAGTTCTAATATTTTCAGTCTTTGACATATTTTCTTATTTTCATTAGACAAGGACTTGAGATTAAATTCATCAATTCTTATGGGTGGATCCACGCTACCTTGACCATATTTTGTAATACGGTTTAGTGAAGTCACTTCACATAACTAGATTACATGCTGCAAATTGTCTTGTACATTGTACAATTATACCTACTTATTCCTTTTGTTCTGAAATATAAGGCATTAAAGTACTTAATATGTCCCAAATTATAAGGGGTTTTAGGTGAATTAACTCACGATACTCATTCATTAATGCCCCTAAGCTCCAATCATATTCGTAACTTCCATGCCTATAGGGAACCTAACCACCAGATTCAAAATATAGTAAACACAATTCCCATGATTAAGCGTGGATTACATGTGTCGTTTTCTTTACCTCTAATATGTTGTAAAACTCCTAGGATACCTTAGGAAGGAGAGAGTATCTGACTATTACTACTCCTTATATCCCACGATATTTGATGTTTCATGATTCAAAAATTCTTAGAAAACTTGATGTTTTAGTTCTTGGACACTATATTGGGTCCATATTAACATTCCCACCGCCAATGCAATTAGCACCGCCTGTGGTTGCAGCCTTTATGCATCCATACGTTCCTTGTAATTAGCAACTTATTATTCCTTTAATTAGCAACTTATTTATGGTAATTAGCGTGGATCATCCTCAATAAATAGGGCCATGAATAATTTCCACGGAGCACTAATCTTTGCTAAAAAAATCCTAGAACATCAAGTATTTTGGGGACGACAACAAGCGCCTTGTAGCACTAATCTTTCCTCTCGCTAACAATATATTGCTAATGTGGGGACCTTTCTTGTATTTTTCTAACTGGCTGATAGGCCTGAAAGGTACTATGTGCCTAAGATAATGAGCTGCACCGTCAACCAAAAAAAAAAGAAATAAAAACAAAGATCACAGTCATCTTTGAGTTAGTGATCACACCTTTTTTTTCTCCTTTCTCCACAAGTCTCTCATCGACTTCCTTGAGGCTATAGGCACAATTCAACATGTCACTAGCTAAAAGCAAATCATATATGCCACTCCATTGAGGTTATAATGGGAGCTTGAAGGTACTGGAGATATGTGGTCGGTATATGCTGGTGTAGACATACCACTATGGACATGAATTTTGACTTTGCTAGGTAATGGCATGCAGTTGAAAGCTGTGGTGCTAGTTTTGTCGGCGATTCACCAAACACGGTAAACTACAATGTCAGGGCATTTTAGAAAGCCAGACAAATCACCGATGTCAATCTCTCTTATCCACGTGGACACACAATATAAAAGAAAGTGTGTGTTTTGAACAGTAAATTAAGAAAGTGTGTTACGTGCTACTATGTATATGATATCTATCCCTTCAGCAACTTTTTACCTCTATTTTGATAATTCTATGTTCACCTCTATAGAAGTATAGAAGTTGTCACAAATGGGAGCTAGGCTTTGAACAAAATCTTAGCTTATAAGACGCTGCTACTATATACTAATACAAGATTTTTCAGTGGTTGAATAGGTAGCAGCACTAGTAGGTGGAGAAAAGGAGGAATATGTCCTTGGTCAAATTTCGGACATGCATGGGAGGTTGTCCCCAACAGCAAGCTATTTGGCTAACTATTCTGACGTGGGCAGGAAAAAGTAAAAGAGAGTAGTCACTAGCGATGAATAAATAGTTGTTCTATTTCACGTATTTCAAGAATCTGAGAGAAACATGTGTGTTCAATAGTACATAGAAAAATAAGAATATATAAAATAATCTTTGCTTTTGTCTTTCACCTTCACATAAGATATCTTCTATGTATATATTTATGCTCGAAACATTGCGGATGCCCTTAGCATGCTTTTCCTCTCTGTATATATTTATGCTCGAAATGTGGTTAGCCACACTGCTCAACACTGATTCGTCATCAGAACCAAAGAGGGGGCGACACTTGCCAGTATCGTCATCTTTTTCGTCAGGGAAGACCTAACATGCCACAAATGATGTGGTGTGAAGAAAGCCTAGGCTGCCCACATTAGGCTACTCCTAGCATTTCACCACTGAATCAAAAGACTAGAAAAGTCATGGAATCCCTTGAAGTGAACGCCTGCCTCGGTACACCTCCGTTCCGCCGGGATGTATCAACACTTACCGTCTTCAGCTTTATTTTACCTTTATTCTTCTTTTAAGGAGTGCCTACTTTTGAAAGAAAAATGTTCCAATATTTTTGTTAAAAAAGATTGATGTATTATCTTTCCTAGTAGTAGCGCTAGAAGATCTACCACGCATATTCAATGGAATGGAGGTATAATTCTCAAATTGTATAATTTTTTGAAGGAACATAACCGGGAAAATTTCAAATATTGAGCTCTTGAGTTTGCAACAGATAGCATTCACCCCTGCGAGCAGATAAAAGCTGCCCACGTGAGGAGAGATGACCCAACAACACTGTCAATGTGGGATAACAACCCTATCTGCTTGTTTCTAGAGGGACAAGCGTCCCAAATCTAGGCGGTATATTCCGCTCGAGGCCGTCCCATCCCACGTTGCCCTACATCCAAACATCGGTAAGAAGGGGGATCGACACATCTCATCGTCCTGAGAGGCAAACACATGAGTTGTGCGCTTATGTGTTGTGCTGTTCTATGCATGCCTTACACAGCTGGACTCTTTGTTACATAAACGTTCAGCATATGAAAAAGGTCACCCTTATATTTTTGTATGTTACAAAATTCCAGTAATTATTAGGTAATTATAAGTTATACAGTTAATTAAGTCATCACTTTCTTATAATCATTTTTCAAAAAAGTTTCCTGAATTTCTCTTTTGCATTTACTTTCTTCCATCTCCTGCGACTTTGGTTCTGTCTCTTCTCGCTCTGGGCACCTTCCTTAGCCATGAGAACGGTTTTTGCGGATACCAAGAGGCAGAGAGATGTGACTATGTGAGACCACATCCACTTATTACAACAACAAAAAAACGTTTTTTTCAGAAACGTCTCCATTCATTAAGAGAGGTGACACTATCAAAATCTTCCTCTAAAATGGGTTTTTATCTAGTCCACCTCTAGAAAATTGAAATTTAGATGCAGCTAGAAACCCAGCTGCCTCTACAAATGCCCTCTATTTTAGGAAACCCATTTCCATAGACAGTTAGTCTTTCCAGCCGTCTTTAGAAATATATTTCTAGAGACAGCTAATAATTTCGTCCGACCCTAAAAATAGGTGGAGCACAATAAAATTCAAACCGTATTCAAATTAAATAGGATGAAGACAAACTTTATATCAAATTGTAGGACTCGAATAGATCTGCAACTTTGTATTTAACAACTATTTTATTTAAAATCATTTGAAAGTGCAATCAAGCCTTAATTGTGGGTTTTAGTGATAATGACCTCGCAATTAGAGAACTAATGAGATTTATCAAGATAATAAGTAGGGAATTTATATTCGAGGATGCTACACGAAATGGAGGAGCCCCCAACTACAAATATAGATGGCTTCAAACTCAAAAGAGGTTTAAGATTCTTTTATATCTTGAATTTGAGTATAGGAAAAGCCGTACTATAAAGGAGTACACAATGCTTAAGTTAATATGTGCTACCATGTGCTCAAACCACCACAAGCATCCTCAGATTCACAGCCAAGACAGACTACACTTCACTTTTACCATTGCTGTCTTGCGTGGTGCGAGCTCCGACTCACCCAACCCCTTGGGTGCGAGCTCCGGTTCACCCGGCCCCTTGGGCCTGGGCTCTGGCTCGCCCAACCCTTGGTCGCGGGCTCCTGATTCGCCCAACCCTTTGGTCGCGGGCTCTGTCTCGACCGACCACAAGGTTGCGGGCTCTATCTCACCCGACCCTTTGGTCGTGGGCTCCGGCTTGTTCGACCCTTTGGTTGCGGTCTCGTCTCGCCCGACCTCTTGGGTGCAGTGTCCGTTGGGGGCTAGGGGGTATATATATACCTTTCTCCTTCCTCCCCAACGACAAGTTGAATGAACCAACCTGCTCTCTACTTTCTCACTTCAGCACATTAAAAACAGAGCAGGAGCTCTCTCTCTCTCTCTCACTCACTCCATTGTAGGGACGGTTTGGCCAGCCGCCCCTACCAAACCGTCTCTACAAATCATGTATTTGTAGGGACAGTTCCCAGGCCATCCCTACAAATCGATTTGTAGGGGCGGCTCGTATTACCAGCCACCCCTACAAATCTATTTGCAGGGATGGCTGTAGTACCAGTCACCCCTACAAATACCTGTTTGTAGGGGCGGTTCAATCTAGAACCGTCCCTATAGTACGTTTTCCCGCAAAAAAATTCAAATTTACAATTCAAAATCGCGTTGCCGAACGTCCTGCAACCAACGTTCCGAACCGCGTTCGCATTGCCAAACGCCCCGCGACCAGCATTCGCGTTGCCGAACGCTCCGTGACCGCGACTACAAGCACAAGAGTATTATATAAACTACAATTACAAGTCCAATTCATAAGAATATATACAATCTATCATTAAATATACAAATTCCATACATATTGTTATCAATGTCCTAGAGCTAGCCTTTCAGTCTCATGAAGGTGTTGGTACTAAGGATTTGTACCTAAGTCAGACTCTCGGTCATGGTAGGCGCCTCTGACGTGTACAATCTGGTCCAATATAAAGTTGCAAAGGTCGCCGACGAGCTCTAAGAGTTGGTCATCCTTGTATGGGTCTCTTTTCATTCCTTTCTCTTCTCTCCACTACAAGAGAACAAGTTTCGGTTTAGTATTTCATACCATGTACGAAGTTTTTATACTACGGGTGAAGAGGTTCAAACTTACCCTTAAGGGGTGTCTCCTGTAGGCACCAGTGTTACTCATCATAGAACAAATATAGTATCCACAATGTATACTCCCATGCTTCTGCTTGGGGCACCGTCTGTTTTGCATATGAAAATGTTAAGTAATGCTTTTGACAGCCATGTATCAGAGTACTGAAGAAGTAAGTTACACTTACCGCATATAGTGTTTTTATAGCCAGCTTTTCCTTCCTTGCTGGATCATGCCTTCTGTGATGATTAGCGACATAGAACCTAAATACCCTGTTCAAATTATTTTAGCAAATACAACTTGTTAGAATCCAAAAGTGAACGTTACAAGTACGTATACAAACATATAAGCTAATGAGGATTGTCGATATGTATACGTCTTGAGAATCGATATGAAGTCTTTGTATGTCACCGGGTCCCTATCTATTGAATCAAAGACCCATGCCATGCTCCTCCCGACATCAACGGCTATACAAATCCAGTTGTTGCTGCATGGATTTAATCATAGAACTAGATAAGCTCTTTTGCATCGAATAAAATATATCGAACAAAGCTTTAAGTATAGAGTTGAACTTACTCAAAGTTGTATGGTAGCCATATAGTAGAGTGTTGTTGGAGATTTTTGAAAGCCAGGGCAATGTATACCGCAACCTTAAGGGACTCTTCCCTTAGTTTCGTCGTATGGATGCGCTCTTTCTCCCGAAGAGTCTTTGCAGCAGCTAGCTCTTTGGCATGCAGTGTCCACCGTTTAGGGTAATTAAAATTTGTTTGCGCTATAGCTTGAGGGTCTAGATACCCGGCTTTCACACTTGGCATTTGTTTGATAATATGCACTTGCATTCTACAAATCACGGTGTGGGATAGTTACAACAAAATTCAAAGATTACATTCATATCATATCGGGAGGACAAGGACTTACAGGCACCACGTGTGAATTAGATTCATCTCCATTTCTCCCAGGTGAAAGCATGTGTGCATGTCATTGAAGTCAAAGACAATTTTCCTGGCTGGGCTTCCAAATGTGCTGGTGGGGAAGCATGCTTGTATGAGATCTATGCTCATT
The DNA here is from genome assembly GCF_019320115.1 of Miscanthus floridulus. NCBI lineage: Eukaryota > Viridiplantae > Streptophyta > Magnoliopsida > Poales > Poaceae > Miscanthus > Miscanthus floridulus. The sequence goes on from NC_089588.1 coordinate 41,568,201, forward strand.
GGGAGAACACGCAAGTACCAATCATGGAACCTTCTCATTCCAAGTGGTAGGCGCTGGATGTCCTGGTTTGGTAGGAAGGGCTTGCCTCTTTCATATGTTTTCAGGCAATCCTTTGACCATTCGATGACATCAACATTTGGATACTGCTTTGCAATTTGGTGGAGTTTGCTAGTGACGGCCTCCTTAGAACCCCGTGATGGGACTTTTTTAACATGGTTCTCAGGCTTGAACTGGTCATGGGAAAACCACTTGGACATCGACTAGATGTCTTTGATCGGAACATAAACTGGCCTTATGGTGATTGGATGCTTCTTTCGAAGTTCCCATCCAGGCACGTCCTCATCTTCTTGTGCATCACCTTCTTCAGGTGGCACTCGTTGTTCATGTATCGGCTGTGCTTGTTGAGAAGATTGTGGTATCTCATGATGCACTTGCTCGGTACGAGCTGGAGAAGGTTGTGGCATCTCATCAGGCACATGCTCGCTAGGAGGCGGGGAAGAATGTAGCATCTCAGGAATGTGGTGGTCACGAGACGGTGAAAATATCTCCCCGACCTCAACAATTCGCTCTAAATTTGGGAGAGGGGGAGGCGGCGAAGAAGCAGTCAATATAATGTCCCATTTGTGCCAGAGGATGAACTGCCCCATAACATCTCTGAGTAACACCAGCCCCTCGAGAGTTGCATAGTCTATCCTCCACTACGTGAACTCAGGCTTCACTGTATGCACCTCGACCCTAGTGTAGTCTGGCGGTATCTTATTATTGTGGTGTAAGCCACCGGGAGGATGTGCCACACCCGTTGCCACCTTCATCACAGTGTTCTGTCGGCCGCTGAGAAACACCAAGGTGCAACTAGTTGGTTCCCGTATGCGATCGATGGGGGTTGTGGTTGCAGTGGAACCTTGGCTGCTAGGAGGAAGAAGGTGTTGCAGCTGTTTTATATGTGGGTCATTTGTAGGGGCGGCTGGTGATTGAGCTGCCCCTACAAATCAGAGCTATATATACGGGGCATTTGTAGGGGTGGCTCAATCACCAGCCGCCCCTACAAATAACAACTCTAGGGGTGGCTGGTGATTGAGCCGCCCCTACAAATCATACCCCATTTGTAGGGGCGGCTCATATCACCAGCCGCCCCTGTTGTTCCATTTGTAGGGGCGGCTGGTGTCTGGGAACCCGAGCACGCCACTGTACGGGCGGCTCCATCACCAGCCGCCCCTACAAAAAATTCGAACTGTTGCTAAAAATCGTTTTTTACTTAGATTACTAGCTGCAAATTGTCTTGTACCTTGGCCATATTTTGTAATATGGTTTAGTGAAGTCACTTCACATAACTAGATTACTAGCTGCAAATTGTCTTGTACATTGTGCAATTATACCTACTTATTCCTTTTGTTCTGAAATATAAGGCATCAAAGTATTTAATATGTCCCAAATTGTAAGGGGTTTTAGGTGAATTAACTCACGATACTCATTCATTAATGCCCCTAAGCTCCAATCACATTCGTAACTTCCATGCCTATAGTGCACCTAACCACAAGATTCAAAATATAGTAAACACAATTCCCATGATTAAGCGTGGATTACATGTATCGTTTTCTTTACCTCTAATATGTTGTAAAACTCCTAGGATACCTTAGGAAGGAGAGAGTATCTGACTATTATTACTCCCTTCATCCCACGATATTTGATGTTTCATGATTCAAAAATTCTTAGAAAACTTGATGTTTTAGTTCTTGGACACTATATTGGGTCCATATCAACATTCCCACCGCCAATGCAATTAGCACCGCCTGTGGTTGCAGCCTTTATGCGTCCATACGTTCCTTGTAATTAGCAACTTATTATTCCTTTAATTAGCAACTTATTTATGGTAATTAGTGTGGATCATCTTCAACAAATAGGGCCATGAATAATTTCCACGGAGCACTAATCTTTGCTAAAAAATCCTAGAACATCAAGTATTTTGGGGGCGACAACAAGCGCCTTGTTGCACTAATCTTTCCTCTCGCTAACCATATATTGCTAATGTGGGGACCTTTCTTGTATTTTTCTAACTGGTTGATAGGCCTGAAAGGTACTGTGTGCCTAAGATAATGAGCTGTACCGTCAACCAAAAATAAGAAATAAAAACAAAGATCACAGTCATCTTTGAGTTAGTGATCACACCTTTTTTTCTCCTTTCTCCACAAGTCTCTCATCGACTTCCTTGAGGCTATAGGCACAATTCAACATGTCACTAGCTAAGAGAAAATCATATATGCCACTCCATTGAGGTTATAATGGGAGCTTGAAGGTACTGGAGATATGTGGTCGGTATATGCTGGTGTAGACATACCACTATGGACATGAATTTTGACTTTGCTAGGTAATGGCATGCAGTTGAAAGCTGTGGTGCTAGTTTTGTCGGCGATTCACCAAACACGGTAAACTACAATGTCGATCAGGGCATTTTAGAAAGCCAGACAAATCACCGATGCCAATCTCTCTTATCCACGTGGACACACAATTTCTTCTTGTATAAAAGAAAGTGTGTGTTTTGAACAGTAAATTAATAAAGTGTGTTACGTGCTACTGTGCGTATGATATCTATCCCTTCAGCAACTTTTTACCTTTATTTTGATAATTCTATGTTCACCTCTATAGATGTATAGAAGTTGTCACAAATGGGAGCTAGGCTTCGAACAAAATCTTAGCTTATAAGACGCTGCTACTACTAATACAAGATTTTTCAGTGGTTGAATAGGTAGCAGCACTAGTAGGTGGAGAAAAGGAGGAATACGTCCTTGGTCAAATTTCGGACATGCATGGGAGGTCCTGTTAGGATGTCTTCAACAGCAAGCTATTTGCCTAGCTATTCTGACGTGAACAGAAAAAAATAAAAGAGAGCAGTCTCTAGCGACGAACAAATAGCTGATCTATTTCATGTAGTCCAAAAATCTGAGAGAAACATATGGATCCAATAGTACATAGAAAAATAAAAATGTATAAAATAATCTTTGCTTTTGTCTTTCACCTTCACGTAAGCTAGATATGTAGCTAGCACCATTAGGGACGCTCTTAGCATGCTTTCCCCCTCTGTATATATTCATGCTCGAAATGTCGTTAGCCACACTGCTCAACATTGATTCGTCATCGTAACCAAAGTGGGGGTGACATTTGCTAGTGGGCGCGTTCGCTGGTCTGGTAAAACCAGACCAGCCGGCTGATCCTCCGTAGCGAACACTGTTCATCAACCAGCCTCTACAGTGTTTCTCTCTCACAAAACCAACCAGTTTCAGCTAAGTTTCAGACCAGCGAACGGGGTCAGTATCGTCATCTTTTTCGTCAGGGAAGACCTAACATGCCACAAATGATGTGGTGTGAAGAAAGCCTAGGCTGCCCACAGTAGGCTACTCCTAGCATTTCGCCACTGAATCAAAAGACTAGAAAAGTCATGGAATCCCTTGAAGTGAATGCCTGCCTCGGTACACCTCCGTTCCGCCGGGATGTATCAACACTCACCGTCTTCAGCTTTATTTTACCTTTATTCTTCTTTTAAGGAGTGCCTACTTTTGAAAGAAAAATGTTTCAATATTTTTGTTAAAAAAGATTGATGTATTGTCTTTCCTACTAGTAGCGCTAGAAGATCCACCACGCATATTCAATGGAATGGAGGTATAATTCTCAAATTGTATAATTTTTTGAAGGAACATAACCAGGAAAATTTCAAATATTGAGCTCTTGAGTTTGCAACAGGTAGCACTCACCCCTGCGAGCAGATAAAAGTTGCCCACGTGAGGAGAAGATGATAAGGACATGAGCTCCATACATACGACCATGCTTGGAGATAGAGGCCGAGGAGATCGGCGAGGTTGTCCGAACCGAGAAGGAGGCCCGAAGCTCATCCGGTTCGAGTCACTAAGGTGGAGGCCCAAATCAAGTTCGAGCCCATCTCGAGTTTCAGGACCAGTCTATCATAAAACTATTCACATGGGTGCGTACGTGCGCTGTTTTCGACGATCCACATATGGATGGAAAACTAATTAAATAAGGAAGCCAATGCAAGTGGTCTCACATCAAAAGCCCTTCAGAATCAACGGGAATCATCGAAACAAGTCAGCGTCCAGAATCTGCCAGGGTGCTACGACACTGTCTTTTGGTCTGTTGGACCGTGTATCGTGTTTGGGCCCATTAGGGGGCGTGTCAAGGGGAGTGATGTCCGGGGCTCTATAATTAGCAGCCGTCATGCTCCTTAGGGTTTGAGTTTTGTTTAGTTCTTGATTGCCTTATGAAATAGACATTATTTTGCTGCAACTGTGCCGCCAAGGCCGCTGGCTGTGAACTAGGGCCTCAGTTCTTGATCTTGTTCGCCTATGGTGATTAGTCCTTTCGAATAAAGACTTGAACTCCTTCTCGTTATCATAAGCCTCATATTTATTTGTAATTTTAGATTACGTTCATCCCGTTCTTGCTTGTGTTCTCGATTGGCTTGGCTTGCAGGAAAGCCTTCTCGACGAGGTCAATCGCGTTCGCGTGGTTGATAACCAACGGAGCAGTGGTGTAACGGTTGTGGGGGTCCAAATAAGTCTTGGTTTAAAGCCTAGATCGTGAACGTCGAGTCTCCACCGATCAACGCTATCGTACCTATCGAAAGATCGGGCCATGTCTACATCAAGTGGTATTAGAGACCTTGTTGCCCGTTAGGTATAACTTTGTTTTCCCCTTTAGACGGTTACTATTTTTAAATTACCTATAGTCCACAAAAAGCTAAACAAAATATACACCGCCACATATTCCCTGTCATATAGCCTCGTTGTGCTGTGCAATTTCATCTCTGTTTCGCGTTGTTGAGTTCGTGTCCTAGGGCAAGTTCTGGTGGCTAGTTTTAGATCATTTTTAGTCCAGTTTGTATTTTTTCCTTTGTTTTTTCTCATAATCCGTGAACACCTTTAAGTCTTGTTGTGTTTCCTTTGTATCCATCAAACCACTGGTAGAGAACAGAGCTTTACTCCCGGTGGGGAACCCCCTCTAGTCCCGGTTCCCCACCCGGGAGCAAGCATCCGGGACTAAAGGGGGGTCCTTTAGTCCTGGGTCAGGAACCGGGACTAAAGGAGGACCTTTAGTCCCGGTGGGTAACACCAACCGGGACTAAAGGTGCCTCCTGACATGCCACGATGGCCGGCACCTTTAGTCCCGGTTGGTAATACAAACCGGGATTAAAGGTTTTTTTTTCTTTTTTCTTTTCTTTTTATTTTTTTGTTTTCTTTTCAAAATAGGTTTTCGAAGTCGTATTGTACGCTTCTAATTATACATTTATACGCGCGTATAGTATGTTTCGGTTCAAGCACAATGAACGTATTAAATCACACAATTCAAGCATAGAAATATATATATATATATATATATATGCATGCATGCATCATATATATATTTACATGCATGCATGCATATGTGTATTTTACATTATATTATTTCATGTGCATATATTACAAAAAGATTGCATTACAGTTGTTGTGATATAACAAGTTTTCTCTCATCCTCTAGCTTGGCTTCCATGGCAGTGTTGGGTCGAAGTAGAACTCGCCCTTGGAATCGATGACCTGCTCATTAAAAAATCCGGCTATAGACTCTTGAATTGCTTTGATTTGGTCTTGCCGTATGACCTTTTCCTCCAACCATCGAGTCTACAGGTTTGAATTAAAGAAAAATAAATTAATATATGTACATATATATATATATAAAGACATAGTAACACAATCAATAATAATAATTAAATGAATATATAGTGTATTTTTAACGTACTTTTAGTCTCTCTGTAGGAGTTCTTTGGGAGACCACCTTGATAAACTTGCAAACATAGTAACCATAGTAGTTGTTCCCCTGTTCCTGCCTCAGACACCACTTTACGAGAAAAAGATTTGTCATCCAATCTGGTGATCCGGTGAAAGCTATATGTTTAATTAATAAAGATGATGCGATTTAGGGGACTTACTTTCAAAGGGATTACATTCAGTGGCGCTTTGTATTTTCCCATGTGTTGCTTCTCAATAAAGGTTTTCCAAACACTGCCCAATAAAAATTTTGCCACGTCATCAGATATAGTTAATCATCATGTTTGTGTGTATATATAGTTGCTAGAGATACCGAAATTACCTCTGGATAATATCTATCATATCTTAGTAGTCTTGTTGTGGTTTTATCATCGAGTCATAGATTATCAAGTGACTTTTCACCAGATCGATGTCCATCAATATCCAGTGATTGCTGCATGTGTTTATAGGATATAACGCATAACACTCATTAATTAACTAGAATCAACATATGAGCCATTAAGGACGATCGACATTATTAACACTCACTTGAAGTTGTAGGGAAAGAGTATATCCTTCTTGTGGCGTTGGTTCACTAAGAAGTTCATGAGGTTACTCTCTGACTCAGACTTCCAATTAGTCTTTAGAGTAACTGGGTCTTTGAATACTATATGGGGATCAACAAAACCAATTTCATTGCAGCCTTCCTTTCTGAGCTCTGTCATTATAAATCTGCATATATATAGTACTTGTTAGGATAATTTATATGCATATACACACATATGATGAGTTTAATAATAGATCGAAAGAATTATTACTTATAGGCAATAGCAGCTAATGATAACTTTGTCCAGAGAGGTCAGGTGGCATAGTTGATGAAATTCTGCAAAGTCAACATACATAACATCATCGCCACGGAACCAATGTTCGTCTCTAATTCTGACACCAACGCAGAAGTCTCCACCGGTAGACGCCTGCATGTACCACTTGTTTAGCAGGTACATTTGCGTCCCCAGATCAGATAAGGCTTGAGGGTTGTATAGACTCTGGCCTAGTACAAATTTTTTCTTCCAAATATCAACCTCCACCGCACTCTCAATGTTTCCATCACCAAACATCTGGTAAAGGTCGAGACCAGTCTCATCAATAAATTCACCAAGGTGATCCAAATCGACATCCGGAGGTATGTTTGCCTGATGCATTAATCCTAAATTCAAACCATATTCATTACCAACAACTAGCGGGGGGACTGATTGGTGCGCTTGTTGTCCGAGTTGGGCAACTCCTTTCCCTGCCCGCTTCTTTTTCTGTGTCGCCTCAATTGACTTGGTGAGAGTGCGGTCATAGTCCATTAACGTTGATTTGGACGGCTTACGAGATTCCCGTTGTTGTTGCTAGTAAGAAGCCACCCTTTTTCTTAGAATATCTGGAGCTACGAAGAAGTACGGTTTCTCCAGGTTTCTCTTTGCTTCTTGATTCTTTTTAAGTTTGTCATAGAATCTAGACATATCTTTTTTATATGCATCAGTTCCTTCTTCCTTCTCTTCAGATATTATTTTGGGAATAGCCCTTGGTTTCACAGTGGCTTTCTTTGCCGGCGGGGACTGGTTCTTCGTTTGCGGGGCTGGCCTCTTGCTAGGATTCTTGGTAGGCAGGGGCGGGGGAGGCGTTGGAGACCTCCTTGGAGGTGTTGGTAGCGGCATTGGAGACCTCCTTGGAGGTGGCGGCTGCGGTGTTGGAGACCTCCTTGGAGATGGTGTGGATGCAGCCTCGCCTTCCAACACAATGTCATCGTATAGAGCACTATGATGATCTGGCGATTGAACAATTGGATTTAGGTTGGGGAGGATCTGCTACAAAAAAAGGAATGACATATTATTATGAGCAGATTGTTAATTATTTAAGCCAATACAAATTAATGATGTAGTGTTTTCATCCGCACGTACCTATGGTGAGGTAGTTCAGGAGGAGGTGGAGCCGACATCCCGGGAATGATGATGTAGCGCTTGCGCCATAGAATGAATGTCTTCTCCGCTTCTCCTAGAGTCTTCTCGCCATCACCTCCAGGAATGTCAAGAGGCAAATCACTAAAACCTTTTTCAGCTTTATCTACCGAGATGGTAGCATATCCTTCTTGGATTATATTCCCATGAATCCTTGGTGTCTTGGTTCGATCGATAGGATTAACAAGACCGATAGCCACCTTGATTGTGGAATTCCCCTTCGGAATGTGTAGCTCACACGATGTACAAGGTTCAGTGATGTCATCCACAGGGAAGCGTAGTCCTATGTCCCCTTGATTTGGTATCTCCGTGGAAGCACAGCTGCTTTTCAACTGAACAGATTGGCTAATGTTGATTCCTGGCTCTGATGCTTGCTTGCACTCACTGCTATTTGCACTTGCCTTCTGATTTCCTCCTGCATTCTCGCTTCAAGGTTTTTTTCCCGCTCCTGTGCTTCACACACCACTTCCTCCAACCTCTGGAGCCGTTGTGCCTCTTCTTCCTTCTTTCTCTGGCGGCTTCTGTAGGAAGGTCTGTCCTGAGGGAATCCATGCTCCCACAAGACACTTCCTTTGCCTCTAGTTCGGCCACCATGTTCAATAGTTTCGATGGCGTATGTCAGCTCATCCTTCTCTCTGTTGGGCCTGAACGCACCACTAGCAGTAGCTCTCTGAGCATAAAACAATCTTTCTGCTGCTTCTTGCAGTCTTGCGCCATAAACGCACTTCCCTATCTCCTGGTCCAGTGTTCCCCCATGAGCAAAAAACTAATTCTTCGCACGTTCTCCCCACTCGAGTGATTCTGGTGTGATACCCTTGGCAAGAAGGTCTGCTTCCATTTTGTTCCACTTCTTAATGGCAGTCGGGTAGCCACCTGATCCCAAGTTATGGTGGTATGTCTTCTGTTGGGCATTACGTTGGTTCTTTATCACTCGACTCACACCCTCTTCTGAAGTCTTGTACTGTACCAACTCATCCCAATAGGGCCTTTGCTTTGAGATCGGGCCTGGGACAGTCAAATCTGGTGCTATGTTCTTCTTGACATATGTCGTGTATAGGTGTTTCTTCCAAGTCTGAAACTGGGTGGCCATCTTCTTCATTGCCCAATCCCTAACTCGCTCCTTCAATTCATCACCATCTATTATATCATCATAACCATCTGCTTGGAGCGTGAAATGTACCAAGACATCTTTCCAAATTAACGTCTTGTCATGATCGGAGACAAAACTGATATGAGGAGCATTGGTCTTCTTCTTCCATTCATGGGTACTGATTGGGAGCCGGTCCCATACAAGGTAACCACAGTGGTGCACAAATTTCATTTTATTCGCCCCCCCCGGTTCTCCTATATCCACATTGAACTCCGAGATGATGAAGCGGCCCTGCAATGGCTTTTTGGGACCTCGAACATTTTTACTCTTTGTTGTAGTTGTTGATGTCGATCCAGAGGGCTACAAAACATAAACATTATTTTTAATGTCATGAGCACACATAAGACATATGATAATATATATAGCTAATAATAAAAAATATATACTTGGCCAATATGTTGTTGCTCATTTTGTTCAAGAGCTAAGTACTGACTCCCGTCATCTGCATCCTCTTGCATATTATTTTTAGCACCATCATCGCCAGCAACTTGAGTGCCATTGTTGATCAAATTCATCATCAACTCCTGTTCATCCATGTTTCTCGGGTCGGCCATCTAGCTTCAAAAAACAAAACCAATATATAGTACGTCAAATCTTTGCTTACATGCGTAAAATCTTCCACCGTATAAACCCTAAATGAGTAGGTTTTGATGGGTGAAGGTTGGTTTGTATGATAAGAAGAATCAGGAAGTGAGTAGGTTTTGGCAGCGATCCCGCCTGAAACAAAAGGGGGGCGTCGCTACGCATTAGGTTTTATTAAACGGAAAATAGCGAGCCTCGCCTGAAAGAAAGGGGGCATCAATCGTTGCGCGTCAAGTTTCTGAGAACAATAAACGATGAGCCTCGCCTAAAAGAAAAGGGGGGCGTTGCTGCAAACCAAAGAGACAACAAAATCGCACTGCATCCTGACTCGTCGAGTAAATAGCTCCAAATAATGTTTACAATGATTGGAACCCTCGAAGAGGTTCACAACAACACGCCAAATTTACAACAAATACAACAACACACGTTACATCGATAAAAAATAGACATCAAGTCAACCCTTGGCGTTGGAACTCCCAAACATCGGGAGCATCCTCTTCAAAACACACCTCGCATGCCATATCCCTCGCCATCTCCATAACTGTATTTTCAAGCACACTCTCAACCACTTCATCTGTTACACCCTTCATAGACTCAGCTATATCATCCACAACCACCTGCAAACTAATCTTCACCCACCAAAAATGATCGAACGAGGGCGGTGTAACCCTAAAACCTAGGGCGAACGAGGGCGGCGGTGCTCTGCCGTATAAACCCTAGGGCGAACGAGGGCGGCGGTGCTCCGCCGTATAAACCCTTGGGTGAACGAGGGCGGCAGTGCTCCGCCATATACATAGAAACGCATGGCGCTTATACATAGAAACGCATGGCGCTTATAGATGGTGCGTATACACTAGAATTTTTTTCGATCTGTTCCTTTGGCGCTTATAGTAGTTAGCGCGACAGAGAATAATGCCCGTCTGAACGCCGTGTGCGACGTGCCATGAAAATTAGCTAAGTATACGTTTAGGTTTGTGATCGATACACACATTTGTTGACGTACGTACGTATGCAAGTGACAACCAACAAAGTTTTGCAACTGTATCAAAGCATGCACGTAGGAATAAAAGAAAACGTGAACAACATGTACGTACGGTTACCATGATCGTTGCCTAAAACATATGTACGTAGTGTTCATGCATGGAGATCGATGGAATAGGATTGGAGAGCAAGCACACAGCTAGCGTACCTCGGGGCGGTCGGCGGTGTGGCCGCGCGTCTGGCTAGGGCGAGGGTACCGGCGGTGTGGCCGCGTGTCTGGCCGGGGCGAGGGTACCGGCGCGGTGTGGCCGCGCACGCGCGTCTGGCCGGGGCGAGAGAGTACCGGCGGTGTGGTGTGCGCCTTGCGTCTGGCCGGGGCGGCCGGGCAGTAGCTGGCGCTGCGCGCGAGGTCGTCGGCACGTGGGGTGGAGTGGGGACCGTGGACGCGTGCGAGGCGGTGGCGACGATCGACGTCAGGTGGGGTGGCAGCGCGGCGTCCTCGGTGTGGTGGGCCGAGTGGCGTGGGCGCAGGAGAGGAATCGGTGAAGAACGCAAGGAGGAAGATGGCACTGGTATATATATGCCATATCCCTTTACTCCCGGTGCCATCCCCCCACCCAGTGCGTGTTACCAACCGGGAGTAAAGGTGTAAAGGTTTACCTTTACTCCCGGTGGGGGGATGGCACCGGGAGTAAAGGTTTTTTTGGCGAGCCACGAAACTGCAGCCCACCTTTACTCCCGGGTGGGCTTCCAACCTGGGAGTAAAGGTGGGCTGCAGTTTCGTTTTCCACGTGTCTTAAGCAATAGTCTTGTTACATACAATAGAAATGCAATAGTTTTTGTTAAATACATAGTAAATTAAATAAAAGGCATAAAATTATTTTGTTAAAAATATGGATTTTCTTTTTCTTTATTGCACATAGGAAAAATCTATAACCTAACTTTTTTATTTTTTGTTACAATTATAAAACATAATGTAACTAATATTTATTATTTCGTTAATGCAAAAATGTAGTGTTTAATTAAAATTATTAAAACTATTGGTTTTGGATAGGAAATTTGTTTTCACATCATTTTAACGTTAATATTTTAATTTTTCATCACACAATATCCTAATTTACCTTTTTAAGAGAGAAATCCCACCAAATCAAACATTGATTTAATTTGAAACATGACATAATAAACATCTGAATTCACAATTATTACATAATATCTCAAACACAAACTACATTAAATCACTATATCATCAAGTGGGCACAACAGTGAACTTCTTCTTTACGTATGTCCCTTGGTTATGATCGCGTCATAACCATGGAGTGTCCTCATCATTTACCAAGATGCTAGGGTCTTTGTTCACTTTGAAGGGTGGAATTCGGTCATCCTTTTCATAATCTTCTGACATGTCCGACTTGTCCTCAATTCCCACGATGACTCTTTTCCTTGAAAGAACTATGTGGCGCTTTGGCTCTTTGGTTGAGTCATTATCGTTTTTCCCTCTTTTTGGTTTGGTAGACATATCATTGACATAGAACACCTGATTCACATCCTTGGCAAGGACGAATGGTTCGTCTTTGTACCCAATATTACTAAGGTCTACTGTTGTCATTCCATACTCGTTGTCTACTGTTACCCCGCCTCCGGTCACCTTGACCCATTGGCACTTGAACAATGGGATCTTCAAAGTAGGTGCATATTCTAGTTCCCATATTTCATCTATGCGTCCATAATATGTCTGCTTATTCCCATTCGGGTCTATGGCATCTATGTGGACACCACTGTTTTGGTTGGTACTCCTTTTATCTTGGGCTACTGTGTAGAATATGTTCCCATTTATCTCGTACCCTTTGTATGTGACGATATGCCATGATGGTTGCATAGCCAATAAATACAGTTGCTTATGGATGCTCTCATCACCTTGACATTTTTTTTGCAACCAGCCGCCGAAAGTTTCCATGTGCTTACGCGTAATCCAAGCTTCAGTCTTCCCTAGAAACTCGGATCATAAGAGATCTTTGTGTGTCTCAATATACGGATCTACCAAAGAGGAGTTCTGTAGAACTGTGTAGTGCGCTTTATTGAAATAATAATCATCCGTACCAATATATGTTTTCCTCCCTAGTGTCCCCTTTCCACTTAGTCTCCCCTCATGTCTCGATTTAGGAACACCAATCGAGTCAAGGTCAGGAATAAAGTCAACACAGAACTCAATGACCTCTTCTATTCCATAGCCCTTAGCGATGCTTCCTTCTAGGCGAGCACAGTTGTGAACATATTTCTTTAGGACTCCCATGAATCTCTCTAAGGGGAACATGTTGTGTAGGAACACAGGACCAAGAATGAAAATCTCCTTGACTAGGTGAACTAGGAGGTGTGTCATGATATCAAAGAAGAAAGGAGGGAACACCAACTCAAAGCTGACGAGACATTGAACCACATCATTCTGTAGTTTAGCTAGATCAGTTGGATCAATTGCCTTCTGAGAAATTGCATTGAGGAATGCACATAGCTTCACGGTGGCTAGACGTACATTTGGAGGTAGAATTCCTCTTAATGCAACTAGAAGTAATTGCGTCATGAGAACATGACAGTCATGGGACTTTAAGTTACAGAATTTCTTCTCTGGCACATTTATAATACCGTTTATATTCGAGGAGAATCCAGATGGTACCTTGATGTTGTTTAAGCATTCAAACATGATTTCCTTCTCCTCTTTGCTTAGAGTGTAGCTGGCAGGACGTAAGTAATGGCGTCCATCATCTGTCTTCTCTGGATGCAGGTTGTCTCTTTCTCTCAAACAATGCAGGTCCTATCGTGCTTCAAATATGTCCTTAGGCTTTCCATACACACCCATGAAGCCTAGCAGGTTCACACAAAGATTCTTCATCAGGTGCATCACGTCGATCGAGCTACGGACCTCTAGGACTTGCCAATAGGGTAGGTCCCAAAATATGGATTTTTTCTTCCACATGGGTGCATGACCATTAGCGTCGTTCGGAATAGGTTGGCTGCCATGTCCTTTTCCAAAGATGACTTTCACATCATTGACCATATCGAGTACATCCTCACCGGTTCGGTTGCGAGGCTTAGTCAGGTGGTCTGCCTTTCCTTTAAAATGCTTGCCTTTCTTTCTTACGGGGTGATTTGCAGGAAGAAATCGACGATGGCCAAGGTACACGACCTTTCGACATTTTTTCAAGAATACACCTCTAATATCACTGAAGCAGTGTGTGCATGCATTATATCCCTTGTTTGACTGTCCTGAAAGATTACTTAGAGCAGGCCAATCATTGATTGTTATGAACAACAATGCTCGCAGATCAAAGTGTTCCTATTTGTACTCATCCCACACATGTACACCTTCTTTATTCCACAAAATGAGAAGTTCATCAATAAGTGGTCTTAGGTACACATCGATGTCATTGCCAGGTTGCTTCGGGCCTTGGATGAGCACAGGCATCATAATAAACTTCCACTTCATGCATAACCAAGGAGGAATGTTGTAGATACTTAGAGTAACATGCCAAGTGCTATGACTACTATTCTGCTCTCCAAAAGGATTGATACCATCTGTACTTAAAGCAAACCTTAAGTTTCTTGCGTCATTTGCAAACTCTGGGAATTCTCTGTCGATTGCTCTCCACTAGGACCCATCAGCAGGGTGTCTCAACATATTGTCTACCTTACGGTCTTCTTTGTGTCATCGCAACAATTTTGCATGTTCTTTGTTTCTGAACAGACGTTTCAAGAGTGGTATTACAGGAGCATACCACATAACCTTGGCAGGGATTTTCTTCCACGGACGTTCGTCCCCAACATCACCAGGGTCATCTCGCCTGATCTTATACCGCGATGCATGGCATACCGGGCATGCATCCAATTTCTCGTACTCTTTGCCACGGTACAGGATGTAGTCATTAGGACATGCATGTATCTTCTTGATTTCTAGCCCCATAGGACAGACAACTTGTTTTGCTTCGTAGGTAGTGGCAGGCAATTCATTGTCCTTCGGAAGCATCTTCTTTTAGATTTTTAGTAACTCTCCAAATCCCTTGTCAGATACACCATTCTTTGCCTTCCATTGTAGCAATTCTAGTGTGGTTCCCAACTTTTTCTGCCCTGCATCACAAGTTGGGTACAACAATTTCTTGTGATCTTCTAGCATCCGCTCGAACTTGATCTTCTCCTTTTCACTTTCACATTCTCTTTGTGCGTCATGAATGACCTGACAAAGATCATCAGCCGGATCATCTTCTACGGCTACCTCTTCTTCAGCTTCTCCCATTGCAGTATCATTGAAGCACGCACCATTGGGAATAATATCATTGTTGTCCCATTGTTCTTCTTCACCTTCTTCCATTACAACACCGGTTTTTCCATGCTTCGTCCAACAAATATAGTTTGACATGAAACCTGACTTGAACAAGTGTGAATGAAGAGTCTTTGAGCAAGGATATTCCACCGTATTCTTATATATGGCACATGGGCAGCACATAAAACCATCGTGTTTGTTTGCCTCAGCCGCACGTAACAAAGAATGCACGCCGTCAATGAACTCTTGGGAGCGGCGATCAGCATTGTACATCCAATGCCGGCTCATCTGCATTACATGACATAAATACCATATTAAAACCTAGATCATAATTAATTATTTATACAACATGCGTGCCACCACAAAAGGTACAAATTTATGAAAGCATCGCTACAATGTAGACAATCCCAACTACCACTAAAAGAACTAAAACTAAAATACATTTCAGGAGCACAAGGATTTCGCGACCAATCTCAACTAAAACAGACAGATCCCCCGATTGTGCAACATCTTTGGGCTTCTTCGGCTGGATCACTGCCTCATTAGCCGCCGTATCTGCCTGTTGTGCAAGATATTTTTGCATGAGTTCAACATACTCTTCCTCCCAGTAGAAGCCTGAACATCGTCCACTGCCATCCCACTGAAATTAAAACAAAAAATTAGAACTTTAATCACAACCATCATGAAAATAGGTATAAACTAACCATAATCATTAAATACGATAAAATAACTCACATTGCGATCCGGACACTTGTAGAAGATACGATCCTTGTTGGGACCCTCCTTCTTCACTCGGTACTCCATCACAATCTTCGTCTCATCACGACACTTGCCGCATGGAATGAGAGGGAGGCCTGGCCTAAGTCGCTTTGGAAACCCATGAGAGGCCGAGGACCCGAAAGCAGTTGCCATCTACTCTCTAAACTCATTTTTTAATACACTATAAATTTCTCATTTTATAAACAAATAAAATTAAGAAACTATAAATAACCATCCGTACTAGTTGAACTTGCTTACGTGATCATCTCGGTGAGCATTTCTCCACTGGACGGCACCGTACTTGCCACGGAAGAGCTTTGATTTTACGAGGAAGGGAACACGGTCTTCCACGACCGTTGTTGCTCTCCCTTGTAGAATCAAAGCTCCTCCTTGATGTCTGTTACCGCTCGACAGAGAACATGCTCGCCGAGCTGAACACGGTTCGCAAGTTCAACTAGTATGGATTTTCTAACTATTTTCTAAGTTTTTCATTTCATAAAAAGTTAAAATAAAAAGTACAGTGATTGATAGACTACTGCGACGATATCGGGACATGTGAATAAATAACCATCCGTACTAGTTCAACTTGCTTACGTGATCATCTCGGCGAGCTTTTCTCCACCGGACGGCACCATACTTGCCACGGAAGAGCTCCGATTCTACGAGGAAGGGAACATGGTCTTCCACGACCGTTGCCGCTCTCCCTTGTAGAATCAAAGGTCCTCCTTGATGTCCATTACCGCTCGGCAGAGAACATGCTCGCCGAGATGAACACGGTCCGCAAGTTCAACTAGTACGGATTTTCTATAATTTTCTAACTATTTTCTAAGTTTTTCATTTCATAAAAAGTTAAAATAAAAAGTACGGTGATTGACAGACTACTGTGATAATATCGGGACATGTGAATAAATAACCATCCGTACTAGTTGAACTTGCTTACGTGATCATCTCGGCGAGCATTTCTCCACCGGACGGCACCGTACTTGCCACGGAAGAGCTCCGATTCTACGAGGAAGGGAACACGGTCTTCCATGACCGTTGCCGCTCTCCCTCGTAGAATCAAAGCTCCTCCTTGACGTCCGTTACCGCTCGGCAGAGAACATGCTCGCCGAGATGAACACGGTCCGCAAGTTCAACTAGTACGGATTTTCTATAATTTTCTAACTATTTTCTAAGTTTTTCATTTCATAAAAAGTTAAAATAAAAAGTACGGTGATTGACAGACTACTGCGACTATATCAGGACATGTGAATAAATAACCATCTGTACTAGTTGAACTTGCTTGCGTGATCATCTCGGCGAGCATTTCTCCACCAGACGGCACCGTACTTGCCACGGAAGAGCTCCGATTCTACGAGGAAGGGAACACGGTCTTCCACGACCGTTGCCGCTCTCCCTCGTAGAATCAAAGCTCCTCCTTGACATCCATTACCGCTCGGCAGAGAACATGCTCGCCGAGATGAACATGGTCCGCAAGTTCAACTAGCTACTTTAACCTTCTTTCATGTAAATATGCAAGCTTGAAGTGATTTTGAGCTCAAATTGCTTACAAATGAAAAAAACCACAATAAAGAACAATATATATATAGTAAACAAAATGAGATAAGACAATGGTGAAAAATGAGAGTATGAGATTGGTAACCTTTACAACTGAAGAATCGACGGAGAAATCGAAGAAATCGACGGAGGAATCGAAGAATGGATGGAGGAACAATGGAGGGAGGGAGGAAGCAAGAACACTACTGCAGTGAGCTTCAAAATGTGCTGAGCTCGGGCTCGGGGAGGAAGGAGATGGCCGGGATATAAAGGGGGGACCTTTAGTCCCGGTTGGTGGCTCCAACCGAGACTAAAGGTAACTTTCCAACCCCGGGCGCAGCCATGGTCCGGGAGTAGACCTTTAGTCCCGGTTGGAGCCACCAACCAGGAGTAAAAGTATACCTTTAGTCCCGGTTGGTGGCTCCAACCGAGACTAAAGGTCCCTGCCACCTCTGTCTGGCGCAGTAGCCATAGGGCAGGGACCTTTAGTCCCGGTTAGAGCCACCAACTGGAACTAAAGGTATCTCTAGTCCTGGGCGCAAAAAATTCCGGGACTAGAGCCCATTTTGGTCGAGGATCAAAGGTCTATTCTCTACTAGTGAACCCTAGTCCACGCCATCTAATTTGGTACACTTGTCTTCACTATTTGCATCTATCCATAGCCGCTGCAACAACTTTTGCGCGCATTGTTCCCGTTTTGTCCTCTAATTCGGAGTCAGTTCTTAAAACTGGTCTAGTTTTCATATACGAACTCGGATTTTGACGTTCCATATATCAAAATCAATTAGAAAAAAAAAATTCAGAATCGTCCGTCCCCTTTGAGAAATTTTATTTTAGCCAAAAACTGGTCACAAGATCCTCTTTTCGTGGTCACAAGCTTTTTGACAATTTTGAGAACGTTTTCTGAATTTTCCATAGGCCACACCTTTCACTTGTTTAAACTCATATTTTCTGTGATTACTTCTTTTGTGCTCCTAAGTGAAAAAAATATCAAAAAATAAAAAGAAAAAGACAAAGAATTATAAAAAACAATGAGAGCCAAAAAATAGTGAAAAAAGAGGGGCAAAAGTGGAATAATATCTAGAGGAGCACGTAGAGAGCGTCATTTGAGCTATGTTTGTGTGTGCTGATTTCTGCCTTGTTCCTAATCATATTCCTGTTGTTCACATCACTTGATACATCTGGTACTTGGAACGTGAGGAGGCCAGCAACTAAGACAAGTACTCAGGATACTTATTCAGTTTTGCTATTTAGTTGTGACTATTGCTATTCTTTGCTACTATATTGTGCCTGTCCAAGCTCCACTTTCTTCTAACCAAGTATAGGTTCGCCTTGCAACTATTACACTCAAGCTACAATTATATCACAGTCACCGACCAATTGCACCGCTTGTTGCTTTGATAAGAACACTTGTAAGACCGTGGTAAGACACTTGATAGTGTGTGACTTTATTCCTTGACCACATCCTATAGTAGCTGATAGGAAAATATATACTTGTGTGTTTTCTTGTTTGATGTTAACAATGACAGGTTACAACACGTACCGATATGAGACATCAATGATGCATGAGCCATGCACTATTGCTGCTACACCTCCTCTCGCAGGTCAATCTATTCTTTCTTCCCCTCCTACTTATGATGGTATTGGTGCTGATGAGTACATTGAGTGGAAAACTAAAACAGATAATATTTTTGCACAAAGTTATATGTGCGAACGGAGAAAAATTACAAATGCAACTAGTGTTTTGAGACAATCTGCATCAACTTGGTGGGAGTCTTTAAGTTTTTCAGATAAACCTCACACATGAAATGATATGAAAGATCTTATGAGAGAAAATTTTGTTAATCCATATCTTGTAATTAATTCAAATGATGAGGTGCATCAACTAGATCAATCTCTTGTTATTCCTCCTGCTATACCTAACCTTTTGCAGGACAATGTATAAAAGAGCTAGGATGATGAGACAGAAAATGAGATGCTCACAACCTCATATGAAAATTTAGAACCATCAACTATTACTCCTGCTAAACATGAGAGTAAAGGTAATGCCCATGATGCTAAACTCATGGAAGGTGAGAGTTCTTTTGATGTACTGAATTTTTCCACCAATCATGCTATGATAGTGCAAATTTTAGTAGAGCCTTAGCTTGATTTACCTTTGTCACAAGATGATTTGCTTGATGTTCCTTGTGATGAAGATGACTTGCATAATGATATTTATGTTATACTCATGCAATCATTGAAGAATGATCATGCTATACGTGTGCTAAAATCAAACACTTATGCTAAAAATAGACTTGTTATTCATAATGCTAGTGAAGTTGATGAGCTGAAATTGTTGTCTTCTTTAAATACTTTGGATTACATTGAATTTGATGTTCTGTGTAATCTTAGTTCGTTAGAGGAGAAACTTTATGCATATGCTGATTTATCATGGTTCTCTAGACATACATATCATGTTTTTGGCAAATATAACAACCAAGGACAATATTTGATACAACGAGTTTATATTTATACAAATCTTAATTCTCCTTTAGTTGTGCAAAGTAATGATCAACTAGAGGATAGTAAAATCAACACTGTTGTTATGCCATATTCCTCTAGTTTTGCTTTTCGAACATAAATAGAATACAAAGAAAGAGAGCATATGTTTCTTGTTAGTACTAATCTTTTCAAGGATAGTATTGGCAAAGATCGTGTGTATTTCAATCTAGCAGACTACATGTCTGTAGGAAAAGACACGCTACAAACCTGGACATGTGGTCATATTTTTTCTCACAACATTGTCCATTCCTATTATTTTGGAAACCTCGTTTGTCTTCATGTTGTGCAGGATCGACTTCAAGCAAAATCGACGTCGAGGACGGCTTTTCATCAAGAAAGGGAGGATGATAAGGACATGAGCTACATGCATACGACCATGCTTGGAGATAGAGGCCGAGGAGATCAGCGAGGTTGTCCATCCGGTTCGAGTCACCAAGGTGGAGGCCCAAATCAAGTTCGAACCCATCTCGGGTTCCAGGAGCAGTCTATCATAAAACTGGTCACACGGGCGTGTACAGGCTCCATTTTTTACGATCCACATATGGATTGAAAGCTAATTATATAAGGAAGCCAATGCAAGTGGTCTCACATCAAAAGCCCTTCGAAATCAATGGGAATTGTCGAAACAAGTCAGCGTCCAGAATCTGCCAGGGTGCTGCGACACCATCTTTTGGTCCGTTAGACCATGTATCATGTTTGGGCCAATTAGGGGGCGCGTCCAGGGGGTGACGTCTGGGGCTCTATAATTAACAGCCGTCGCTCTCCTTAGGGTTTATGTTTTGTTTAGTTCTTTATTTCCTTGTGAAACATACATTGTTTTGCTGCAACTGTGTCGCCAAGGTCGTTTTCCTTGTGAAATTTAGATGCAGCTAGAAACCCAGCTGCCTCTACAAATGCCCTCTATGTTTAAGAAATGCCCTCTGCTTTAAGAAACTCATTTCCATAGATGGTTAGTCTTTCCGGCCGTCTTTAGAAATATATTTCTAGAGACAGCTGATAATTTGGTTCGCCCCTAAAAATATGTGGAGCACAATAAAATTCATACCGTATTCAAATTAAATAGGATGAAGACAAACTTTATACCAAATTGTAGGACTCGAACAGATCTGCAACTTTGTATTTAACGACTATTTTATTTAAAATCATTTAATGCCCAAAAATATTGTTCAAATTTTGATAATTTGAAATTCATTTTTTAAATTGTTTTCAAATGACTTAGAACAAAGTTGTATTACTTGGAGATATGCAACTCTGTAGTTGACTACCTTTTATTTAAAAACATTTAATGACCTAAACTATTCAGAAACAAATTGATAGCGTGTTCAACACCTTATGGATAGTTAAAAAAACACCTTATGGATAGTTATCAATTTTTTTCTTAGTCATCAGAGCGGTAAGAACAAAAAGGAAATAATCAAAGTAGTCACACTCTCCTTTTTCTCAGCTGATGTTTTCTAGATGATGTCCAACATAGATTCTACTTAAGTCATAAGGGGTATACCAACACGACACCTTGAATATTTTTACTAGCAGCATTCTAATTTTCTAAAGGCACTTTGCAGAAGATGCCAATCCATTGATACTAGAGCCTGTCCAGCAGAGTATATAAATATAAAATGAGGAACATACAGTTCAAATTACATGCAATAGTACTCAAAAGGGCAAAAGAACCAAATTAAGCAGGTTCACGCAACTGATTCGTAAGTCGAGAATAGTATAGCTTATCTCAGTAATCTAATCTGAGTTCCACGCTGGTTAGCAGACTCTACTACCTTTATCTGTCTTTTAAGTTGTAGTCCAATGACGTACAAAACTTACTTAGGTCACCCGCAATGGAATAACCTAGTTACTAGTTTTAAATCAATTTTTTGAATAGCTTTAACTTTTAGCATATAGCTCATAACACGGATGGCCACATATGACACTCTTAAAATGTGTTTATGAGCCTACCTCTGGATGAAGAGCTAGATTTTCTCTCTCTTCCATTAAAACATAAAAGAATACTTAGAGCTAGCTTATCATGAGTCACCCATTGCAGGTGCCGGCCCTTACTGTGCTTCTGCAGTACTGCATGGCTTCTCTTCACTGGTTATGTGCTTGTTATTTTATCTCTACAAGCCTGCGAAAAGAAGACCTATATCTGTTGCTTGTGGGAACTGGAAGAGAGCAAATTAACTAATGCTGGTGTAAACTACGCTCTTGAAAATGAGCGCACAATGCACTGGGACGAGTCTTCTTTTTAGGACCAAACGCAAAAAAGCTAGTTGGTCTGATACCTGCAAAGTTAACACATGCTTTATGGGCTAATTGTAATAAGACAACAATGAGTGTTATGTGCAACTTTTAAGTGAATCACAGAATTTTAATACGACGTGATGTTGCTGTAGTGTAAAGTGGACATGCCGCTTTTCTACTTTATTAGCAGTTTAATTATGTATACAGAACAGTCATTTCATGCTACAGATTTTTTATGTATCAAAAGTGTACATATGTTGTATGGGACAAAGTATTATGTTGTAGTATGTGAAACTCTTGGCAAAGATCTAGTCTTTGTATGTTGTAAGGCAGTAAATCGGTAGCATTTCATTTGGACTAGACACCAGATGCTCCGAGCAAGTGTGTGTAGGAACAAAATAGACATGCATATATACCACAAGATCTTGTATATGGTTTCTTCGGAACTCTTATTGAACCATACTTGTCCTTGATCAGAGAACGACGGCCCATTCCAGCAGCCTACCATACCACGGAGCAAAATTGTGGGCGACGCTTGGTCCCACGGTGATTGCAGATTTAACTAACTTGCCTAACCAAGAAGCAGTGGCTCAACATAAAAGGTGGTGGCTAGCATATTTAATTTTTCGAACTTTCTTGTACTACTCACCTCACACAGTGCGAACTTGCCATGAGCTTTGGTCCGAGTTTGGGCTACGGCTAATCCGGTGTGTGTGGGGGGGGGGGGGGGGGGGGGGGGGTCCGGTGTGTGTGTGTTGGTGGGGGGGGGGGGCTTTGTCCTTTTGAACCCTATTTTTAATATAAAACGCCCTTTTGAACCCTATTTTTAATATAAAAAACGGGATGCCTCTCTAACTAGGCTTAGCCAACCAAATTTAAACCCAATTTGTCTGTCTTTCATGATTCATGGATACTTAGTAATAAACAAAGCAATATAAAGAGAAAAAATGGTCTACATGACACATCTTTCATAATTCATAGAAAATATTACTGTGAGAAATAAGTAGATATTATTGCGTAAAGGATTGTTGCACTCAGGAGCTCCCTCTGGCTAACACGTCAATGAAACGACGACACGTGCTGATGTGGCGTTCCTAAACACAGCGCCCGCCATGTGTGTGGGCCTAGATCTCTGATGCCATGGTTCAATGGGCCCTCTAGCATTTTCGTAGGCAAAGTATGCTCTGTGCCAGTTCCTGCTTTGGATTTATCCAGCCCATTGAGGCACTGTCCTCTCCCTTGCTTGGGAGATATCGATGGAGTCGTCAGTGGGTTAGGGTGCCCTCGGTGTTGTGGCCCCTTCCTCGCCGCCACCCCTCCAAACCAGGGTGCCCCTTCCTTTCGCTCTATCATAACATCATAGTACACTATGTAGAAAATGATTTTTAGCAACAGCTCGAATTTTTTGTAGGAGTGGCTGGTGATGGAGTCGCCCCTACAGTGGCATGCTCGGGTGCCTCGACACCAGTCGCCCCTATAAATGGAACAACAGGGGCGGCTGGTGATACGAGCCGCCCCTACAAATGGGGTCTGATTTGTAGGAGCGGCTCAATCACCAGCCGCCCCTAGAGTTGCTATTTGGAGGGGCGGCTGGTGATTGAGCCGTCCCTACAAATGCCCCTGTATATATAGCTCCGATTTGTAGGGGCGGCTGAATCACCAGCCGCCCCTACAAATGACCCACATATAAAACAGCTGTAGCACCTTCTTCCTCCTCGGGTCACTCACTCCAACTCATGAAAGAAAGGTGGGGAGGCCTTGGGCACCTCCAAAAATTGCTCTACTAAAGTGGAAGGTTTTGGTCTCAAATCCTTTGGTGGAGAGGTTGTAGAAGGTAAGAAAATGTTATTCCACACTTTTTTTTGAAGTTTTAATGGTTGGTTAGTGAGTAATTAGAGTTTTGTTTTTCTCTCTTCTATGGTGCTTGAGCTACTTATGAAGCAAATTAGACCCCAAGTTTTAAATGTACTAGGGTAAATTAGGGAGGGGAACAAGATCATACCCTTATTTGGTCCATGTTTCTTGATTTTAGTGAACAATTAGTTAGTTTTATGCATGTAGATCTAGATCTAGGGTTTGGTTTTTTTATTAATTTTGTTTTTGTAAATTTATGTTTGATAAAATTGGACTAGGGTTTGTATGAAAGATATTGGGTAAAGTATAATTGTTGCTAATTGTTGTCTTTGAAATTGTTTATTGTAATCAATAAATATGTATTTTAATTATTTATGGATAAATGGGCCATTAATTAATTTTCCTCTACCATGGTGTGTTTGTATGCTTCATGTAATTATATTAGATTTATATTTATATGTATATTTGAAGTATATACAATTATTCTCAAGTAATTATTAATTTTATTCATTTATATATATATCTGAATAAATAGTCCTTTAATGTTTGTTTTGTTGTTGTTGTAAAAGATGGAGTACAAGAACTCTTGGATGTATGGTTCGTTAATGTTCAAGGCAGGTTTCCGTAAAGAGGTGGATAAATTTATTGAAGCCGCAAAGAAGCATGCAACGATATTGAAAGAGAATAAGGATACAATTATTTGCCCCTATAAAGATTGTAAGAACCGTATGGCATGGACAGATGTGACTATCATCAGATCATATTTGATTATGCGAGGATTTGTTGAGGACTACACAGTGTGGATTCATCATGGTGAAACGGTTATTGTTAACGATGAGGATGAGGAGGAACACGACGATGAAACCATAGAATCCCTGTCCCAATATTCAGCAGAGCTTGATGAGCGAATGGATTTCGAGTTTAGCAATGAACAAGATGGTGATGCTAGTGGTTGAGATGGTAACGATGAAGCTGGTGCCAATAATGATGGTGGAGCACGTGTCGGGGATAAAGATGATTTAGAGGACATGGTTCGAGCCCTTGGACCAGAGATTTTACTAAATAGCCCGAAAGATCTAGAAAATTTGGAAAGGGTGACAAAAGCATCAAAGGAGACTATATATGGTGTTGAAAAGGGTTGTCTGACACATTGGACATTGCTATGTTTTGTGCTTGAGCTGCTCATCCTAAAGGCTAAGTATGGCTGGTCAGACTATAGTTTCAATGATCTATTGCATCTCCTGTCATGGGTGCTGCCACAACCAAACTCAGTTCCCGCCAACACATACCAAGCGAAGAAGGTCATAAGTCCATTGACAATGGGGGTTGAAAAAATCCATGCATGCCCCAACCACTGTATACTTTTTCATGGCGAAATGTTCAAGTCATGGATAAATGTCCCCGGTGTGGGGCCAGCCGGTACAAGAACAATGACCTTTATGGTGGGGATGAAGCCTCCATAGGGAAAAAGAGGAATAAGAAGGGTACAAAAAAGGTGGTACAAGAATCTCAGCCCCAGAGGACACTCCATTAGGCAACGATGCAAAGCAGAGAAGAATTCTTGCCTTGGTAATGTGGTACCTGCCAGTGATCGACCGCTTGAGACGTATCTTCCTAAACCGTAAAGAAGCCGCACTCATGACATGGTGGGATGATGAGCACAAGGTGGATGATGATAAGATTGCACACCCGGCTGATTGTAGTCAGTGGCAAAGGTTTGATGAGAAGCACAAAGAATTCAATAATGACCCAAGGATTGTACGGTTTGGCTTGAGCACCGATGGAATGAATCCCTTCAATGAGAGGATGAGCGACCACAACACTTGACCAGTGATCTTGACCATGTACAACATCCCAACATGGTTGTGTCAGAAGAGAAAGTACCTTCTCCGCACTATTCTTGTTTCTGGCCCTAAACAACCAGGCATTGATATAGACGTTTTCCTCGAGCCTTTGATGCCAGAAATGGAGAGGCTATGGAGGCATAGGGAGTAGATGTATGATGCGTTCCAAAAGGAGGACTTCGTATGTAGAGCAATAATATTTGTTACTACCAATGATTACCCCGTGCTGTTTGCTTTGTTTGGATAGATCAAAGGGAAGACGGGATGCTTGGTTTGCTTGGATGGTACTACATGGGTGTACCTAGATGCATCCAAGAAAATAGTTTACCTAAGGAACCGACGCTTCTTAAAGACAAGTCACAAGTACCGCAGCAAATTGTTCTTTAGATTTTATGACAACGCCTTGGAGATTGAACCCCCTCCGGAGGGAAGTCATAATGGAGAACACATGTACAGAATGGTGAAAAACATACGCATTGTCTATGGAAAGAAGAATCCGGATGAGACTAACAGAGATAGAAGCACACCTCCTGTCAAAGGCGTACCTTTCAAGAAACAATCGATCTTCTTTTAGTATCTGCCTTATTGGATAGACTTGGAGGTCCCCCATGTCACTGATGCTATGCACGTGTAGAAGAATGTCTTTGAGAGTCTCATTGCTACCTTGATGGACATAGGCAAGTCAAAGGATGGTCTGAAAGCACAGAAAGACATGGTGCAGTTAAACGTGATGCCACAGCTTCACCTGGTACCTGAGGCTAATGGAAAATACACTCTGCCCACGGCGTGCTTCAACCTAACACCAGACGAGAAGAGAGCTATATGCACTTTCCTGAGGGGGGTCAAAGTCCTGACTGGGTTTTCAGCAAATGTGAAGAAGCTAGTGTCAATGAAGGACTTGTTAATAACACACTGTAAGGCTCATGATTGTCATGTGATGCTAACAATATTTCTACCTATTGCAATCAGGGCTATAAAGCCAGAGTTACTGAAAATGGCCATCACCCGCATGTGCTACTTCTTTTTGAAGATCTCACATAAGACGATTAGCAAGCAAGAGCTATGTGACCTACATGAATTTGTGGTGGAGACACAAAATCAACTAGAGATGTGTTTACTTCCTGCTTTTTTTATATAATGCCACATCTCATGATTTACATGGTTCATCAGATACAGGCGCTAGGCCCTTGCTACTTGCATGAAATGTGGTCCTACGAGCGGTTCATGTCAATTCTAAGTTGATACGTGCATAATCGAGCATACCTAGAGGGCTCCATGATAGAGGGTTACAGTACTGAAGAAGTCATCGAGTGCTGTCAAGAGTACCTAAAAGTACATAAAGGAATTGGTAAACCCGATTCTTGTCACGAGGGTAGGCTGGCTGGGAAGGGCACCAGTGGTAGAAAAGTGTTCATCGACCATGATTACAAAAGGATGAGTTAGGCGCATTATAGTGTGTTGCAGAGTACACAACTGATGCAACCATACATTAATGAACAATTGGCTATCATTATGGCGAAGAGAAATGGCCATTCAAATGATTGGGTCATGAAACAACACAAGCAATGACCAACTACATGGTTGAAGGACCAAAACATACCGCCTGGAGAAACCATAGACTCTATTACCATCAGTAGGTTGGCGGAGGGGCCATCGAGACAAGTGACATCTTGGAATGCTTATGACATCAATGGGTATGCGTACTATACCCACGCAAAGGATAGTAAATATGTGAACCAAAACAGCGGCTTTCGAATAGAGGCTCTCGATGGATTGGAGCAAAAGATCCAATACTTTGGCATCATTGAAGAGATACGGGAACTTGACTATGGAAGGGATATAACGGTGGCCTTGTTTCGATGTCACTGGATCAAACAACACCAACTGAACGAGATTGGATTGAGAGTCCTAGACCTCGAGAATCTAGGCTACCAAGATGACCCTTGGGTGCTTGCTTCACATGTCGCATAAGTTTTCTATATGTCTGACCCACAAAGTAATCTCCCCCTGAAGAAGAAGACAAAGCACGTGGTTGCCTCCTAGAAATAGCACATTATTGGAGTTGATAGCGTGGATGATGTTGAAGCTTACAATAACTACGATGAGATGCCGCTATTCACAGACTTTCCTAAGAAGATCAGTGTTGTAGGAAAGAACCTCCCCAAAGACATATTGCCATGAGAATGAAAAGGTGTCAAGGAAAAAGTCATTGCAGCAGGCTAGCTAGTTGTTGAACGTGGAGTGTTTGTGTAAGTATGTGTTTGTAAGACTTCATTTATGCATGCGTGTGAGACTATATATTTATGTACGTGTGTAAGACTACATATTTTTATATGTGTATGAGACTACATTTATGCATGTGTGTGAGACTACCCTTTGCAACATCCAGACTAAAACTTTATGAAATCACTTAACACTTTATGAAATGAAGAAATGACCAAAATAAAGGAAGGAGATCTTGATGAGTTATACAACTTTTATATTCATCACCTTTATAGCTGAAATCGTTTAGTGTTTGAAAATCAGGTTTGAAGCTATCATTTTCTAAAATTTAAAATTTGAATTGTTCAAAATTAGTGACAAAGATAGATGACTAGACTGAAAAGATAGAGCATGATTTTAGAAATTTTTAGGAAAAAAACCATCACATTTGGAGTTAGTATGAGGGAGAAAAACTAGTTACAAGTTTCAGCCACAGATTAAAAAGAGAAATCACACTTGTTCATCATTGATCATTATGAACAGTTGTGAATTTTATTTTTCATCTCTAGGTAAAATTTGTAACTAGTTTTTCTCCCTCGTACTAATTCCAAATGTGATGATTTTTTCCTAAAATTTTCTAAAATCTTGCCCTATCAAGTTAGTGTGTTGATTTGGTCATTTTTTCATTTGACAAAGTTTGAGCACTTCAAATTTTTAAATTTAAAAAATGACAAGTTTGAACGAGATTTTTAACCATTAAATGATTTCAGCTAAAAAAGTGATGAATACTAAAGTTGTATAACTCATTAATATTTACAACTTTTATTTTGATCATTTCTTCATCTGACAAAGTGATAGTAAACATTGTTCACAAATTAAACATTTCTCGTATAGTTCATGAAACTATGAGTCATATGTGAATTTATGAACAATGTTTACTAATACTTTGTCACATGAAGAAGTGACCAAAATAAAAGTTATAGATAGTGATGAGTTCAACAACTTTTATGTTCATGACTTTTATTGTTGAAATCATTTAAGGTTTCAAAATCTTGTTTGAAGTTGCCATTTATTGAAATTCAAATTTTTAACTATTCAAATTTGGTCAAATGAAAATATGATCAAAATAAAAGTGGTAGATATTGATGAGTTCTACAACTTTGCTATTTGTGAGTTTTTCATCTGAAATAATTTACTCTTTGAAAATATTGTTTCAAGTTGAAATTGTTTGAATTTCAAAATTTGAATCGTTCAAACAAAGTCACATGACAAGATGACCAAAATAAAAGTTGTACATGTTGATGAGTTATACAACTTTTATGTTTACAATATTTTCATTTCATTTCATTTAATGTCATAAAATTGTAGTCGAAGTTTTAAAACTCAAATTTTTAATTTTTGTTTTTTTTTGTTTTCTATATTGTTTTGACTACAATTGTTTATATATATATATATTTCTTCATATATAGAATAATACAAAATATTATATTTGTGCATATACACAATTGTTATTATATTACTTTGTGTTTTATGATATAAAAAATACAGAATTAATAATTTAAAAAATAGAAAATATTTGTAGGGGCGGTTGGATCAAGAATCGCTCTTACAAATGCATTTGTAGGGGCGGCTGGATCAGGAACCGCCCCTAGAAATCATCCCTTGTATAAATACAAGGGCGCATGGGTGTTAGCCTGTTGGGCACTGTCTTCTTCCTCCGATGCCGCCTCCCGGACCTGTCTCGACGCCCATGCCCCCTCCCCGCACCCGCGCACCCCATCTCCACACCCGCGCGCCCCTCCCCGCACCCGTGCCCCCTCCCTGAACCCACGCGCCTACTCCCCGCCCTAGGGTTTCCGACCGGCCGGCAGTGCTAGGGTTTCCGACCTTGAGGTGCCGCGGCGCACCCGGCCGATGGCGCACCTGCGCGCCCCATCTCCGCACCCGCGCGCCCCCTCCCTGCACCCGCGCCCCCTCCACCGGTGTCCGTGTCCCCTCCACCTGCACCCATGCCCCCTCCACCGGCGTCCACCCCCCCTCCACCGGCCTCCGCGCACCTCCACCGGCGTTCGCACTCCTTCCCATGCTCTCCGGCATCTGCGCACCTCCACCAGCGTTCGCGCTCCTCCACCAGCGTCCGTGCACCACCGGCGTCGATCAGCAAACATCGGCTTTCCCGGTCAGTCTATCTGTCTTATCTCTGACAGTTACTGCATACATTGTGTTGAAAGCCAAACATACTCTGTGCTCACTGGAATATGTTAGGAACAGAAATCTATTATCCGCTGTTTCTTTGCACTGCATAAAGGATGATACCTAGAAACAGAACGTCCATAGTATAGGTCTATAATGTCCTTGCATCGTTCTTGTGTACTACTTCTGTAGAAATGTGAAATGCTTTACAAGTGGAAGCCTCCTAGATTATAACTAAGAAATAAAATGTCTTAGTATACTTAACTCTTTGATTGATGACATTATTCGTCTGTTCCTCTGAGGCTATTGCCTTAAAATTTATTTTGAAGGTTTGACTTTGCATTATTGCCAACAGTGTGGGAGTGATATGTGTGTTAGTCACCTGAAAACTCAGCAAGCAATTTGAAGTTGATATATTTTAGTTGTGTTTTCTGGCATGTCTCATTAGCATAATTCCGTTGTATACATGCAGTTTTCTATCACTTAAAATTTGCTTTCTAGCATGCTGAACTCGTGTGACTTGAAGATTACCCTCTTATATTATTCTATCCTTACCTTGGTCCAAATACAATGCATGCCAACATGGAATAGGTCTTGGAATACATGTAGCCATGTACCATTGAATTGTATTATTATTACTAGTCCATGTGGGTAGGAGAAATTCTATTTTTTAGCATGGTGAAAGGTCCTAATGGCTAGAGGGGGGTGAATAACCTATTTAAAATTTCTACAACACTTAACAAAAGGGTTAGACAATTATGAGGCGAAGCAAGTGTTGTGCTAGCCTACTCAAAATGCAAGCCACCTACCACAATTCTAGTTTAGATAATATCTATCCACACAATAGCGATGACACTACCCTAAGTTAGTGTGCCCTCAAAAGCTAACAAAAGAGCCACACCAACCAGACAATTAAGCTCTCACAACTAGCTACACTAAAGAGCTTGACAACTAGTTTGCGGTAAGGTAAAAAGAGTAAGCAAGATAGTTATACCGCCATGTAGATGAAGGAGCCAATCAATCACAATGATGAATAATAATGAAGACCAATCACCTCGGAATCAATGATGAACACAATGATTTTTTACCGAAGTTCTCTTGCTTGCCGGCAAGCTAGTCCTCATTGTGGCGATTCACTCACTTGGAGGTCCACGCGCTAATTGGCTTCACACGCCAAACCCTCAATAGGGTGCCGCACAACCAACACAAGATGAGGATCACACAAGCCACGAGTAATCCACTAGAGTACCTTTTGGCTCTCCACCGGGGAAAGGTCAAGAACCCCTCACAATCACCACGATTAGAGCCGGAGACAATCACCAACCTCCGCTCGATGATCCTCGCTGCTCCAAGCCATCTAGGTGGTGGCAACCACCAAGAGTAACAAGCGAATCCCGCAGGAAAACACGAACACCAAGTGCCTCTAGATGCAAACACTCAAGCAATGCACTTGGATTCTCTCCCAATCTCACAAAGATGATGAATCAATGATGGAGATGAGTAGGAGGGCTTTGGCTAAGCTCACAAGGTTGCTATGTCAATGAAAATGTCCAAAGGTATGAGCTTCAACTGGCCATGGGGTTTAAATAGAAGACCCCATGAAATAGAGCCATTGTACCCCTTCACTGGGCACAACTCGGGGTGACTGGACGCTTCGGTCATATCGACCGGACGCTGAACCTTAGCGTCCGGTCATGCGATGCGTGCCACGTGTCCCCTCTCTTCAAATACTATTTGCCCGATCTCAACGGTCATTAGTCGACTGGACGCTGAGCCTCCAGCGTCCGGTCGTTTCCAGTAAGGTTCTAGAAATGAATTTCTTCGACCGAACGCGTCCGGTCATGCTTGACCGGACACAGCCAGCGTCCGGTCACACAGTGTCTTCTTCTGTGCTGCCATGTCACCCTGACCGAATATAGCCTACCAGCGTCTGGTCGCTGAGCGACCCAACGTCCGGTTGTTTGACTGACGCTAGCGTCTTCGCTGTTACAACTGACCAGACACACCGGTTCCTCTGAGACCAGCATCCGGTCACCTTGTGAGCAGCGAGACTAACTCCTTTTCACCTCTAACTTCTTCACCCTTGCTCAAATGTGCCAACCACCAAGTGTATCACCTTGTGCACATGTGTTAGCATATTTTCACAAACATTTTCAAGGGTGTTAGCATTCCACTAGATTCTAAATGCATATGTAATGAGTTAGAGCATCTAGTGGCACTTTGATAACCGCATTCCGATACGAGTTTCACCCCTCTTAATAGTACGGCTATCAAACCTAAATGTGATCACACTCTCTAAGTGTCTTGATCACCAAAACAAAATAGCTCCTACAATTTATACCTTTGCCTTGAGCTTTTTGTTTTTCTCTTTCTTCTTTCCAAGTCCAAGCACTTGATCATCACCATGGCATCACCATCATCATGTCACGATCTTCATTTGCTTCACCACTTGGAATGTGTTACCTATCTCATGATCACTTGATAAACTAGGTTATCACTTAGGGTTTCATTAATTCACCAAAACCAAAATAGAGCTTTCAATCTCCCCCTTTTTGGTAATTGATGACAACCCTTACACAAAGATATGAATTGAAAGTTGATTGAATCTATGTTGCTTGCCCAAGCATATTTACCATGTGTAAAAGGATATGGACAAGTTTCATGAACCCCAAATGGTAGCAATTGCTCCCCCTCCATATGTGCTAAGAGTTTGGATTGTAGCTTGCACATATGCTTAGATAGGAAATATAGGAGACAATGTCTACCAAATGATGCTAAGGTATAAAAGATGGACCTTTGAAGCATGATACCAATCAGAGTGCACCATTATACTATCCTTAGCACCATGGTTAGCTTGATACCACTTAGAAACACTTGGAAATGAAATCACTAGATAATCTTATGCATGCTAGATTTTCATTTCATCATTCAAACCTATAACTAGCATACACCACACAGGCATGGAGATTGAAATTTAAAACTTGTGCCATGCAAGCAAACATATGAAATGCACATTCAAATGCACCATACAAGTTCATGAGCTTGCTCCCCCTACTTGTGTGCTCAAAATTTTAATTGATCCTTTCCTTTGTCATATTTCTCCCCTTATGTCAAGTTCTCCCCCTATCACTTGTATCTTTATTTCTCTCCCCTTTGTGTTGTCTTTTCACTATCTTTGTGCACTATTTCTCCCCATTTGTCATCAATGACCACAAAGGCTTAAATTATAGATAGGTTGAGATTATCAATGTCAATCAATGGGGTGAGGATCATTTTCCCAAATTTGGTCCAATCTAGATCATTTACCAAAGATATTTAACTCGGTTTGATCCAAGGACAAGTTTCTTCACACCTCCAAATAAGGGTTATCTTGTACCATGTTGAGTTAAACGCTTAGAGCTTATTTTCTAGATTAAACACTAGGTTTACAAGCCCGCAAACATGTCATATGCTACCACTAGATCAAAATAAGCATAGAAGCAATAGTGGTACCATATAATCATCAAATTCATTTGATTTTCATGAATGAGCCTATTAAATGTGAAAGATGTCTAGATGCACTAAACAAGTCCTTAGCAAGAATGTATGCCATGCCAATCAACTTTTACCTCAAAATGCTCAAAGGAGAAGCATGTCATATAAGTGGGGGTGCATCAACACATATTTGAGAAATCCAATATGTTCAACTCATTCCTTAGCTTGCAAAACATTTTCTCATCCAATGGCTTGGTGAATATATCGGCAAGTTGATCTTTGGTGCCTACACTCTCAATGCAAATGTCCCCTTTTTGTTGGTGATCTCTTATGAAATGGTGGTGGACATCAATATGCTTTGTTCTTGCATGTTGAACTAGATTGTTGGTCAACTTGATTGCACTCTCATTGTCACATAGCAATGGCACTTTCTTGAACTTGATTCCAAAGTCACTCAAAGTGGCCTTCATCCAAAGTGCTTGTGTACAACAACTACCGGCGGATATGTATTCGGCTTCGGCGGCTGATAATGCAACACTATTTTACTTCTTTGATGACTATGAAACAAGTGATCTTCCCAACAATTGATATGTGCCCGAGGTGCTCTTCCTTTCAACCTTGCATCCCACATAATCCGAGTCGGAGTAACCAACTAGCTCAAACTTTGCTACTTTGGGATACCACAAACCAACATTTGGTGTATGCTTCAAGTACCTCAATATTCTCTTTGTAGCCTTCAAATGACTTTCTCTTGGTGAGACTTAAAATCTTGCACACATGCATACACTAAACATGACATCCGGCCTGGATGCGGTCACATAGAGTAGGCTTCCAATCATTGACCGATACAATTTTTGATCCACCATATTTCCACTTGCATCACTATCCAAGTTGTCATTTGTTCCCATTGGTGTGCTAATGGCTTTACTATCACTCATGCCAAACTTCTTGATCATGTCCTTGATATACTTGCCTTGACTCATAAATGTACCATTTTTCAATTGCTTGATTTGAAGACCAAGGAAGTAACTCAATTCTCCAATCATGGACATCTCAAACTCATTGGCCATCATCTTTCCAAATTCTTCACAAAAGTCTTGATTGGTTGATCCAAATATGATATCATCAACATATATTTGCAACATAAATAGATCTTTTCCAATCTTCTTGATGAAAATAGTGGTGTCAACCTTGCCCATTGTGAACCCTTTAGAGAGTAGGAAATCCCTCAATCTCTCATAACATACTCTAGGTGCTTGCTTCAAGCCATACAAAGCTTTCTTCAACTTGTATACATGGTTGGGCTTCTTATCATCTTCAAAACCGGGAGGTTGCTCAACATATACTTCTTCATTGATGTAGCCATTGAGAAATACACTCTTAACATCCATTTGGGCACAAGCATAGGCTAGCAAGATTCTAAATGCTATCAATCTAGCAACAGGGCATATGTTTCTCTAAAGTCAAGACCTTCAACTTGTGTATAGCCTTGTGCTACCAATCTTGCTTTGTTCCTTACTACTATCCCATCTTGATCTTGCTTGTTTCTAAAGACCCATTTGGTTCCAATCACATTGTGTCCCTTTGGTCTTTCTACCAACTCTCATACTTAATTTCTTGTGAAGTTATTCAATTCTTTATGCATAGCATTAACCCAATCAACATCCCTCAATGCTTCATCTATCTTCTTTGGTTCAATGGACGACACAAATGAGAAATGCTCACAAAATAAAGTCAATCTTGATCTTGTTTGTACACCTCTAGAAATATCACCAATGATAGTGTCCAATGGATGATCTCTTACAACATTGGTTGGTTGGAGAATTGGAACTTGATTGCTTGCACTTGCTTGATCATTAGGTTGAGATGATGTACTAGCCAATTGATCTTATTCATTATTATGAGAGACACTTGTACTAACTTGATTTGTATCATCTTGCGCATTTGAGTTAGAGAGCACTTGTACTTGATCATCTTCATCATCATTCACTTGCCTAGGCCTCAATTCACCAACATCCATGTTCTTCATGGCATTTGAGAGTTGAATGCTTCTAACATCTTCCAAGTTCTCATTCTCTACTTGTGAACCCTTGGTTTCATCAAATTCAACATCATGAACTTCGTCAAGAGTACCACTATCCAAATTCCAAACTCTATATCCTTTGCTTGTAGTGGAATAACCAAGTAGGAATCCTTCATCACATTTCTTGTCAAACTTGCCCAATCTAGTGCCTTTCTTCAAAATATAGCATTTGCAACCAAAGACCCAAAAATATGCAATGTTGGGCTTTCTACCATTCAAGAGCTATATATGGTGTCTTCTCTTTCAATGGTGACAATAGAGGTGGTTGCTACAATAGCAAGCCGTGTTGATAGCTTTGGCCCAAAAAGATTTACTCACATTATACCCACTAAGCATAGACCTTGCCATATCAATGAGTGTTCTATTCTTCCTCTCAACAAGACCATTTGATTATGGAGTGTACTTGACCAAGAATTGATGTCTAATTCCAAATTCATCACACAACTCACCAATTCTAGTGTTCTTGAACTCACTACCATTGTCATTTCTAACTCTCTTGATGGTTGTTTCAAACTCATTGTGAATGCCCTTGACAAATGATTTGAATGTTGCAAACACATCACTTTTGTCCACTAGAAAGAATACCCATGTGTATCTAGTGTAATCATCCACTATCACAAAGCCATATTTATTTCCACCAATGCTAGTGTATTGTGTTGGCCCAAACAAATCCATGTGCAATAACTCAAATGCTTTGCTAGCGCTCATCATGCTTTTCTTGGGATGGGTGTTTCCAACTTATTTTCTAGCTTGACAAGAGCTACAAAGCTTATCCTTTTCAAACACAACATCTTTCAAGCCTCTAACCAAGTCATGCTTAACCAATCTATTCAATTGTTTCATTCCAACATGACCAAGCCTTCTATGCCATAACCAACCCATGCTAGACTTAGTGAACAAGCATGTAGATAATTTGGCTTCACTAGCATTGAAATCAACCAAGTATATATTCTCATATCTAAAGCCTTTGAAGATCAAGTTAGAGCCATCTACACTTATGATCTCTACATCATCTACCCCAAATATGCATTTGAATCCAAGATCACATAATTGAGCCACGGATAGCAAATTGAAGTTCAAGCCCTCTACTAGCAACACATTGGATATACTCATGTCATTGGATATTGCAATCTTACCAAGCCCTTTGACCTTGCCTTTGCCATTATCACCAAATGTGATACTATCATAACCATCATTGCCATTGGTGTTGATTGAGTTGAACATTCTTGCATCTCCGGTCATGTGTTGAGTGCACCCACTATCAAGAACCCAATGCCTTCCTCTGGCTTTGTAATTAACCTACAAAAGAAGATCAATTCTTTTTAGGTACCCAAACTTGCTTGGGTCCTTGAAGGTTAGTTACTAAGCTCTTTGGTACCCAAATGGCTTACTTCTTTGAGCCCATCCATGGTTTACCAATGAACTTAGCCTTCACACCATTTGTACCCTTAGTAAGCATATAGCATGAATCAAGCTTTATGAAGGATACATTAGCATTTTTGCTCTTGTTGTTGCATTCTTGCTCTTTATGACCCACTTGCTTGCAACTAGTGCAAAACCAACCATTGTTCTTCACAAAACTAGTCTTGTGAGGAGCAAAGGCCGCCTTACCTTTTTTGGGGGTATAGCCTAATCCCTCTTTGGAGAGAGAAGCTCTTTGGCTACCCAAGCACATAACCAAGCGGTCCTCACTACCATAGGCCTTAGCCAAAGTGTGAGTGAGCTTGTTAACCTCCTTCTTGAGATTCTCATTCTCAACCATTAATGAGGTATCACAAGTGAGACCATCACTACTAGATGAGATGGAAGTGGAAGTACTACAAGAAGGGTTAGTGGGAGGAACAATGATAGGCATAGATAGTGATTCATCAATTATATCACAAGTTAAACCTAGATTGCAAGTTTCAACAAGCTTCTTTTTATTTTGCTCATCAAGCAAAGAGGAATGAGCCTTTTCAAGCTTTTTGTGAGCTTTGCCAAGCTTCTCATTGGCTTCCTCTAGCCTCTTATGAGATGCATTGAGCTCATCAAAGGCTTGCTTAAGGGCTTTTAGTTCCTTACGCAAGCTTTTGCATTTCCTTCTCTTGATGTCAAAGTGTTCTCTAGTATCTTCTAGCATGTCAAATAATTCATCCTTAGTAGGTTCATCATCATCACTATCACTATCATTTTCATTTTCATTTTCATTATCATGTTCCTCATCACTTCCATCATCATAAATTTGTACCTTAGTGGCCTTAGCCATGAAGCATGATGCAGTGTCGAAGAGAGAAGGCTTCTCATTGATAGCAATGCTTGCAAATGCCTTCTTCTTGGTGGTCTTGTCATCATCACTATCATCATCATCACTTGAGGAAGCACACTATCCCAAGTGACCACATATGAACCACCCTTCTTCTTCTTAAAGGCCATCTTGTCCTTCTTCTTGTTCTTCTTATTGTTATCATCATTGTCGCTATTGTATGGGCATTGAGCAACAAGATGATCTTTGCTTCCACACTTGAAGCACCTTCTTGACTCTTCTTTGTTCTTGGATGAAGACTTCTTTCTTCTAGCATGGTAGCCCTTCTTCACCATAAACTTGTCAAATCTCTTCACAAAGAGGGCCATCTTCTCATCATCATCATCATCCATTGATTCATCTTCTTCACTTGATGTTTCTTGCTTAGCTTTGCCCTTGGATGATGTGGCCTTGAATGCCACACTCTTCTTCTTCTCATCCTTCTTCTCATCTTACTTCTCCTTCTTTTCTTCCTTGTCATCTTCATCTCTATATGTATCATCGGTTATTATATCTCCCAATACTTGGTTTGGAGTCATGGTGTCCAAACCACTCCTCACTAGAATAGTGAC
The DNA here is from genome assembly GCF_019320115.1 of Miscanthus floridulus. Taxonomy (NCBI): domain Eukaryota; kingdom Viridiplantae; phylum Streptophyta; class Magnoliopsida; order Poales; family Poaceae; genus Miscanthus; species Miscanthus floridulus. The sequence goes on from NC_089588.1 coordinate 41,606,592, forward strand.
CAAAGTCCAAAATCTTGATGGTAAGCATCTTAAGAATTTGTGGGATAAGTCCTTGTCCTTCATCTCTTCTCCAAGTGCTTTGAGATCATTGACAAGCACTTGAAGACTATGGAACATCTCCGGCACACTCTCATCCTTCTTCATCTTGAAGCTTGCAAACTTCTCTTTAAGAATGTATGCCTTTGCACCCTTTACGGCTTGAGTGCCCTCAAATGATTTTTCCAACTTCTTTCATGCCTCATGAGCTCTCTCAATGTTCTTGATTTGCTCAAATGTTCTTTCATCCAAAACATCATGGATGGCACTAAGAGCAATGTCATTATTTTGGAGTAGCATCTCTTCAGTGGTGGTGGGAGCCTCTTCATCTTCTATCTCAATCTTTGTTTCTATCACCTTCCAAACCTTCCTATTGATTGACTTAATATATGTTGTCATCTTAGCCTTCCAATAGGGATAATTTGAGCCATCAAATTGGGGTGGCTTTGTGGTGTTGTTGATTTGAGCCATTTTTACACCGAAGGTTGTTAAGCCTCAAATCACGGTGACCTCAGCTCCGATACCACTTGAAAGGTCCTAATGGCAAGAGGGGGTGAATAGCCTATTTAAAATTTCTACAACAACACTTAACAAAATGGTTAGACAATTATGAGGCGAAGCAAGTGTTGCGCTAGCCTACTCAAAATGCAAGCCATCTACCACAATTCTAGTTTAGATAATATCTATCCACACAATAGCGATGACACTACCCTAAGTTAGTGTGCTCTCAAAAGCTAACTAAAGAGACACACCAACTAGGCAATTAAGCTCTCACAACTAGCTACACTAAAGAGCTCGACAACTAGTTTGTGGTAAGGTAAAGAGAGTAAGCAAGATAGTTATACCATCGTGTAGATGAAGGAGCCAATCAATCACAAGGATGAATAACAATGAAGACCAATCACCTCAGAATCAATGATGAATACAATGATTTTTTATCGAGGCTCACTTGCTTGCCGACAAGCTAGTCCTCGTTGTAGCGATTCACTCACTTGGAGGTCCACGTGCTAATTGGCTTCACACACCAAACCTTCAATAGGGTGCCACACAACCAACACAAGATGAGGATCACACAAGCCATGAGCAATCCACTAGAGTACCTTTTGGCTCTCCACCGGGGAAAGGTAAAGAACCCCTCACAATCACCACGATTAGAGCCAGAGATAATCACCAACCTCCGCTCGACGATCCTCGTTGTTCCAAGCCATCTAGGTGGTGGCAACCACCAAGAGTAACAAGCGAATCCTGCAGCGAAACACGAACACCAAGTGCCTCTAGATGCAAACACTCAAGCAATGCACTTGGATTCTCTCCCAATCTCACAAAGATTATGAATCAATGATGGAGATGAGTGGGAGGGCTTTGGCTAAGCTCATAAGGTTGCTATGTTAATGAAAATGGCCAAAGGTATGAGCTTCAACCGGCCATGGGGCTTAAATAGAAGCCCCCATGAAATAGAGCCGTTGTACCCCTTCACTGGCCACAACTCGGGGTGACCGGACGCTCCGGTCATATCGACCAGACGCTAAACCTTAGCGTCCAGTCATGCAATGCATGCCACATGTCCCCTCTCTTCAAATACTATTCACCCAATCTCAACGGTCATCAGTCGACCGGACTCTACGACATAAGTGACCGGACATTGAGCCTCCAGCGTCTAGTCGTTTCCAATAATGTTCCAGAAATGAATTTCTTCGATCGGACACGTCCGGTCATGCTTGACCGGACATAGCCAGTGTTCTGTCACACAATGTCTTCTTCTATGCTGCCATGTCACCAAGACTGGACACAGCCTACCAGTGTCCGGTCGCTGAGCAACCTAGCGTCCGGTCGTTTGACCGATGCCAGCGTCTTCGCTGTTACAACTGACCGAACGCGCCGGTTCCTCTGAGACCAGCATCAGGTCACCTTGTGAGCAGCGAGACTAACTCCTTTTCATCTCTAACTTCTTCACCCTTGCTCAAATGTGCCAACCACCAAGTGTATCACCTTATGCACATGTGTTAGCATATTTTCACAAACATTTTCAAGGGTGTTAGTATTCCACTAGATCCTAAATGCATATGCAATGAGTTAGAGCATCTAGTGGCACTTTGATAACCACATTCTGATATGAGTTTCACCCCTCTTAATAGTATGGCTATCAAACCTAAATGTGATCACACTCTCTAAGTGACTTGATCACCAAAATAAAATAGCTCCTACAATTTATACCTTTGCCTTGAGCTTTTTATTTTTCTCTTTCTTCTTTCCAAGTCCAAGCACTTGATCATCACCATGGCATCACCATCATCATGTCATGATCTTCATTTGCTTCACCACTTGGAATGTGCTACCAATCTTATGATCACTTGATAAACTAGGTTAGCACTTAGGGTTTCATCAATTCACCAAAACCAAACTAGAGCTTTCCATAGGGAAATTTGGTATGCCTTGACGGATGCTTTGGTTGCAATAGTAATCACAAATAGTATCATATTCTTCTTTGTTCTCTGAATTCCTAATAATTGCCCAAGATAGCCTAGAAAAACTTATTAACCATGCCGAAGATGACCTAGAAAAACTTGTTAACCATGCCGAAGATAAGCTATATTCTTCTTTGTTCTCTATATTCAGTAATCACAAACAGTATTTGAGTTGTAGTTAATCATGCCGATATGGCCTAGAAAAACTTGTAAACGATAAACATCTTAACTTAATTGCACTTATAATAAATGAAACATCTTTACTGTTTTTTTTTTGAAACTTTGCCTCTGCATCCCTGTAATATGTATGGACTATGGATGTGAAACGTTTGAGAAGCACCTTAGAAGTTGACAAGTAACTCGGACTCACTAACCTGCTATGGTTGAGATACATCTAGTGCCGTGCGCTATGAATCATTTCTGCTCAGTCCTAAAATTTGCAATTTTCTAGCACTTTGCTGATCCCTCGTTCACTTCAAAATGAGCTCGTTGTTTCATCTTGTGTTTGTCCAAATATAAGGCACCAACCTGGATATGTCTACTATTGAATTGGTGAGTCCACGTGATTAGGAGCACAAAGTACGTTTTTATCATATGCTACTCTTATATCTAAATGAGTTCTGTGATTTTGAGCTTATTGTTTCTCATTGGACTGCGAATAAGAAGCATGCAAACTTTAGTACTATTAGTTCTTTATTGCTTTGGTATTTCTAGAAATTTTGGTCATCTTTTTAGGTTGCAAGTAGTTTTATTTATTTATTAGTTGATTTCACTTGCATGTGTGTTGATACTGCTAGCTGCTGGCTACTACTACTACTCTACTAAACTACTACTACTACTGTACTCTACTGAACTACTACTACTCTACTTGCTACTGCTAGCTACTCCTACTCCTACTAGCTGCTTGCTGTTTCGGCTGCTCTTCTCTCTACTCTGTACTACTAAGTGTTGTTCCTGCTGCTCTTCTCTCATTTTTCTACTCTCTGCAAATTTAAAATGCCTGAGGTGGTGGTTGCTTGCTGTGCTTGCTTGCCCACAACTTACTGAATTTTTTGACTCTACTTAACTACTGTTGCTGCTATGTCTCTACCTCACTCTGTTACTCTACTTAACTACTGTTGCTGCTATGTCTCTACCTCACTCTGTTGACTCTACTTAACTACTGCTGCTGCTTACTGATTTTTTTACTCTTCTCTCTCATTTTTTGACTCTGTACTATGTCTCTACCTCTTTTGTGGTATTCTAACTCTACTCTACTGAACTACTACTACTCTACTTGCTACTGAACTACTACTACTCTACTTGCTACTGCTAGCTACTCCTACTACTACTAGCTGGCTGCTACTCTACTCTCTTCCCAAGCTACTGGCTGCTACTCTACTCACTTCCCTATACTACTAAGTGGCTGCTGCTCTATGTTTACCACATCTAAGTTACTAGATTTTGATCTGTATGGGTCTTCCAACCATGTGGCAGTAGTCAACTCCTATCCTCTATGTTTGGGAAGCAGCAACTGCTTTTTTACACCTTTTCCTCTCTACGTTTGTTAAGCAGCTGTTGCTTTTTTTTTGCCAAATCTCCCCTCTCCTCTCCTCTCCTCTCCTTTGTTTTGCCGATGCTGAAATTATCTAAGTCCATACATTATATGGAATATGAGCTGATGATCAAGAACTTGTGAGGAACTTGGCATCATTAGCAGCTGCCCCTACATTACCTTCTCCTCTCTTCTCTATTATGATGCCTTGATGCTCCAAGTACAAGATCAGATGATGATTGACATGTTTCTGAGGCCTCTACTACTGCTACTTCTTGTTTTTTGATATATTGTTGTTTTATAGGACTACTTTGGTTTATAGACCTTTTTGATTTCTTATACCTTCTCGTGTACCCAAAGCACACTTTCTTGCATCTATTAGAACAAAGTGCGAAATAATGTTGCGGACACCAGACAGTGCAGCCCGATGCCCCAAGCATGATGAGCAGCCAACCTATGAGGAGCAACCACTAGAGGACCAGCTTACTCAAGAACAGTTCTATAACGAGGTAGAAAATGATCTAGAAGTGTTGCTTACTCAGGAGCAGTGTGACGAGAAGGAAAGGGGAGCAGAAGGAAGAGCAGGAGAGGCTACTGAAGGCAAAGAAGTTGTTGATGATGAGGAGGACTCAGAAGAGGGATATGTAAGTCCTAAGGATCCTTTCCCACGTGAAGCCAGAAAGAGGCCAACGGAGGAAGATTTGGACAAGGATTTTGACCCGAACGAGGAGGTAGGGAAAAAGCCTTAGCTTGTAAATTTTGCTAAAGCTTTGGTTGTGTTACCTCTGCTAACACTTTGACCTGTCATATATACAGGTCCCTCCTGAAACTCAAAAAAGACGACGTCGACATCCACGACATCTCGCTGGACAAGATGGAGTAGAGGAAAGGAGAGTAGAGGCAACAGCCATAGAGACGGATCACGATGCCTCTGCTCCACAACCTCAAGACAAAACCACGACTACCAAGTCTAAGAGGAAATGAGAGGATAGAAAAGGAAATCTATATCCAGATAAGGCATGCTATGTGATAACAGAGGTCAGGCCAGCGGGGGAAATCCTTGAGCAGAAGGAATTAAGGGGACGATTCCGTAATGCGATCGGGGCCCTAGTAAGAGATAAATTGAACCCAGCAATCTCTAACTGGAAAGAGGTACCAGAGAACACAAAGAATGCACTGTGGGATAGGCAGTTGAAGCTCAATTTTAGATTTCCAGAGGGTAAGCACGAATTGGTAAAAAATGCTTTCAGGATAATGGGAGAGTCATTCCGACGTTGGAGGTCAGAGCTCAACACGAAGTATATCCAAAAGGGGTTAACTCCCTTCAATGAGTTCAGCAAAATAACTCCTAGTCAATGGGAGGAGCTCGTGGCTCAAAAGACTTCACCAGAGGCATTGGAGCGCAATGCCTGTAACACTGAGCTGGCGAAAAGGAACAAACACCACTATCATCTAGGCCCCGGTGGCTACTATGCTAAGGAAGAGCAGTTTATGAAGATGGACGAAGAGGCCATAGTTGCTGGGAATATCGATGTGATGAATTTGAAAGTACGCTCAAGGAATTGGATATATGCGAGGAGTATAGAATCATCAGGCGGTAATCTTAAGTTTGATAAGCCGGAGACCCAAGAGGCAATATCAAGGATACTGAAATATGCTGAAGACAAGGAGAAGGGCTCATTCAATCCTTCTAGAGAGAGGGATGAGCTTAGCCTTGGCTTGGGAAACAAAGAGCACACAGGCCGCACCAGGGGGCTAGGGAAAAGGATGACATGGAAGAAAGGATTTGAAGAGGACAGGCACATGTACAAGAAACATGGCAGAGACTGGGAGACTAGTCTTGAGCTCCAAGTGAAGGCTCTAGTTGCGAAGGCGCTAGAGGAGCAAGGACTGTCTACGGAGCCACGGATATTAGTGATGCCGCCGGGAGAACTAGCATTAGTTGGCAGCCCTATAAAAGTTCCTAGGAGCCAAGGTTCCACTGCAGCCACAACCCCCATCGATCGCATATGGGAACCAACTAGTTGCACCTTGGTGTTTCTCAGTGGCCGGCAGAACACTGTGATGGAGGTGGCAACGGGTGTGGCACATCCTTCCGGTGGCTTACACCAGAATAATAAGATACCACCGGACTACACTAGGGTCGAGGTGCATACAGTGAAGCCCGAGTTCATGTAGTGGAGGATAGACTACGCAACTCCCGAGGGGCTGGTGTTACTCGGATACGTTATGGGGCAGTTCATCCTCTGGCACAAACGGGACATTATATTGACTGCTTCTTCGCCGCCTCCCCTCTCCCAAATTTGGATCAAGTTGTTGAGGTCAAGGAGATATTTTCACCATCTCGTGACCACCACATTCCTAAGATGCCACATTCTTCCCCACCTCCTAGCGAGCATTGGCCTGATGAGATGCCACAACCTTCTCTAGCTCATACCAAGTAAGTGCATCATGAGATACCACAGTTTTCTCAACAAGCACAGCCGATACATGAACAACGAGTGCCTCCTAAAGAAGGTGATGCACAAGAAGATGAGGATGTGCCAAAATGGGAACTTCGAAAGAAGCATCCAATCATCATAAGGCCAGTTTTTGTTCTGATCAAAGACATCTCGTCGGTGTCCAAATAGTTTTCCCATGACCAGTTCAAGCCTGAGAACCAAGTTAAAAAAAGTCCCATCACGGGGTTCTGAGGAGGCCGTCACTAGCAAACTTCACCAAATTGCAAAGCAGTATCCAAATGTTGATGCCATCAAATGGTCAAAGGATTGCCCGAAAACATATGAAAGAGGCAAGCCCTTCCTATCAAACTGGGACATCCAGCGTCTACCACTTGGAATGAGAAGGTTCCATGATTGGTACTTGCGTGTTCTCCCAACGAGCATAGATCTCATACAAGCATGCATCCCCACCGGCACATTTGGAAGCCCAGCTGGAAAAATTGTCTTTGACTTCAATGACATGCACACATGCTTTCACCTGGGAGAAATGGAGATGAATCTAATTCGCATGTGGTGCCTGTAAGTCCTTGTCCTCCCGATATGATATGAATATAATCTTTGAATTTTGTTGTAACTAACCCACGCCGTGATTTATAGAATGCAAGTGCACATTGCCAAACAAATGCCAAGTGTGAAAGCTGGGTATCTAGACCCTCAAGCTATAGCCCAAACAAATTTTAATTACTCTAAACAGTGGACACTGGATGCCAAAGAGCTAGCTGCTGCAAAGACTCTTCCGGAGAAAGAGCGCATCCGTACGATGAAACTAAGGGAAGAGTCCCTTAAGGTTGCGGCATACATTGCCCTGGCTTTCAAAAATCTCCAACAACACTCTACTATATGGCTACCATATAACTTCGAGTAAGTTCAACTCTATACTTAAAGCTTTGTTCGGTATATTTTATTCGATGCAAAAGAGCTTATCTAGTTCTATGATTAAATCCATGCAGCAACCACTGGATTTGTATAGCCATCGATGTTGGGAGAAGCATGGCATGGGTCTTTGATTCAATAGATAGGGACCCGGTGACATACAAAGACTTCATATCGATTCTCAAGACGTATATATATCGACAATCCTCATTAGCTTATATGTTTGTATACATACTTGTAACGTTCACTTTTGGAAACTAACAAGTTGTATTTGCTAAAATAATTTGAACATGGCATTTAGGTTCTATGTCACTAATCATCATGGAAGGCATGATCCAGCAAGGAAGGAAAAGTTGGCTATAAAAACACTATGTGCGGTAAGTGTAACTTACTTCTTCAGTACTCTATTACATGGCAGTCAAAAGCATTATTTAACATTTTTATATGCAAAACAAACAGTGCCCCAAGCAGAAGCCTGGGAGTGTACATTGTGGATACTATATATATTCTATGATGAGTAACACCGGTGCTTACAGGAGACACCCCTTAAGGGTAAGTTCGAACCTCTTCACCCATAGTATAAAAACTTCGTACATGGTTTGAAATACTAAATCGAAACTTGTTCTCTTGTAGTGGAAAGAAGAGAAAGGAATGAAAAGAGATCCATACAAGGATGACCAACTCTTAGAGCTCGTCGGTGACCTTTGCAACTTCAGATTGGACCAGATTGTACACGTCAGAGGCGCCTACCATGACCGAGAGCCTGACTTAGGTAGAAATCCTCAGTACTAATACCTTTGTGAGACTAAAAGGCTAGCTCTAGGACGTTGATAACAATGTATATGGAATTTGTATATTTAATGATGGATTGTATATATTCTTGTGAATTGGACTTGTAATTGTAGTTTATATAATACTCTTGTGCTTGTAGTCGCGGTCGCGGGGCGTTCGGCAATGCGAACGCGGTTCGAAACGTTGGCCGCGGGGCGTTTGGCAACGCGAACGCGGTTTGGAATGTTGGTCGCGGGGCGTTCAACAACGCGAACGCTGTTCGGAACGTTGGTCGCGGGGCGTTCGGCAACATGATTTTGAATTGTAAATTTGAATTTTTTTTACAGGCGGTTCTAGATTGAGCCGTCCCTACAAACAGGTATTTGTAGGGGCGGCTGGTACTACAGCCACCCTGTAGTACCAGCCGCCCGTACAAATCGATTGTAGGGGCGACTGGTAATACGAGCCGCCCCTACAAATCGATTTATAGACACGGCCTGGAACCGCCCCTATAAATACATGATTTGTAGAAACGATTCAGTAGGGACGGCTGGTCAAACCGTCCCTACAAAGGGTTATAAGTCACCCCTAAAAATCGATTCTGCAGTAGTGGTAGCAACTTCTACTACCAAGTAGTAGCACAAGCAAAACCAACGAGACCACCAATTCTAAAAACCCTTACACCGGAACCTCTACCCACCAGATCGGTTCAACGTCCATATATACGACATGGAATCAATATTCGCCTAATGTTTGTTTAAACAGTGTTTAAACGGTAAACAAAAGCAATCCATATTGTTTAGGGACTAATGGTGAATTGAACGGTTGGACCATTTAAACATAGTTACACCATTAAAACCCGATTGCTCTAAACAGAATAAAATTGAACATGGTTAAATGAATTAAATGGCCATTTAATTTACCATTTTGTCAATAGTAGGAATACAACTACCACATTTAATTTGACACCCAACTAATTAACATCGTAAGTGTATGGAGCGGAATAGGATTTTGGTAGAATACTTACTTTTTATATGCATAAATATATATGCATTCTATCATATTTGGCTCATACATAAATAGTATTTTTGTTCTTGTTACCAATGCAAAATCATTTAGGTTGTTTAGCTTCGCTTAAACAATATCTAAATGGTGTAAACGCTAAAACAAAGTAATCGACTGTTTACTTAGGATAACACGGCATGGAATACACCAATACAATGATACATCCGCTGCACAGAATGCACCTACCACCACAGACGCCACCAATATAAAAAGCAGGTCCCATTCAGACAATTTAAAAAACAAAAACAATGTCATGTGGTTTAAACCACCACACGTGTACCTAAGAACAGTATACGAAATTATACATTCGGCATCCACATTAGGTCTTATTTAGATGTAGTCAGATTTGTATTAATTCATATGTGTTGGGATGAATTGTGTTCGAACTTGAATTGAGGTGATTCCAATAATATCTAAACAAGGCCTTAGCGCTTTAAATACACACACCAAAACAACGGGCCAATCATAAGCATATAGGCCCAACAGGAGCTTCCCAGAAAAGACCCAAACACATAAATGCACACTTTTACTAAAAAAACATAAATGCACACTTAAACCGACGTGAACACCCAGCACCTGCAATTCCGGTCCGATCAGTCGGACCGGAGCACCTCGCTGACCATAAGACATCATCAGCTCCCGCGCTTTGCTGATTCTTTCTTTGGGCCATTTCTTTTTTTTTTTTTTGTCTTTTTCTCTCAGCCCAAACTAACCAGGTGGTAGGTAGGTGGCCCGCATCCCTCACGGTGCACCACTGCTACACCGTCTTCGTTTAGGCTATGTTCGGCTGATACATAAGCCGCCTGAAACTATTTTATTGTGAGAGAAAAATATTATAGATTTTAACTGATAAGTCGGCTAATAATTTCAAACGAATAGGGCCTCCAGTCAACACGTAACTGTGTTTTCCTTTGTCTTACTCTATTTCTTTTTCATTTCTCTTTTAATTTTTATATATTCCTTTGTTTCTTAGATTTTTCTAATTTTATTTTTTATTATATTTTTCAGCAAGCAACTCCGTCCATCCCACACGCCGGTGCTGGCACCTTGCGATTCTCATTTTTTTTCTTTCTTGTATTTCTTTTTTCTTTTCTTTGTTTTTTATTCTTCCTTTTATTTTATTTTATTTATTTTTCTAAATATTGTTTTTCTTTGTTTCATGTTATTTTATTCTTTTTCTTTTCATGGTCCGGATTGGAACGCGCGGCTGCAGCAAGTGTGCTTCTATTTTTTTATGTTTCTATTTCTTTTTCCTTTTTCTTTTCCGTTTTGGTGTTGTGTATTCTTATTTCATTTGATTTATCCTCTTTCTTTTACTTTCTTTTTTCTATTCAAGTTATTTTTTCTTTGTTTTATGTTTCTAGTGTTTTTTGCTCGGTTGTTCTAGGAACTCATCCTGTCCGACGGATCGGACGGAAGTCTCCCACCGACCAGCGACAGCTGTTGCAGATGTTTATCTTTCCGTCAAGGAAGCATCACTCGAACATGGGGGTTGCTTGGCGGCCGCGCGTGTTCGTGATCTTTTTTTCCGACTTTGATTCATTCATACATCAGGGAACAACAGGCATACAATCTTCGGTCAACAGATTGGCAATGCAGGATGGGGCTGAATGCCACTCACCCACCCTGTTGCCTTCTGATACTTGCTTAGTTAAAGTATGGGCTACATGATTAAAAGATCTATTAGCATACACTAGAGAGAAGGCATGAAAAACAGTAACTCTCTAATAATCTCTCTGATGATTGGTGAAACACGCGAACGCTGCAGCTCACCCATTTCCTAAAGCTTCACTAACTCTTGGATGTCTGTTTCAACTCGCAAATTTTGGATACCCCGGCTTCCAGCATAGGCCATGATGTTGACTAGGCCTGATCTTCCGAAAGGTATGATAGCGTCGATTGGTGGAGACTCGACGTTCACGATCTAGGCTTCAAACCCAGGCTAATTTGGACCTCCGCAACCATTACATCACTGCTCCGTTGATTATCAACCACGCGAACGCGATTGACCTCGCTGAGAAGGCTTTCCTGCAAGCGAATCGAGAACACAAGCAAATCGAGAACACAAGCGAATACGAGATAAACGCAATCTGAAATTGCAAATAAATATGAAGCTTATGATAATGAGAAATATGTCAAGTCTTTATTCGAAAGGACTTATTGCCACAGGCGAACAAGATCAAGAACTGGGGCCCTGGTTCACAGCAAGCAGCCTTGGCGGCACAGTTGCAGCAAAACGATGTCTGTTTCACGAAGAAATCAAGAACTAAACAAAACACAACCCCTAAGGAGAGCGACGACTGGTATTTATAGAGTCTTGGGCGTCACCCCCCTAGACGCGCCCCCTAATGGGCCCAAACACGATAAATGGTCTAACGGACCAAAAGACGGTGTCGCAGCACCCTGGCAGATTCTGGACGCTGATTTGTTTTGACGATTCCTGTTGATTCTGAAGGGCTTTTGACGTGAAACCAATTGGGTTGGCTTCCTTATCCAATTAGCTTTCCATCCATATGTGGATCATTGAAAACAGAGTCCGGATGCGTCTTAGGTGACCAGATTAAGGCAGACTGGTCCTAGAGGCCGAGATGGTCTCGAACTTGATTTGGGCCTCCACCTTGGTGACTCGAACCGGATGAGCTTTGGGCCTCCTTCTTGCTTAGGACACCCTCGCTGATCTCCTTGGTCTCCATATGGTTCTCCAAGCATGGTCATATGTATAGAGGTCATGTCCTCATCATCCTCCCTTTCTTGACGAAAAGCCGTCCTCGGCATCGATTGTGCTTGAAACTGATCCTGCACAACATAAAGGAGAACGGGGTTGCGAAAACAAAGAGAACTGAAATAATTGTGAGAAGGAACGTGACCATGTTTCCAAGTTTGTAGCATGTCATCTTGCATAAAAATTTCAGCAAGCATGTAGACTCCATGATCCGAACGCACACGATGTATGTCAACACTATCCTGCAAAAGATTAGAACTAACCAAAGACAATGCAGGAATAGATGATCTAGCAGACATAGGTAGAAACCAACAATGCTCCCCTTCTTGGAAGTGAACTTATTTCTTTGAGGAACATGAGAAAATGTTTGTATTATTATGGCTGACCTCTAAACGATCATAATCTTATACAACAAAAGGAGAATTCATATTACTGTGAATGTATACGCGATGTATCATATATTGTCCCTTATTGTTATATTTGCCAATAACATGATATGTATGTTTAGAAAACCAAGGCAAATCAATATATTTAAATAGGCTCTCCTCCAAACAATTTAGGTTACACAAAACATTAAATTCAATGTAACCCAAAGTATATAAAGAAGACAACAGTTTGAACTCATCAGTTTTAGTAGCAATATGAATAACATATTTATTTTCAGCGCAAGTGGTTGGTTCTAAAATATGTAAAACTGAAGCATCATCAACCAATTCATCTTTATCACAAGGAACATCAAGTAAATTATCATGGGACAAAGATAAATCAAGAGAGGGTTCCACTAACAATTGCTCTATGATAGCATGGTGTGTGGAAGAATTTAGTACATTAAAACAAATCTCAGCTTCTGTGAGTTTAGCACCATGGGCATTACCTGTGTTTTCAGCAGGAGTAATAGGTGCATTGTGAAGTGATGGTTCTGAATTTACATATGAGGTACTGAGCTCCTCATTTTCTTCCATGTCATCCTCTCGCTTATGTACATTATCCTGTAGAAGGTTAGTCATAGCAAGAGGAATAACAACAGACTCTTTCTCTAAATGGTACACCTCATCATATGAAATCAAAATAGGAGATGGATTAACAAAGGTTTCTTGCATAAGAAGTTTCATATCATTCCAAGTTTGAGGTTTATCAGAAGGATCTAAAGACTCCCACTAAGATAAAGCAGAATATCGTAAAACACTAGCTGCATTTTTACCTTCCTCCTTGGACACATAAAGCGAGTAGCAAAAATGTTATCGATGGCAATTTTACACTCCATGTACTCATCAGCACATATACCATCATAGGTTGGTGGATACGAACAACTTGTCATTATTAGAAGACAGCACAAAAGTATTATCCCTATCAACTACTTAGGTTGTGGACAAGGAAAAACAAGACACTCAACTCTCAAGCATCTTACCACGGTCTTATAAGTGTTCTTACTAAAGCAACAGGCGGTGCAATCGGTCGGTGACTATGATACCATTGTAGCTTGAGTGTAACAGTTGCAAAGTGAACCTATACTTGGTTAGAAGAAAGTGGAGCTTGGACAGGCACAATATAGTAGCAAGGAAAAACAAAATTCACAACTGAATAGCAAAGCTGAATAAGTATCACAAGTACTTGTCTTAGTTGCTGGCCTACTCACGTTCCAAGTACCAGATGTGAGTCTCCAAACAAGGGTCGTATCTTCTACAAGTGTCTGGATCGCAATGTGAGTTATTTTATCGCATTTGATGATTATGGTTAATTTATACTTATTTTCATGATGATTGTGATTAAAGTTCTAATTTTTTGTTTTAATTTCAGTGGGATGGCACTGTATGTTCAGGCTGGTACTGGGAGAAGAGTATGTTGAACACGTGCAAAACTCTCTTCCATAGGCGGCTACGGCGGCTGATGAGGCAGTGATCCTACGGAAGAAGCCCATAGATGTTGAACAAACGCATGATCTGTCTATTTTAGTTGAGATTGGTCACAAAATCATTATGCTGCTGAAGTGCATTTTAGCTTTAGTTTTTTTAGTGGTAGTTGGGATTGTCTACATTGTAGCGAGACTTTCATAAATTAATACCTTATGTGGTGCATGCATGTGGTATAATTAACTAATTATGTTCTAGATTTTAATATGGTATGTATGTCATGTAATGCAGATGAGCCGACATTGGATGTACAATGCTGATTGCCGCTCCCAAGAGTTCATTGAGGGTGTGCATTCTCTCTTATGTGAGGCCGAGGCAAACAAACGTGATGGTTTCATATGCTGTCCATGTGCCATATGTAAGAATTTGAAGGAATATGTTAGCTCAAGGAGTCTTCATTCACACTTGTTGAAGTCGAGTTTCATGTCAAATTATATTTGTTGGACGAAGCACGGAGAAACCGGGGTTGTAATGGAAGAAGGTGAAGAAGAACAATGGGACGATGATCACATTATTGCTGAATATGGTGCCTTCAATGATACTGCTATGGGGGAAGCTGAAGAAGAGGTAGTGGCAGAAGATGAGCCCGCTGATGATCTTGGTCAGGCCATTCGTGACGCATAAAGAGAATGCGAAAGTGAAAAGGAGAAGATCAAGTTCGAGCGCATGCTAGAGGATCATAAGAAATTGCTATACCCAACTTGTGATGCGGGACAGAAAAAGTTAGATACCACACTGGAATTGCTGCAATGGAAGGCAAAGAATGGTGTATCTGACAAGGGATTTGGGGAGTTACTGAAAATCCAAAAGAAGATGCTTCCGAAGGATAATGAATTGTTCGTCACTATGTACGAAGCAAAACGGGTAGTCTGCCCTTTGGGATTAGAAATCCAGAAGATACATGCATATCCTAATGATTGCATCCTCTACCGTGGTGAGGAGTACGAGAAGTTAGATGCATGCCCGGTATGTCATGCATCGCGGTATAAGATCAGGCGAGATGACCCTGGTGATGTTGAGGGCGAACGTCCCACGAAAAAATCCCTGCCAAGATTATGTGGTATGCTCCTATAATACCACGCTTGAAACGTTTGTTCAGAAACAAAGACCATGCAAAATTGTTGCGATGGCATAAAGAAGACTGTAAGGTAGACAATATGTTGAGACACCCTGCTGATGGGTCCTAGTGGAGAGCAATCGATAGAGAATTCCCGGAGTTTACAAATGACGCAAGAAACTTAAGGTTTGCTTTAAGTACGGATGGTATGAATCCTTTCGGGGAGCAGAGCAGTAATCATAGCACTTGGCCTGTTACTCTATATATCTACAACCTTCCTCCCTGGTTATGCATGAAGCGTAAGTTTATTATGATGCCAGTGCTCATCCAAGGCCCAAGGCAACCTGACAACAACATCGATGTGTACCTGAGGCCACTAGTTGAAGAACTTCTACTTTTGTGGAACAGACCAGGTGTACGTGTGTGGGATGAGCACAAACAGGAGAACTTTGACCTGCGAGCATTGTTGTTCGTAACAATCAATGATTGGCATGCTCTAAGTAATTTTTCAGAACAATCAAACAAGGAATACAATGCATGCACGCACTGTTTCGATGACATTAAAGGTATATTCTTGAAAAAATGTTGAAAGGTCGTGTACCTTGGCCATCGTCGATTTCTTCCTGTGAATCACCCCTAAGAAAGAAAAGCAAGCATTTTAAAGGTAAGGCAGACCACCAGACCAAGCTGGGCAACCAAACTGGTGAGGATGTACTCAATATGGTCAAGGATATAAAAGTAGTATTTGGAAAGGCACATGGCAGCGAACCTATTCCGAACGACGTCGACGGTCACGCACCCATGTGGAAGAAGAAGTCTATATTTTGGGAGCTACCCTATTGGCGAGTCCTAGAGGTCCGTAGCGCGATCGACATGATGCACCTGACGAAGAATCTTTGTGTGAACCTGCTAGGCTTCATGGGTGTGTATAGAAAGCCTAAGGATACACTTAAAGCACGACAGGACCTGTGGTGTTTGAAAGAACGAGACACCCTACATCTAGAGAAGACAGATTATGGACGCCATTACTTAAGTCCTACCAGCTACACTCTTAGTAAAGAAGAGAAGGAAATCATGTTTGAATGCTTAGCAAGCATCAAGGTACCATCTGGATTCTCCTTGAATATAAAGGGTATAATAAATGTGCCAGAGAAGAAATTCCTAAACTTAAAGTCCCATGACTGCCACGTGCTCATGACGCAATTGTTCTAGTTGCATTAAGAAGAATTCTACCTCCAAATGTACGTCTAGCCACCGTGAAGCTATGTGCATTCCTCAATGCAATTTCTCAGAAGGCAATCGATCCAATGGATCTAGCTAAACTACAGAATGATGTGGTTCAATGTCTTGTCAGCTTTGAGTTGGTGTTCCCTCCTTCCTCCTTTAATATCATGACACACCTCCTAGTTCACCTGGTCAAGGAGATTAGCATTCTCAGTCCTGTGTTCCTGCACAACATGTTCCCCTTTGAGAGGTTCATGGGAGTCCTAAAGAAATATGTTCACAACCATGCTCGCCCAGAAGGAAGCATCGCCAAGGACTATGGAATAGAGGAGGTCATTGAGTTTTGTGTTGACTTTATTCCCGACCTTGATCCGATTGGTGTTCCTGAATCACGACATGAGGGGAGACTAAGTGGAAAGGAGACACTAGGGAAGAAAACATATATTGGTATGCAGGACAATTATTTTAATAAAGCACACTACACAGTTCTGCAAAACTCCTCCTTGGTGGATCCGTATATCGAGACACATAAAGAGTTGCTCTGATTCAAGTTTTCAGAGAAGTCTGAAGCTTGGATTACGCGTCAGCACATGGAAACTTTCAGCGACTGGTTGCGAAAAGAATGTTAGGGTGATGAGAGTATTGATGAGCAACTATATTTGTTGGCTAGGCAGCCATCGTGGCATATCCTCACATACAAAGGGTATGAGATAAATGGGAATACATTTTACACAGCAGCCCAAGATAAAAGGAGCTCCAACCAAAACAGTGGTGTCCACATAGATGCCACCGACCCTAATGGAAATAAGGAAACATATTATGGTCGCATAGAGGAGATTTGGGAACTAAACTATGCACCTACTTTTAAGGTACCTTTGTTCAAGTGTCAATGGGTAAAGGTGACTAGAGGCGGGGTAGCTGTCGACAACCAGTATGGAATGACAACTGTGGACCTCAACAGTATTGGGTACAAAGACGAACCGTTCGTCCTTGACAAGGATGTGAATCAGGTGTTCTATGTCAAGGACATGTCTACAAAACCGAAGAGAGGGAAAAACAACAATGACACAATCAATGAGCCAAAGCACCACATAGTTCTTTCAGAGAAAAGAAACATCGTCGGAATTAAAGACAAGTCAGGCATATCAGAAGATTATGAAAAGGATAACCGAATTCCACCTTTCACAGTGAACAAAGACCCAAGCATCCAGCTAAATGATCAGGACCCTCCATGGTTACGGCGCGATCATAACCAAGGGATATACGTTAAGAAGAAGTTCACTACTGTGCCCGCTTGATATATATAGTGATGTATTAGACCTATTATGTAATAATTGTGACTTCAGATTTTTTTGTTGTGTTTTCATATTTTCTATGGTTTAAATAAATTTTCTGCTTGACGGTGGATTTCCCGTGGAGAATGTGTGATGAAAAACCAAATGATCAACGTTAATAAGATGTGAAAACTTATTTTCTGTCAAAAAGTAATAGTTTTAATGATTTTAATCAAGTAGTATATTTTTGCATGGTGCAAATTGTAATTATTATTTACACTATGTTAAATATTTATACAGTAATATAAAAGAGTTTATGTTACAAATTTTTGTTATGTATAATAATGCAAAACCAAGTCCAGAAATATTTATTATAATTTTTTGGATGATATTTTATTTATTAGGCAATTAATAACTCTCTGCATATTTATATAAAAGAAATAAATAAAAAAGAGAAAAACGTTTGGAACCAACTGCAGCCCACTTTTACTCCCGGGTCGATCAACCACCCGGGACTAAAGGTTGGCTATGTTTTCGTGGCCCGCCAAAAAAATAACTTTAGTCCCAGGTCATGGCTGCACCCGGAACTAAAGGTCATACCTTTAGTCCGGGTTCTTACCATCAGCCGGGACTAAAGGTTCTTTAGTCCCTGGCCGTGGCTTCACTTTACCATAACCCGGGACTAAAGGTTCTGTAGTCCCGGTCCGTGGCTTCATCCGGGACTAAAGATCCACCAAATATATATCGCCTCGTCTTCTTCTCCCCATCCATCGTCTTCATTCTTCGCCCGAGAGCCACCGCGCCGCCGCCGCTCCCCATAGCCTCCAGACGCCTCCACGTGCCTCTCCCATCTCTCGCCATCTCCGCCAGCGGCCTAGCTTGCGCCTCTCCCATTCGTGCGCGGCGCCTAGACCCGGATCCGCTGCCATCATCCTTGCCCTTGCCTAGATCTGATTTGGATCCACCGTGGCCTCATCATCGTCATCGATCCTCGTCCTCGTCGTCGTCCCCGTTGCATCCTTGTCGTCGAGAGATCACCTCCGGCCATCCTCGTCGTCCTCCACGCTCGTCGTCCTTGTCAGCGCGCTCATCCTCATCGTTGACTTGATTAAAACCTCCGGGCATCGTGCTTGTGTTGCTCGCCGTGCTATATGTGAGCAACAGTGTGTGTATATTTATTTGTAGATTTTATTTGTGTATGAGTGTGTGCTCGGACCGGCTCACGTCTAGTCGGTGGTGGGTGCTGCCGATGCGGCGAAGCTTGTTGCAGGTGGCCAGAATGTCGTGCCCGCCATCCCTTTTGGCTTGGGTGTCGCCGGTGCGGGGAGATTAGAGTTCTACACGCTCCTGTTCACGGTCACGGCTACGAGGAGGGAAGCGGCGATGGCCACGGCTACAGGGAGGGTGGCTTCGGTTGAGGAAAAACTTAAGCCCGTGGCAGTAGCGGTAGATGCCTGGGGGCGTCGATAGCTGCGTCGAGCGTAAAGCAGTGCGGATGGCATTTGACGCGCCCAAGTGGGCATGGATGGCGTATAGGAGGCGTTCGATGGGCAAGTTGGCATTGGCTCGTTGGCTCCATCCGTCCGTCGCTTGGAACGCACGTACTAGTTGAACTTGCGGACGCCAGCCCCCAGATCCGAGATGTTCGACGTCGTCCGTGACGTAGTAGCAGGGCACGTAGTTCTCGTACTCGGGCGGGCATACCTTCGCCTCCTTGGCGCGGACTAGTTAGAAAATTGTAGAAAATCCATAATAGTTGAACTCACGGACCGTGTTCAGCTCGGCGAGCATGTTCTCTGCCGAGCGGTAACGGACGTCAAGGAGGAGCTTTGATTCTACGAGGGAGAGCGGCAATGGTCGTGGAAGACCGTGTTCCCTTCCTCATAGAATTGGAGCTCTTCCGTGGCCAAGTACGGTGCCGTCCGGTGGAGAAATGCTCGCCGAGATGATCACGTAAGCAAGGTCAACTAGTACAGATGGTTATTTATTCACACGTCCCGATATCGTCGCAATAGTCTGTCAATCACCGTACCCAAACGTAGTATATATATAAATATAAACGATAAACGATTATTATGTGTGTACACTCCCATTCTTTTGTTAACCTGCGGAAATATCATGTGAATTACTTACCTGCCACAATGACCATGGCCACGGCCATGAAAAATGCCAACGACACAACACTAGCAACCTTATCGGCAAGCACCATTGTGTTGTTGGGATGAATTACTATATGGAGAGAAGCACTTGTTCCTCTCTGTCTGGATGGGTTCTTGTTCATTCATTGCTCTCCTCTTCCCCGTTGGGTTATATATACCTAGAGTGCTGTTATTACATTTGTTGCATCAATATCTTACTTTTACCAAAGTCTCCTTTGACGAACTTTCCGGAAACCATAGAGTAATCAATAGAGTCTACTGGAGTACAGATACAGAAATGATTTTTACAAATGTTACTATCCTTGAGGTGGCACATCTTACAGGAGTTCATTTTATAAATATAGTTTTTATTTTTTATAGATATATCTGGTGGTGTAAAAGCTATATGGCTGCCTTGAGAGACAACATGGATGAAGAAATGATGAATATTATCAACACCGGCACTCAATTTGCCGATGGTGACCTGTAGGATGTAGATGATGGGAGTCAATACCTGGCTCTTGAAGATAACCAAGAAAATATTGTGCAAGAAAATACTGGCGAGGTATATATATTTATATATATATTTGAATATTATATTTATATATATATTTGAATATTATATATATATATATTTGAACATCTATCATCTATTATGTGTACACATGATATTAATTTATTCTTTTTTATACGTAGCCCTCTGGATCGACGACCACAACGGCGAAAAGCAAAAAAATTCGAGGCCCGAAAAAGCCATTGGAGGGGCGCTACATAATATCGGAATTCAATATCGAGACAGGCGAATCACTTGGTCCACATGCAAGGAAGTTCGTGCAACACTGTGGGTGCCTTGTAAGGGATAGACTTCCGATCAGTGCCCGTGAATGGAAGCAAAAGATCAATGAGCCTCATGTTAGTTTTGTCTCTGATCTTGATAAGAATTTAATTTGGGATGATATCCTTCAACATTTCACGTTGCAAGTGGATGATTATGATGCTATCAACGATGATGAATTGAAGGAACTAGTTCGAAAGTGGGCTATGAAGAAGATGGCCACACAATTCCAGACTTGGAAGAAATACCTATACACGAAATACATCAAGAAGAACCTAACGCCCAATTTTAATACTAGCGGCCTGCTTGTGAAGCTGATGCCCTACTGGAATGATTTTGTACAGTACAAGACATCGGAAGAGGGTGAGGAACGGGTGAGAAGGAACCAAGAGAATGCCCGACACAAGGTATACCACCATGGCATGGGATCAGGTAGCTACGCGACTGCCATTCCCAAGTGGGAGAAAATGGAAGCGAATATTCTTGCCAAGGGTATCACACTGGAATCACTCAATTGGCCCACATGCGCGAAGAATTGGTTTTTCGCTCATGGGGGAGACTGGACCTAGAGACCGGCAAGCTGGTTCATGGCACAAAACACGAAAGAGCAACACAAAGATTGTCTTATGCTCTACAAGCTAAAGCTATTGGTGCATTCAGGCCCAATAGAGAGAAGGATGAACTGACGTATGCCCTCGGGACCGCTAAACACAGTGGCCGAACGAGAGGTTTAGGATGGAATATTTCTTAAGAGCATGGTTTCCCTGATGACAGAGATACCTACAGAAGTCGACAGAGAAGGAAGGATGAGGATGCAGCACGGATCAGCAAGTTGGAGGAATTGGTTTGTGAGTCACGGGAGGCGTTGCTTCAAGCACAGGAGCGCGAAAAAGACATGCAAGCTAGAATGCATGACGAAATTAGAAAGCAAGTGCAAATAGCAATGAGTGCCCAAAGGCAGGCATCAGATCCATGAATCAACATTAATATTAGCCCCCCTGATCAGTTAAAAAGCAGCTGCGCTTCCACGGAGTTGCCAAATCAAGATGACACAATGCTACGTTTCTCCGTGGATGACATTACTGCACCATTTACATCATGTGAGCTACATATTCTAAAAGAGAATGCCACAATCATGGTGGCTCTCGGTGTGTTTTCTCCTCCAAATCCTACCAAGACATCAAGAATCCATGGGGCAATAATACCACCTGGATATGTTAGCGTCTCAGTGGATAGAGTTAACAAAGGTTTTAGTGATCTGCCTCTTGACATTCCATGAGATGATGGGGAGAAGACTCTAGGAGAAGCAGAGAAGACATTCATACTATGGCGCAAGCGCTACATCATTATTCCCAGAGTCTCTAGTCCACCGCCGCCTCCTCAACTGCCAGACAATAGGTGCGGACAAAAGTGAACGAAACAATTTTTTTACAAATTTTCTATTGACATGCATGATTAATAATAATAATTTCTTATACCTAATTATTCTTTTTTGTAATCACACAGTAGGGCCTCCGCCAACCTAAGTTCAATTATTCAATCTTCAGATCATCATAGTGCTCTGGGCAATGCTTATGCAACGCCGCCACCGTCGCCACCTCCAAGGAGGTCTCCAACGCCTCCAAGGAGGTCTCCACCGCCGCCACCTCCAAGGAGGTCTCCAACGCCTCCAAGGAGGTCTCCAGCTCCTAAGAGGTCTGCCCCACAAACAAAGCCGCTGGCCCACCAGCCGGCAAAGAAGAAAGCCTCCTCTAATCCAGTTATTCCCCGAAAACTGTCTTACAAGAAAAATGAAAAGGAATTAAAGGCTGAAGTACAAAAAGATGTGAAAAGTTTTTTCAAAAATATAAGAAAGCAACGACAAGCGAAGGAGAACCCGAAGAAACCATACTTCTACCTAGCTCTAGATCTTCTAAGAAAGAAGGTGGACCAGAAAAAGCGGGAATCTCAAAAGACCCGGTCAAAATCGGACTACGACCGCTCTCTCACCAAGTCATTTGAGGGGGCGCAGAAAAAGACTAGAGCAGGGAAAGGTGTTGCACAACTCGAACAACAATTGCAACAATCAGTCCCCCCTCTTGTCATTCATAATAAATATGGTTCAAACTTAGACTTACCGAACGTCGATTTTGAGGAACTGGTTCGGTTTTACGAGGATACAGGTTTCGACCTTGCCCAAGTGCTGGCTGAAGGACCATCTGCTCCGAAAGCGGATCCTTGGAAGAAATTTAAACATGGAAAGAGTCTATACAACCCTGAGGCCTTAGGTGAACTGGGTACGCAAATGTACCTGCTAAACAAGTGGTACATGGCAGCGTGTAAACGGGGAGAGAACTTTGTTTCTGTCAGAATTAGAAACCAACATTACTTCCGTGGCGATGACGTTATATATGTAAAGTTTGGAGAATTACACCAACTATGCCACCTGGACTCTCTCGACAAAAATCTCATTAGCTGCTATTGTCTGTAAGTGTGATTATTTTCTACTATTAAAGTGTATATATATAAAGCTACATGTATATATATAAATTATATATCCTCACACTATATTTTTATATATGCAGATATGAGATGACAGAACTTAGAAAGAGACAGGATAATGATGTTGGTTTCGTTGATCCAAATGTCGTATTCAAACACCCTGATCCCTCGCCGCCTGGATGGAAAGCTGGACTCGAGAAAAATCTCATGAGGTTCTTAGTGAACCAACAAAACAAGGATATACTATTCCCCTACAACTTCAAGTGAGTGTTAAATAATTAATGTCGATTATATGGACATTTGTTCAATTATTTGCTTACTAGCTAAGCTATCTCCCGCATATACATATGTTGACTCTAGTTAATGCCGATCATATTTATGTATAAAAACATATGCAGCAATCACTGGATATTGATGGTCATCGATATGGCCAATAGTTGGTTGCGCATCTTAGACTCGTTAAGAAAAGAGCAAACAGAGTACCAAGACATGATAGATATTATCCAAGGATAATTTGGTCTCTCTAGCAACTATATATACTCCGATCTCTTAACTGCAACAATTATTAAAGGCCAAATTAATTTTTTATTTTATTGGGCGCAGTGTTTGAAAAAGTTTCATTGAGGAACAACACATGAAACATTGCAAAGCGCCACTGGATGTAATCGCATACAAAGTAAGTACCAGCTACATTTATATATATAATTCAATTAACACCATGCATGCTTTCAATTCACCGGATCTTTTTTCTCGTAAAAGTGGGTTCTGAGGTAAGAACAAGGGAACAACTACTGCGGATACTATGTTTGCGAGTTCATCATGGCGTACTAAAAAAGAATTCCTGAAGAGAACCTCAAAGTACGTTACATAAATATATTCATATATTTACAATTTCTTTTATTGCTAATATATATAAGTAATCACGTAACCAACACACACATATATATATATACACTTCACACACACATATATATATTAATATTTTTCCTTTAACTTTTATTGAAGGCTCTATGGTTAAAGGAAAAAGTCATACGACGTAATCAACTAAAAGCAATTCAAGAGACCATAGCAGGATTTCTTAATGACCAGGTCCGCAACCCCGCCGGTGAGTTCTACAATGACGTCAACGAAACATGGAAGCCAAACCAAATGGAGTGAATTTGTTATCCCAAGGATATGATAGAATATACAATGCAAGCTTTATTTTTAATATATATATATATATATATATATATATATATATAGAACTACTGTTCTGCAGCTGGCCATAGAATAACTTATTATGTGGCCACTTTGAGTTACGATAATTACTATTCTAATTTACGAGATTACAGTAACTTCTTACTAAGTGGTTTACTAGAACATTATGGTAAATATCACCGTGAGTTGTAGTAACACGGGTATCATAAATACATATTTATGTTATCGTAAATTGGTAAGAATAAGTTATTCTATGACCAGCTGCCGAATAGCCTTACCCTATATATATATATATATGTATGTATATATATTATATGTCCATAAAATTACGTACAATATATGTATATGCATGTAATATATACGTTAGTTTCATACTTTAGTTTGTACAAAATGTTCGAACATTATAAACGTGTAGAATACGTATATTATTAGTAGCGTAGAATGCGTATTCGAAAACCAAAACGAATCATCAATTGAAAATAGAAATAAAAAATAAAACATTTAGTCCCGGTTGGTAATACCAACCGAGACTAAAGGGACGACCCACGTGGCCAGGCCGGGAGGCCTCTTTAGTCCCGGTTGGTATTACCAACCGGGACTAAAGGTGGACATTTAGTCCCGGGCGCGAAACCGAGACTAAAGGAGGGGTCCTTTAGTCCTGGATTCGTGCTCCCGGTTTCAAAACCGGGACTGAAGGGGGTTGAGAACCAGGAGTACAGATCGTTTCTCTATTAGTGCATATTTATAATTTGCTAAATTTAGCTATCAACAGAGACATGTTAAGGAGCACCATAAAAATTTTCTCTTATTTATTAGGAGAAAGGTCCAAATACAACCTAAAAACAAAACTTGAGACTAGACATATATGCCTTCGCATACATAATTTTACTAATGGTGATCGATTGCAACGCAATGCTCCGGTGCTGTTGACTTGACAAAATCATTTCTGATCTTCTTCAGCGTCACTGCCACTTCGGTCATAGCCATCCTTTGCTCCGGCGAGTCAGTGGAGCAGACCAAGCTCAGGTTGAAAATTGGCACAAGAAAGCCACTCATAATATTTGTAGAAGCAGAGCCACAGCCATCCAGCAGAAGCTGGTTGTCGACAACATTGACAAGCTCTGCAGGAAACGCCTGATGTACCCACTGCCTGATGCTTAGCTCTCCCAGAAACATGGCATCCGTGGGTCTCTCCCCAGTGAACACTTCAAGCAGCATGATCCCATAGCTGAACACGTCGCTCTTCCGCGATGCTTTTCCAAGAGATCCATACTGTGACAACAAAGTTACCATAAACAAAAGACAGATCGAAATATTAATGATTGATCAAACATAGTTGATCTATTAAAGGTAACTCTAATCATCTTTGATTGGGCATTAGTGCTACCTGGTGCCATGTAACCAATTGTCCCTGGCATGCTCGCAGAGATCATGGAGCTATCATCGCCTAGCAGCAACCTTGAAATGCCAAAGTCTGCCACATGTGCGGTCATGTCCTCGTCAAAGAGGACGTTGCTAGGCTTCAGGTCACAGTGCAAGACCACCTCGGAGTGCTCATGGTGCAGATACTCCATTGCTGCCGCCACGCCCAGCATGATGTCCAGCCTCTCAAGGAGCCCCAGGTGCCTTCTACCTTCAGAGTGCAGGAGTGCCTCTAAGCTACCGTTGGGCATGAACTGAAGAACAAGTGCTCTGAAGTCCAGGTTGGAACATGTATTCAGAACCTTTATCAGATTGCGATGTCGTGCCATTCGGAGCACACTGCACTCGGCGTCAAAGCTTCTCATGGCATAATCCAGATGCGCGTGTATAACTTTTATTGCAACCACCACACCGTTGCTCAGCTGTCCCTTAAAAACTTTCCCAAAGCTTCCAGACCCCAGCATGTTATCATCACTGAAATTGTCAGTAGCACGAACAAGATCATGGTAGGAGACTAACTGATGGCTGATCATGTCGACCATACAAGCAGAAGTCTCTTCACGCTTATTGACTTTCTTTCTGAACATAATGTATAGGAAGCAAGCCAGAGCTGCAAGTATTATTATGATTATAGTGGGGAGCAAAAATCTCATCTTGTGACCATGACCACTGGTTGTGTGAGACTTGGCTGAACATGGTGGCAATCCCAAGCGTGAAGCACCACAGAGCCCTGCGTTCCCCATCAGTGATTGCAGCGTGATGTTTGAGAACACGCCACCTTCTGGTATCTGACCGTGTAATTTATTGTAAGACAGGTTCAAGATCATGAGGATGGTAAAATTTGACAAGTACTCTGGGATGGTTCCAGATATACCATTATGGGATAGGTCCAAATTTTGCAGGCTGAACAGTTTCTGAAAAGATTGTGGAATTGAATCGTTGAATGAATTGTGTGACAGGTTCAAGTAGGCCATCATCTGGAGCTGTCCCATTGAATCTGGGAGGCTACCAACAAAGTTATTGATAGAGAGATCCATCATATAAATTTGCTTCATATAGCCTGTATCAACCGGTAACACACCACTCAACAAGTTTTGAGATAGGTCTAGCCTGATGAGGCTATCAAGGTGAAACAGGCTCGGTGGTACAGTTGATGTTAATTGGTTGTTTGATAACACTAGGAACTCTAGTTTGCTGAGGTTGCCGATGCCCTTGGGTATGGCGCCGGAGAATTGGTTGCTTGGAAGGAATAACTTGACCACATTCTTTAGCATTGCAATGTTTGAAGGGATGGAGCCAGACAAGCTGTTTCTACTGAGTTTGAGCCAGTAGAGATTCTCTAGCATCATCAGTTGTCCTGGAATTGCACTATGAAATTGGTTTGACGAAATATCTAGCACAGTGAGAGCAGTTAAGTTCGAGATGGCAGCTGGAATTTCACCAGTTAACTTGTTGTCATTAGCAAGAAATATTTGGAGCTGACTTGACAGGTTGCCCAAATAACCTGGGATGCTTCCAGTGAAATAATTCGAATAGATTTCAAAGTCTGAGAGCATTCTACAGTTGGAAATAACAGAAAGAAAACTAAGATCACCCTGGAGACTGTTTCCCCCAATATTAAGTGTCGTCAACAAGTTCAGGTTACCAATTGTTAACGGTACCGATCCAGACAACTGGTTTCCATCCAAAAACAGCGATACTAACTGAGAAAGGTTTCCAAGAAAAGCAGGAACAGTTCCTGTTAGCTGATTGCTCGAGAGATACAGTTCGGAAAGTTGGCCTAGCCGTCCAAGCTCTGCCGGAAGGATTCCTGTCAGATTGCAAAAGGCGATTTCCATGACATTTAGCCCGGTGAGGTTGCTGAGTTGAGCAGGGATCGGACCAGTGAGGTCATTCCAGCCCACGTTAATGAACTGGAGATTGGTCAGCTTTCCTAGCCATGCCGGCACAACACCCTCAAAAGAATTTTTTGCTAGAGAAAGCTCTATGAGGTGCCGACACGCCAAGAGCCCCTGTGGAATGGTACCACTGAAACTATTATCAGAGAGCTCAATGTATTGCAAAGCTGGGAGGCTGAAACTTCCATTCTCCGGGAAAGGGCCAGTCAAGTGGTTCGAGGATACAGCGAGAACGTTCAAGGTAGACATGTTGAATATGGCTGGCGGCACCGGCCCCGTAAGATTGTTGAATTGCAGGACAAGGATCTCAAGTGTGAGCAAGGAGCCGATGCAATCTGGTATCACTCCTGACAGGCTGTTATTGCCGAGGTTCAGATAAGTTAACAAGGGTGTATTGTTGAACAGGTCATTCGGTATGAAACCACTGAGGTAATTCATTTGGAGACTCACGCGGCCAAGGTCGCGCAAGCCTTGTAGCTCTGTTGGGATGGGACCAGAAAGCTGGTTAAAGCTGAGATCAAGAATCTGAAGCCTTGTGAGGTTCCCTATGGTGGCAGGGATGCCACCTGACAGGGCATTGTGGGCAATGTCAAGGAGCTTGAGGCGGCGCAGCCTTCCTATACCATCCGGGACTGTGCCCGTGAGGTTGGTGCTGGAGAGGTTGAGGACAGAGAGGAAAGAGAGGTTACCGAGGTGAGGGCTGATCTCTCCTTGGAGGGATACACCCGGCAGCTCCAGGGCGGTGACGCGCTGCCGACGACGGTGGCTGCATGTGATGCCCACCCAGACGCAGAAGGAGGTGGCAGCGGTCCAGTTTCTTGCGAGGATGCCGAGAGGATCGGCGACCTGCCCCTTGAAAGCCAGCAGAGCAGCGAGGTCGGAGTTGCTGCCGTTGCTCCTGCTTGCGTCTAGAGCAGCAGCAGCAGTGGAAAACACGATCCACAGCATGATGGATATGCGTGCAAGATGTCCATGTGCCATGGTGGTCTTTGGTGTGAGGCTTCAATTTGGAAAGAAGATGATAACATTACTTCATGGGGACAACTTCAGGTAATCACTAATCAAGTTCTATATTCTCTGTCCGCAAACGAGCTCCATGAATGTTTTTATAATGAAATTTTAGTATGCCACAAGCTTTCTTTAGGAGCACCATGGGGAATGGAAACGTGTGAACATCTGAATATTTGTGAATAAAAAAAAGGAAAGTGAAAATGAAACAAGTAGCTTGACCGTTAGATGACGGCGACCAAAAACGTGGGGTGCGAGAGCCATGGGAATCCGAGGCATTTTTTTCTCGTCCAAGTTGATGCGCGGGCCCGTCACTGGAAGAAAACAGACGGATTGGCGGAGACTGCTTTTCTTGGCTCCTTCCTGCATATAGTAGGCTGTATAGGGTAGGGTTGGAAAATAAGTCATCACAACTTGTGAAAAGAATGTACTCCTTAATTTCGTCCTCAAAATAATATAATTCTTGGACTATTCTCAAAATAATGCATGTGCCCTGCTCATCCCACATGAATTGTAAGATTCGTTAGCCTAACAGCCGTGTCGTCATAGGATTTAGCATTTGACTCGAAATTTAGTATACGAGATGTAAATTTATCTACATCCAGTGTAGATGAGAATCTTTACTGTTTTCCGCTGCGGGCTGTGGAGTGGTTTCCGAGTAGAGAATTGCATCTATGCGTCTTTGGGTGGAGCTAGGCCCTGTTTAGATTTCAAAAAATTTCACCCTAAAATGTCACATCGAATCTTGCGGCACATGCATGGAGTACTAAATGTAGATGAAAAACAAAACTAATTACACAGTTGGGTAAGAAATCGCGAGACGAAACTTTCAAACCTAATTAGTCCATAATTAGACACTAATTACCAACTACAAACGAAAGTGCTACAGTAGCCGAAACCAAAAATTGTTGCCAACTAAACGCGCCCTTATGCAGGATGCCTATAATAGGATCCTTATGCCTTCTTATATAGCCAGGTATGGTTACAGATAGCGTTATGATGGATTTACACGTAGGTTCATTTGTTTATTACAATAAAATTTAGTTGAATAGACTTGGTCTCTATGTACAACTTGCTATACCTTGTCTGCAAAGTAGACATAGTACTTCATCCGGTTTAGGCCTCCTGTGCAACTCTGTTGGCCCATCTCGTCCCAGTTAGATGTTTTCTCTACCATAGCAACGATAGTAGTCCCCAAACCTTTGTGGTATTTGGAGAATCGAACGGAGGTTAGTATTAATTGATGTCCAGATGGTTTTTCTGTAGCCATAGTTCATCGGGGCTGCGCAAGCGGACCCAGTAGGTCTAGCCCCCTAGTCTCTGAGCGATTTGGAGAACCAGTCGGACGATAAACTTGAAGTTGTTGTATTCTTTTAGTCGTGTGCGCACGACAAGTGTACTTAGTTGGTGATTCGGGTGAAGCCTAATGATGGCATATCCAAGTGATCATGGTTGATGATGTTGCCGGTGGCAACATGACCGGCTCGGCGGAGCCTGTCAACGACATGCCTGAGCAGCCATATGCGGAGACATGGTCAGAGGTGGCATGACCGACTCATGAGATCTCATTGATGGTGTGCTTGAGCAGCCATATGCGACGATGTGATCGGACGCGACATATGACCGGCTCGAGGGAACCCATTGATGATGTGCCTCAACAGTCTTAGCGGGCACATAGGCAAAGGCGGTGTTCCTGAGCAGGGTTGAGACCAATGGTCGCAAACAGATAATAAACTACAAGTGCACGACTATCAATATAGCTTTCACCCGAGAGTAATCCAGAGTATCGATTTCCATAGGGGACATGAAGTTAACTAACAAAGAATCAGGTTCATTCTATATTGGCAGAAGGGTATATGATATTGGGTACAGACGATTTTTATGGTTATGATAAATGGATAGATAAGGTGGATACACATAATTGTATACTTTGGATCGCTAAGTCACTTAGGTGCGGAAAGGGATGAGAAGGGTGCTAAGCCAGCTAGCAACGGTGGACCAACGCTTTAAGAACTTGCCTGAATGTGATGGAATCCAGAGATCAGACATGGTTGTCACCACCCGCTGAGTACCACAAACAGTCCATGGGGAAAGCCACAACACATGTAAGCGTATAGTCTAGACAAACCATGTCTACACTATATCTTACAAACCTAATCTAAATTCTGATAGTATTGATTAGGCACTCAGGTGAGAGCGGTGAACTCGTGAACAATTAAAGTAAGAACTTACCAAATCTAGATATCAATTACCATAAAGAATCCCGAATGCTTACTTGCAACATGCCCGCATCTGCTGAAGTACAACTTGGGGAAGATGCTGATAGGCTTGGCTCTCCCCCACATTTTCCTCACTCAACCCCTATTTTCTAATCTCTAATGATGTCAATAGACTGGTCCCACCGTCGGCCACTAAATTGGATGAAACGTGTGAATGTATGAACATTTGTGAATAAAAAAGGAAAGTGACAAAGAAATAAGTAGAGGCTTGACCGTTACATCATGGAGTCAAAAGCATGGGGTGGCACACATGGTATCACACACACATATCCATAATCATTTGGGTAGTGTTTGGTTCAAGGGGTCATCTGGGATGGGCTAGTGCGATCCTAGGATCACCGGTGTTTGGATGAGGGGCAGCCGGGGGTGGGTCTGTCCCTGAGGGGAATATACCCCTCAGATTCGAGGCACCCCCGTCTCACAAAATCGAGGGGATGGGGTCGTCCCCGGTACATGGCGTGGTCCTCCATCTTCATGGTTGTGAGGGCGCAAGAGAGCAGCCTGCGAGCTCTGTGCGCTGGGGGGCAGAAGATGGCAGCACCTGGGGCTGGCGAGGCAGAAGGGAGCAGCCAGTGAGCTCTGTGCACTGGCGGCGGCACCTGGGGCGGGTGGTGGAGGCGCCTAGGGCGGCTAGCGACAGCACCTAGGGTGGGCGGCTGAGGCACCTGGGGCGAGCGGTTGAGTTGTGGGTAGACAGAAGTTGAAGAGGACGCGGGAAGAAGATAAAGTTATCTTGTGGGGCCCACAGACTGTAGCTGATGGTGTTAAAATTCCTTCCATCCTCCATCATCCTTCCATCCCTTCTACCAAACAGAAAACATGAACCGTCCCATCGTCTCAACCAAATGGATAATAGGGACCGTCCCATTCCTAAAACTAGGTTAGGTCCATCCAGTCCAACTAGCTACGTCCCCAAACCAAACACTACCTAGAATTTTTGCGCTTGCGAAGAAACCCATTTACATGTGTGGGTGCAATTGTGTGCTCATACGGATGGCCATGCGGTTAGTCGGTACCCATAGGTTGCCCACCACCCTGGAAGAACAGTAACACATGCATTAAACTATGAATATGTGGGTAAACAATAGTCAATAGGACTACACATATATAACAAATATAATACAAAAAAAGTATATATGCATGTCCTTACATGGCACTAGTTGGATAATGTTTTGGAGTATATTAGGTTGTCAGATGACTTTAAATTATAGTTGCATAAAAAATATAGGTTTATATGGATTTATAGGTTTAAATAGTGCAGAACCATGCATGTACCCATGAACTCACAGTGCATAAGGTTTTCACCCATTAATAACACAGCCATGAGTCAGTAAATTAGCAAAATTGTCAATACCACCCCCGCTAAAAACTAATATGCTCAGAATTAGTCAGATGATCTGAATTAACTAGTATCCCAACTGGTAGGAGATCCACCTCTTGATGTGTTCGTTTTGTTATTAGTATGAGATTTTTTTTGTCCATTTTGGCTGGTACTGTGGAATGGTATTTACATGCGTGTAATTAGCTTACATGGGAAAAAATTCATTGGGTTTCGGGTTGTAGGTACCTATTGCCATCATTTAGTGGGACCATAGGAATCCAAAGTATGTTTTCATCACAAGTTGATATGCAGGCCCATCAAGGAAGAAAATAGGCGGACTGGCGAAGAAAGCTTTTCTCAGCTCCTACATACAGTAGGTTGGAAAAGCAAGAGTCTATTTGGTTGAACCACAAACCGTGGAAAAGTTATTGTAAACTATGTAAAAGTTGTTATGAGTTATGTGTTCTGAAAAGCTACAAGTTTTTTGATTGGAACAACTATGAAACATATTCGTCTCTTTATCTCTCATGAAAAAGTTGTAAAACATTTATCTATTTTCACACGCATGGAAAATCAAAAAATTGAAAACGAAAAATGGGGTCCAAGATGCTTTGAAAATTGTATTGTGCGAAAACACTGTTTATGTAGAAGTAGCTTCAGGTTCAGCATGTTTGGTTGATGTTCTACTTTTTGGTTTAGAAACACTTTTCAAAAGCTAAACCAAATACACAACCTAAGTCATTACCACTTGTGAAAAGAATGTACTCGTTTTGTCCTGAATATATATATATATATATATATATATATATATATATATATATATATATATATATATATATATATATATATGTGTGTGTGTGTGTGTGTTGGTCACGTGATTACTTATATATATTAGCAATAAAAGAAATTGTAAATATATGAATATATTTATGTAACGTACTTTGAGGTTCTCTTCAGGAATTCTTTGAGTTACGATAATTACTATGTTCATTTATGAGATTATAGTAACTCCTTACTAAGTGGTTTACTATAACGTTATGGTAAATATCTCCAAGTGTTATAGTAACCCAACTATCGTAAATATGTATTGACATTAATTCATGTGCCCTACTCATCCGACCTGAGTTGGAAGTTTCGTTAACCTACTCCCTCCGTCTTGTAATATAGTGTATTATAGCATTTAAAATTTGTCTTGAAATATAATGCATTCTATAGGATAAAAACCAATTTTACATTTGAAAAAAATATTTTCCATTTATCAACCAATCACCATTAATCACGTTGATGATAGCATCTGATTAGAAAATAAAATAAGGGTACATGTGTCTTTTATGTTCTCTCTTAATTTGTCTTAAAATTCCTATAATGCCCTATAATACAAGACAGAGGGAGTATGTGTATACATACATGCGGATATATTCGAGAGAAAACAAACCCCACAAAACGCTGCATGCATACAGCTGTAAAGAATAAAGATAGCCCCAACTACATTGAATTATTTTCTTTTTAAGATAAAAATTGAATTCCATAATCCTATTTTTTTAGGATGGAGGGAGTAAATAAATAGCTTTTTATATATGGTGCCTATGCTCTAATTTTCTCCTTCGTTTTGTATAGTAGGGCATGCAACAATGACCTCGACATCGATATCAGCACATGGGTTCAGAGCTGATCAACCCAGTTCAACGTTATCGGTCAACTACGTCGCCTCATCGATCTCCATCTCCTCGCGTTGGGTCGCTCCAAGTCGCCTGCTGGAGTCAAGTCAATGATGCCTGACAAGTGGCAACAACGGAGCTCCGATCCAAACAGGCCAAACTGCCGTGTAGATTGCGCTGCTCGGACGCGCAATATGAAACAGGCTTTTGTCCCCCGACGTGCTGCCTGGAGTCACGTTGTTTTGACGGCCTGATATAGACAGCAGTATCTGAATGCTCTCCATCCTGTTGCGGTCACATCAAGTGAACCCGTGGGGGGCTGGTCTTCACGATTCACGAACTAGACTAGAGCTCCGTTTATAGAGTAACCCGTGTTTGGTTACTAAAGTTCGGTCATCGCGGGTGTTTAGACACGTTTATAGAGTATTAAATATAGATTAATTATAAAACTAAATATACAGATTAAGACGGTTTTGTGAGACGAATTTTTTAAGTCTAATTAATTCATGATTTGACAATGTGTAGCTACAACAAACATGTACTAATGACAGATTAATTAGGCTTAATAAATTCGTCTCGCGGATTACCGACGGATTTTGTAATTTGTTTTTTATTAGTATCCAAACACCCCACGCGATATCTCCATGTGACACCCGATGTAATACCCCAAAACTTTACACCTTGAATTTAAACAAAGCCTATATCAAGCAAAGCAAGCGGCGGTTGTCTGCTACCACACCGACAACTGATGTACAGAAACTAATGGTGAATCCGGTGGCGAAGAAACAACAAGAGTGTGCTTGTTCGATGAATGAGGTGGTTCATTTCTTCTCACTTCTCACTTTTTTATTTGGTTCATGTAATAGAATGAGTTGATCCATCATCACATCATTCCTCGTAAGCTAATAATTAATATATGCAACAAGAATAGGTTAATTCGGCTAAAATTTATAGGATGAACTTATAATGCATCACCTCATGAAGCATGACGTGACTCCGCAAACCAAACACAGCGCAAGGGAGTCAATCATCATATTAGAACATCAAAAAGTACCCGGTATACTTGATTAGACTTTGGTCACGGACTAATTAAATAAATCCGACTGACGTACACCCGGCGAGCCCTCCACTAACGACTACGCGCATGACGTGGTTTGTTCGACATCGCCATCCCACACGTTTTAAGCAAAAAGTATATCGCCTACCTTTACCTATTTTTAATCTGAACTATTTTTTTTTATGGAACTAGAGGAGCTGAAGCTCCTACAGAAATTAAACTATCGAACAAAAGTTCACCAGTTACAAGACAGAGGGCTCAAGAAACGAAAAAGGAAGAAAAAAATTAGGCTAAGAAGAGCAATTACAACACTTTTCAACTAACTAGCTAGTAAACCTACTCAAGATCAGACATGCCTTGTCCACGTACAATGCACGATCAAGATCGAAGTAGAACAGCCAATAAAAACATAATCCATCATTTAAAGTAAAAAAATATCACAATATAGCAAAATAAACGATGGACTAAAAGGACGTGAGGCCGATCTAGATCGATCTCGATTGGGCAGGTTGATATTGCTGAAACTAATGACAATAGGAATATCAGCAAGATCGATACTTAATGAATCTACCCGAAGGATGCCACCCTTAGGTAGAGCCGGTAACTTGACCTTAATCTATTTCGAGAAGTCCGAGTTTAACCGATAGCAGCCGTACTTGAACAATAGATAAGGATCGATAACTAACTTATACTAGAGCTCATAAGAGGTCGGCCGAACCGATGTAGCCTTACAAACAAAAGTATAAGCCATGACGGTACTTAGAAACAAGCCGGAGGTTGACCGGATCGATGTAGCCCTGCTTCGTGATGCCAAAAAAGTAATTGGTATTAATTGATTGGTTGTCTCTTACAATAGCCGGGGTCCAATATTTATACCCGAAACCTAAACATGAATCCTATTCAAACACGACTCATTACGATCTTTGGAATAAAAGAAAGCATTCCTAACTTAAGATAACTTGGACCCTAATCTTTTCCTTTTTATATAGTCTGACATATTTTCCCCCCGATGCCATCCGTACGTAGTCCATTGATGCTATCTACTGACGTCATCTACAAAATAGCCGATTCTGACACTACATCCAAACCAGCTGATATCGATTCACATCTTGATCGATCCCTTGATGATACAATCTTAGAATCTTCGAGTTCCCGCGTTCTTCTTTTCCTAAATTTTTGTGTAAACACAAGTGTACTTAGCTGGTGATTCAGGTGAAGCCTAATGATGGCATATCCAAGCGGTCATGGTTGATGATGTTGCCGGGGCCACGTGACCAGCTCGACAGAGCCTGTCAGCGACATGCCTAAGCAGCCATATGCGGAGACATGGTCAGAGGTGGCATGACCGACTCAGAGGATCTCATCGATGGTGTGCTTGAGCAGCCATATGCGACGATGTGATCTGACGTGACATATGACCGGCTCGAGGGAACTGTAACACCCTCGGTGTTACATTGCACTGTTTTGCTAAACATCGCATGAGCATCATGGTTATGTGCATATATGTATAACAGGAATTGTAAAGCAATGTTTAGTCCTTGAAACATTTATATGAAACGAGAAAGCGAGTGTATGTTTCGTGTCACATAACGTTGTTATTATCCTAATCGAATTCCTGTTAAAACAAAATGATATAGAACGTTTTGCGAACGACGATAAACGTGTGCGGTCGAGGACACGGATAACTAGCTAGTACCTCCCGTAGGTCGGATTTGGGATTTGACGTGAAATCATTCGAATCGACGTCTTTCGCGTAAGTTTTAGAAGAGGTCGACGAAGCCACCTTTGGCAATATTTGTGGAACAATCGGCTTAAGGAGTAGCGCAATGTTGTGACTGTGGTTGATGGCTTGATGTACCCCCTTACGCATCGAGCAATTAGTTTAGCGTTTGGAGCACGGCGTACAAGTTTTCTAACTGCTTTAGAAATCATGCACGGCACGTAGCTTAGCCCTGGGCGCGGTCACCACCCGCAGCTGCTCGCCTGCCACCGTTGCTGCTCGCCTACCGCCGTTGCTAGCTCGCTAGCACGCCAAAGCGAAGCGCGCAGGGCATGGCGCTACAACCTTGGCTGCCTGCCGCCATACGCTAGCTCGCGGGTCGCCTCGCCGTGCCTGCTGCGCTGCATCCGGATCACCGACCGAGCTCTGCCGCGCCATACCACGTCCTGCATTGTTTTGGCCGGAGGCGCACGGGTCCTGCGCTACACGTCGCCAGCAGCCACGCCCTTCACTGCTCCGCTGACTTCTCTCGGCCGCTCACGCGAAGGATGATAGCCTGCTCACCATCACCTCGGCGTCACACTTTGTTGTGCCCCTTTGTCTGGCACTGCCCGCTGTTACGCCGTGGCCGCCTCGTCGCCTTGCAGCAGCGGCCATGCGGACAGCCGTCTGGGGCACGTCCTGCATGTCCCGCTCTCCCCCGACGTGTTGTGTGTTGGCTCGTAGCGTTGACGCCGCAGACGGACCGAGCCAAGCCATGCCAGGAACTCCCTTGCC
Source organism: Miscanthus floridulus (assembly GCF_019320115.1). Classification (NCBI taxonomy): domain Eukaryota; kingdom Viridiplantae; phylum Streptophyta; class Magnoliopsida; order Poales; family Poaceae; genus Miscanthus; species Miscanthus floridulus. The sequence goes on from NC_089588.1 coordinate 41,643,818, forward strand.
TCTGTGGTCTCCATGACCGCCGAGACGTTTCTTTCAAATTCGTCGTGGTAGCAATCCCGGGTTACAATTTGATCACGTCCTCGACTCCGCTATGTATTTCCGTAGCCCTACCGACCCCACATCGCCGTCTGTTGCTCCGTACCGTGCTTCAATTTTGTAATGCCACGCCGTTGGGTCCATAAGACTAGGGTGCCCTGCGCCGACGGCTAACCACGCGACCACAGCATCCCGGTCCAATTCCTTGCTCTCCTAACCCCTCCTCCAGCTGGTCATCACCATGCTCACCACAGCCTAAGCCCTACTGCCGTATAGCAGTCGCTGGCACAGCCGTGCCCTCGTCGTGCACCGCCGCACCACCTCGCACCCAGGTGGCCAGCTCGGCTCGAGCCATCTCTGGTCGAGTCACCGCGTCGTTCGGTTCTGTGGTGAGTCGCTGGTGCTCAATTGCTACTTGGTTTGCCTTGGCCTTGCTGACGTTCACCGGAACGGCACCGCCGTGACTGCAAGTTAACCGCCGTCATGGTCCGACCTCCCTGCTGCGTCCCAGTTCGCGTTTCCTCCATCAATCGCTTCGCGTTCGTTCCTAGTTAAGTGTCGGCTCGGTTATTGGGGCGGGGAAGGCCTGCTATGGTCGACATAGGTCGCCGGTGCACACGCCTGGCCGTAGGGGTGTCGCTGTGAGAGGATAAGAGTTTCCAAGGGTGTAGATGTAAAACCGTAGACTAGCGAAATAGTATCGTAGATCTTGTAGCAAATACTGAATGGTTCGGGGAAGTTTTCGCATGATGCTGCCGCGCTGCCGAGCTGCGCTCTGGCCTGCTGCCGCGCTGGGCCGTGCTCGCGTCCGCGCGTTCGCACCCGCTCGCCGCTGGGCCACGCTGCCGCACCGGGCCACATCCGTGCGCCCGCGTCTGCGCGACCGTTTGCTGGGCCGGGCCGCGCGTGGGTGGGCCGCGAGTTAGCATTCGTTTTCTTAATTTCTAGTAAAAATAGAATTGCTTATTCCAATTAGTTTTCAAGCTGAACTTTGATGAATTGTAGTAAATTGTGTAGTTGTCCAAAAATGGTGAGACTAATTTTGTTAGGTTCACAAAAATGCCCTCTATTTATTAGTGTAGTTAGTTCATAGTTACCTATTATGATGATATGCTCATAAATTCTAATTAGAAAGCTTATTATTATGTAGATTAATATTTGTAGGAATTCTTGTGGCAAATCGATCATGATTTTAGCTTTAAAAATTTTACAGTAGGTTCATTAGGGTATTATGTACTTGCTGTAAATTTGGTAGCCTTAGAATGAATTGCTAGATAGAGTAGCTAGTAGCCTTGCTTTATCGTATATAGCATAAATTAGCATTAGGAGTAAGAATATCTGTAGTTGCTATAATAATAATGAACATCATACTTCAAAGTGGTTATCAGTAACAATAGGTAGTCTAGTACCATGGTCGGTAGCAGTAGCTTAGTAGTTAAACAGATGAACTTTTATTTTAAGAGTTGCTGATGTCATATTATTAAACAGTGCATCATCATTTCATGTAGATCGCGAACTGGTAGACTTCGTGCCCGTCGGCGAGCCAGAGTATGATGAGGTGATCGAGGAGTATGAGGAGGAGATCTTCACACAGGAGGACGCTCAGGAGCCTATTGGTGCTAACCCTGCGACCCCGGCGCCTGCCGAAGGCAGGCCCCGGTGCATAACCCCTATTTTAATGATCACTGAGTATTTATATGATGTGTATTTACGTTACAGGCATTTTATGAAAACTACATGCATAAATATATCTACCTATGAGTCCTACTAGTGTAGGTCGAGTAGCTGCTATGCTCGGGATCTTGGTAGCGTGAGTAACCTGCCGTTACTCGCAAATATGAAATAAAATATGGTTACTCATGATAAAAGGGTGGAAACGTAAATGGTGACCGGGCAGGGATATGGTTTAGGCACTGGTGGGTGTGAGGGGTTCTGTCCTGCGGCCAACAGGGCATAACTCGGTTACACTTTTTCCCTGTCTGTGTCGATTAAGGACCGGTCATTGTATATGACTCTAGGCAAGTCACAGATTATTGTTCCGAGCGCATACTTAGGTATGGGCGCAGGGACGGCTTGCTACTCTCTTGTCGAGGATTCGGCTCTTTCCGGACCAACTGATTGGAGGCAGGGATGGTGGAGGTCCTTGCACCACACGGAGTCCGGGACTCAGGATGTGGGGGCTTGGAGTCCAAGTTTGGACGAGGACCTAGACATCCAGGATAGGAGAGTGGTGGGTTAGTCCTGCTTGTGCCTAGGGTACAAGCGGGGCGTGTGTTTTCGGGGCACCCAGCTGGGCAGATTGATTCACGAATCGCCGGGCGATCCGGTACGGCTTGTCTACGGTTTAGCACCGTAGTAAGAACTAAAAGTGAAGAAAGGAGAAGAAATATGACTGATTGCTCAACCCTTGCTTGAATGTAGAACATGTGCTTATATATACTGGCTAGATGATAACTTAATATGGCTAATAATAATAATACATAAATAAGGACTCATTGTTAGTATTGCTTCTTGCTAAAGAAAACCAGCAAACCATAAAGCCTATCATATTCCTTAGAGTCGGGAAATTATTCCCACTAGTCGGATAAGTCTTGCGAGTACATTGTGTACTCAGGGTTTATTTACCCCTGTTGCAGGTGATGCCTGAAGAGTATCTTGTGTGGAGGGTTCTTCTGGTGGGCTCAGATGGAATCCTCGCCCCTTACCGCTAGATGTTATTTTTAAATTCCGCTGTTATCATTCCGCACTCTGGTATTTGGTATTGTAATATTGTACTTTTTAAGAAACTCTAATGTATGAAATGTACTGTGTTGTAACTTGTTCTCATTATTGGACCCAGGGGAAAAATATGGATCTTTCGGGTTCTCCCTTGGGGTGTGCTCGACGGACACCGCTCGTTGTAGCTTGCTTCCAGGGTGCTTAGTGTCTGGTGGAAGAAGAGCGCCTCCGTAAGTATGCTATTTCAGGTTGTTCTGCCACAGTTGGTATCAGAGACAATAATGGTTATGAGTTTCATCACTCTTTTTCAAAAACTTAAAAATTTGACCAACAAAAGCTTTGCAAAAAGTAGGGTGCGATTGCATCATGAAAATAAGTATAAGCCCTAGCAATATAGTCTATCTAGGATAGCGGCACTAGTTTTATCTATTCAGTTTTCTGCAGGTACACTGGCTTATGTTGTGTAAGAAATTGCTTGGTATATGGAAAGTGAGTGTGCGATGTGCCGAAAATTCTACGAATGCCGCTATATTCCGGCTTGAGTGAACGTATAGGTCGAAGCATACATCATGATAATAGCATCTTACTTGAACTAAAATCCCCCTTCACGTATAAGTGAGTAGTAAATTAGTACGACTAACTAAATGAATGCTTTAATAATTGTGCTGTCATCTCTCTAATCCCTTGATTCGGGTCGGAAAGCTGTTCTCATGAATGGTTCCTATCTCTTACAGATGAACCTAAGGTCTGGACGTGGGAGCACCAGTTCGGGGGCGGCTCACGAGGGCTAGGGTGACAGTGGCTGGGCCATTGAGCATGGCAGCGGGGGAGGTCAGGGGGTTCCACCTCTGGTTCCTCATCCTTTCCCACCGCCGCCACTGCCTCCGCCGATGACCCCCGTAGAGATAATGGCGGAGCTGTTGGCTGCTCACTAGGAGTTAGCTGCTGCTCGCCAGGAAACAGCTCGTGCCATGGAGATTATGGCACAGGCTGTCGCGGGCCTCGCCCGTGGAGGCCACAGGGGCCACGGTGGGAATGAGGGTGGTGCCCGCCATCCTAGGGGATAGTCCTCTTACCAGGACTTCCTCAAGACTCACCCACCCACATTCATGCCATCTAATGACCCCTAGAGGCGGAGCACTGGCTTCGCACTCTGGAGCAAAAATTTTGGCTGCTCGGAGCGATTGACGAGCAGAAGGTGTACTTTGCGGCGCAGCAGCTTTTGGGGTCCATAGGTGCTTGGTGGGAAACCATCCAAGCCATGGAGCTACCGGATCATCTGGCAACGTGGTAGGAGTTCTCCACCACTTTCCGAGAGTTCTTTATCCCTGCTGGTGTCATCAACCAGAAGGTGACCGAGTTCCTAGAGCTATGCCAAGGGAATAGGACAGTGATGGAATATGTGAACAAGTTCAATCACTTGGCTTAGTATGCTAGCAGTCAGGTGGATATGGATGACAAGAAGAGGGAACGCTTCTTTCGTGGCCTCGCTCCTCTCCTTTAGAAGAAACTGTGTACGGGGAACTATCAGACCTTCGGAGCGTTGATGAACGCCGCCATTGCCATGGAGGGTTTTCAGCGGGAGTCCCAGGCTGATTGGAAGAGGAAGCGGGTGGCAGCTGGATCCTTTAGCCACCCTCACACATAGAAGATACAGGTTGTCCACGTGGGGGCCCTATCAACCATCCGATGGGCCTTCGTTTCAGCCACCCTAGCAGACGTCGCAGACTTCCTCTACTCAGTACCGTGCACCTCCGCAGGAGGTCTAGCCTCAGCAGTCTCAGGGACAATAGGTCCCACCTCGTTAGGGGTTCGGGAACAAGCCTGGTGCTTGTTTCAAGTGTGGCAAAGATGGCCACTATGCCAAAGAGTGCCCCCAACATCAGCTAGTTCAGTCATCTCAGCCGTCCGCAAATTCCAGGCTTATCAAGAGGACTATCATCAAGAAGAAGGTGCCCAGCAGATCCGGTCAGGTGCACTTCACACATGCCAAGCGGGTTATGCAACAGGAGGCAGTTATGGCTGGTATGTTTACCATCGACTCCCATCCAGCTTTGGTGTTGTTCGATTCTGGTGCATCACATTCCTTTATGAGCATGGGGTTTGTAGAGCGGCACAACTTATCACTTATGGCTATACCGTATGCCTATAAGATCTGTACTGTGGGTTCACAAATGTTCATCAATACCCACACGGATACAGTAAGTTTGGTATTAGCCACCCACACTTACCGTCTACAGTTCATGATAATGCTTGGGTAAGGCATTGATGCTATTCTTGGAATGAACTGGTTGTGGGTGTATGGGGTAGTATTGGATATGCAGAGGAGTGTGGAGTTACGGCTTCCTTCTTCTGATGATAGGATGTCTTTTATTATACCCTCAGATCCAGTCTTACCTGTTGCTGCCCATGCTGAGATCTCTCCTAATCTTACCTCCATCCCTGTGGTTTTGTGAGTTCTCGGATGTTTTCCCTGAAGATCTCCTGGGGTTGCCACCAGACCAAGAGGTAGAGTTCTCCATTGAGCTAGAGCCCGGTACTGCTCCTATCTTCAGACGTCCGTACCGCATGGCTCTAAGAGAACTAGCAGAAATAAAGAAGTAGCTAGAAGAATTCATGGACAAATGTTTCATCCGTCCGAGTTCTTCACCATGGGGTTGCCCGGCTATTTTCGTGAAGAAGAAGGATGGTACCTTATGGATGTGTGTGGATTACCGCCCCCTTAATGTGGTAATAGTTAAGAACAAGTATCCCTTACCCTGCATAGATACTCTGTTCGATCAGCTAGCTGGAGCCAAAGTGTTCTCGAAGGTTGATCTTCGATCGGGCTATCATCAGACCAAGATCAGGCCAAGTGATATCCCAAAGACAACTTTCTCTACTAGGTATGGGCTGTATGAGTACCTAGTGATGTCTTTTGGCCTCACCAATGCTTTGGCTTTCTTCATGTACCTGATGAACTCAGTTTTCATGCCGGAGCTAGATAAGTTTGTGGTAGTCTTCATTGATGACATCCTGATCTAGTCAAAGAATGATGAAGAGCATGCCCGACACCTCCGGATAATACTGGCTCAACTAAGAGAGCACCAGATGTATGCTAAATTCAGCAAGTGCGAGTTTTGGTTAGATCGAGTGCAGTTTTTGGGGCATGTGTTGACACCTGAAGGCGTTTCTGTAGATCCCAACAAGGTGCAAGATGTATTAGATTGGAAGTCTCCCAAGTCTGTGCATCAGATTCGTCAGTTCCTTAGTCTAGCTGGATACTATCGGCATTTCATTCCTGATTTCTCCAAGATAGCCTAGCCCATGACCAAGCTACTCCAGAAAGAAGCTAAGTTTGATTGGAGCCCAGCTTATGAAGAAGCTTATCAATCTCTGAAGACTTTTCTGACCACTGCTCCTATGTTGGCCCAACTAGATATTGATAGGCCTTTTGATGTATACTATGATGCCTCGAAGACGGGGTTGGGGTGTGTGCTTATGCAAGATGGGCGTGTGATAGATTATGCTTCACGCTAGTTGAGGAACCACGAGGTGAACTACACCACTCATGACTTAGACCTGGCTGCTGTGGTCCACGCTCTGAAGATTTGGAGGCATTATCTGTTGGGCAACAAAGTGCATATCTTTACAGACCATAAGAGCCTCAAGTATATTTTCACTTAGTCCGAGCTGAACATGAGGTAAAGGAGATGGTTAGAGTTGATAAAGGATTATAATTTGGAAGTCCATTATCACCCAAGAAAGGCTAATGTTGTAGCAGATGCTTTGAGTCGTAAGTCACATTAGGTTGAGGAAATACCTTTGTCTCTCAACCACACAAAGGTGCTAGCTCATATTGCATTGACCTTGGAATTGCTAGAGCAGATTATTCGGGAATAGAAGGAAGACCCCGAAGAGATTCCTCACATCAGGAAGTTGATGGCTGAAGAGCGTGGCCCTCATTTTAGCATTGATGAGCAGGGGGTCATGAGATACAAGGATAGACTGGTGGTTCCATCCAATGAAGAGCTGAAAAGAAAGATTTTGAATGAAGCCCATCATTCAAAGCTGTCTATCCATCCTAGTAGCAACAAGATGTACCATGATCTGCGCCAACTATACTAGTGGTCCTACATGAAGCAAGATATCACCCAGTTTGTTGTGGAGTGTGACACTTGCGGTAGAGTCAAGGCAGATCATATGCGTGCTCCTGGATATCTGCAGCCCTTGCCCATTCCTATTTGGAAATAGGAGGATATTTCCCTCGATTTCATTGTGGGTTTACCCCGCACCTCCGCGGGCTTTGATTCTATTTGGGTCATTGTGGACTGTCTCACCAAGTCTACCCACTTTCTTCCGGTGGATACTAGATACACTACCAGGAAGTATGCGGAGATATACTTGGATCAGATTGTGACCCTACATGGAGTTCTCCTTACTATCATCTCTGATAGAGGGTCAGCTTTTGTCTCTCGTTTCTGGGAGCAACTCTAGGAATGTCTGGGTACTCGTCTTCTCAGAAGCTTAGCTTACCACCCACAAACTGATGGTCAAACTGAAAGGGTGAACTAGGTGCTCGAGGATATGTTGAGGGCTTGCACCATTTCTTTTCCTGAGAAGTGGGATAAGTGTTTGAAGTTAGCTGAATTTTCATATAATAACAGCTACCAAGAGAGTATCCGTATGGCACCATTTGAAGCTTTATATGGGCAGAAGTGTAGGACGCCACTGAACTGGGTTGAGGTAGGAGACCATGGATACTTTAGGCCTGATTTCATAAAGGAGGCTCAAGAGAAAGTAAGTATTATTCACAACCACTTGAAGGCAGCTCAGAGTCAACAAAAGACTTACATAGACAAGCGAAGAAGGCCCTTGGAGTTTGCAGCTAGGGATTATGTGTATCTCAAAGTATCTCCAATGAGAGGGGTGCATCGGTTTGGTGTGCATGGCAAGTTAGCCCCTCGGTATGTGGGTCTATACAAGGTGTTGCAGCCATGTGGCCCCGTTGCTTATCATCTCTAGCTTCCTGAAATTCTCTTAGCGGTTCATAATGTGTTTCATGTATCACAATTGAAGAAATGTCTGTGGGTTCCTGAAGAAGCTATGGAAATTGAAGGACTTTCGCTCCAACCTGATGTGTCTTATGTTGAGCATCCTGTGAAAATCTTGGATGAGAAGGAGAGAGTGACCAGGAACAGTGTGATAAAAAATTTCAAGGTGCAATGGCAAAATCATTCAGAGGCTGAAGCCACTTGGGAACAGGAGAGCTACCTACTAAAGCATTACCAACACCTCCTCTCTGGTTCTGATAGTTAGTTGATGCGTCGAAATGTATTCCCAACTCTTTCTCACACTAGGCACATGAAATCTCGAGTCGAGATTTTGTTTTAGGGGGGTAGATTTGTAACACCCTCGGTGTTACATTGCACTGTTTTGCTAAATATAGCATGAGCATCATGGTTATGTGCATATCTGTATAACAGGAATTGTAAAGCAATGTTTGGTCCTTGAAACATTTATATGAAACGAGAAAGCGAGTGTATGTTTCGTGTCACATAACGTTGTTATTATCCTAATCGAATTCCTTTTAAAACAAAAGGCTATAGAACGTTTTGCGAACGACGATAAACGTGTGCGGTCGAGGACACAGATAACTAGCTAGTAACTCCCGTAGGTCGGATTTGGGATTCGACGTGAAATCATTCGAATCGACGTCTTTCGTGTACGTTTTAGAAGAGGTCGACGAAGCCACCTTTCGCAATATTTGTGGAATGATCGGCTTAAGGAGTAGCGCAATGTCGTGACTGTGGTTGATGCCTTGATGTACCCCCTTGCGCATCGAGCAATTAGTTTAGCGTTTGGAGCACAGCGTACACGTTTTCTAACTACTTTAGAAACTGTGCACAGCACGTAGCTTAGCCCTGGGCGCGGTCACCACCCACGGCTGCTCGCCTGCTGCCGTTGCTGGCTCACTAGCACGCCAAAGCGACACGCGCAGGGCATGGTGCTACTGCCTTGGCTGCCTACCGCCACACGCTGGCGCGCGGGTCGCCTCGCCGTGCCTGCTGCGCTGCATCCGGACCGTCTACCGAGCTCTGCCGCGCCATACCACGTCCTGCATTGTTTTGGCCAGAGGCGCACGGGTCCCGCGCTACACGCCGCCAACGGCCAAGCCCTTCACTGCTCCGCTGACTTCTCTCGGCCACTCACGCGAAGGATGACAGCCTGCTCCCCATCACCTCAGCATCACACTTCACTGTGCCACTTTGTCTGGCGCTGCTCGCTGTGACGCCATGGCTGCCTCGTTGCCTTGCAGTAGCGGCCATGCAGACAGCCGTCTGGGGTACATCCTTCATGTCCTGCTCTCCCCTGACGTGTTGTGTGTTGGCTCGTAGCGTTGACGCCACGAACGGATCGAGCCAAGCCATGCTAGGACCTCCCCTGCCTCCGTTGTCTCCATGACCACCGAGACATTTCTTTGAAATTCGCGGTGGCAGCAGTCCCGGGTTACAATTTGATCACGTCCTCGACTCTGCTATGTATTTCCGCAGCCCTACCGACCCCACATCACCGCCTGTTGCTCCGTACTGTGCTTCAATTTTGTAATGCCACGCCATCGGGTCCATAAGACCAGGGTGCCCTGCGCCGTCGGCTAACCACGCGACCACAGCATCCCGGTCCAATTCCATGCTCTCCTAACCCCTCCTCCAGCTGGTCATCACCATGCTCACCACAGCCTAAGCCCTACCACCATATAGCAGTCGCTGGCACAGCCATGCCCTCGTCGTGCACCGCCGCACCACCTCACGCGCACGTGGCCAGCTCGGCTCGAGCCATCTCCGGTCGAGTCACCGCATCATTCGGTTCCATGGTGAGTCGCTGGTGCTCAATTGCTACTTGGTTTGCCCTGGCCTTGCTGACGTTCACCGGAATGGCATCGCCGTGACTGCAGGTTAACCGTCGTCGTGGTCCGACCTCCCGGTTGCGTCCCAGTTCATGTTTCCTCTGTCAATCGCTTCGCGTTCATTCCTAGGTAAGTGTCAGCTCGGTTATTGGGGCGGGGAAGGCCTGCTATGGCCGGCGTAGGTCGCCGGTGCCAGCGCGGCCGCGCCGGTGCGCACGCCTAGCCGTAGGGGTGTCGCGGGTGAGAGGATAAGAGTTTCCAAGGGTGTAGATGTAAAACCGTAGACTAGCGAAATAGTATCGTAGAGCTTGTAGCAAATACCGAATGGTTCGGAGACATTTTCGCATGATGCTGCCACACTGGGCCGTGCTGCCGAGCTGCGCTCTGGCCTGCTGCCGCGCTGGGCTGCGCTGTCGCGCTCGCGTCCGTGCGTTTGTGCCCGCGTGCTGGCGTCCGCGCGCGCGCCCGCTCACCGCTGGGCCGCGCTGCCGCGCCGGGCCGCGTCTGCGCGACCATTTGCTGGGCTGGGCCACGCGCGGGTGGGCCGCGAGTTAGCATTCATTTTCTTAATTTCCAGTAAAAATAGAATTGCTTATTCCAATTAGTTTTCAAGCTGAACTTTGATGAATTGTAGTAAATTGTGTAGTTGTCCAAAAATGGTGAGACTAATTTTGTTAGGTTCACAAAAATGCTCTCTATTTATTAGTGTAGTTAGTTCATAGTTAGCTGTTATGATGATAGGCTCATAAATTCTAATTAGAAAGCTTATTATTATGTAGATTAATATTTGTAGGAATTCGTGTGGCAAATTATTAATGATTTTAGTTTTAAAAATTTTACAGTAGGTTCACTAGGGTATTATGTACTTGCTGTAAATTTGGTAGCCCTAGAATGAGTTGCTAGATAGAGTAGCTAGTACCCTTGCTTTATCGTATATATCATAAATTAGCATTAGGAGTAAGGATATCTGTAGTTGCTATAATAATAATGAACATCATACTTCAAAGTGGTTATCAGTAACAATAGGTAGCCTAGTACCATGGTTGGTAGCAGTTGCTTAGTAGTTAAACAGATGAACTTTTATTTTATAAGTTGCTGCTATCGTATTATTAAATAGTGCATCATCATTTCATGTAGATCGCGAACTGGTAGACTTCGTGCCCGTCGGCAAGCCGGAGTACGACGAGGTGATCAAGGAGTACGAGGAGGAGATCTTTGCACAGGAGGACGCTTATGAGCCTGTTGGTGCTGACCCTGCTGACCCGTCGCCTGCCCAAGGCAAGCCTCGGTGCATAACCCCTATTTTAATGATCACTGAGTATTTATATGATGTGCATTTACGTTACAGGCATTTTGTGGAAACTACATGCATAAATATATCTACCTATGAGTCCTACTAGTGTAGGTCGAGTAGCTGCTATGCTCAGGATCTCGGTAGCGTGAGTAACCTGCCGTTACTCGCAAATAGGAAATAAAATATGGTTACTCATGATAAAATGGTGGAAACATAAATGGTGACCGGGCAGGGATATGATTTGGGCACTGGTGGGTGTGAGGGGTTGTGCCCTGTGGCCAACAGGGCATAACTCAGTTACACTTTTTCGCTGTCTGTGTCGATTAAGGACCGGTCATTGCATATGACTCTAGGCAAGTCATAGATTATTGTCCCGAGCGCATACTTGGGTATGGGCGTAGGGAAGGCTTGCTGCTCTCTTGTCGCGGATCCGGCTCTTTCTGGACCAACTGATTGGAGGCGGGGATGGTGGAGGTCCTTGTACCACACGGAGTCCGGGACTCAGGATGTGGGGGCTTGGAGTCCAAGTTTGGACGGTGACCTAGACACCTGGGACAGGAGAGTGGCGGGTTAGTCCTGCTTGTGCCTGGGGTACAAGCGGGGCGTATGTTTTCGGGGCACCCAGCTAGGCATATTGATTTGCGAATCGTCGGGCGATCCGGTACGGCTTGTCTGCGGTTTAGTTCCGTAGTAAGAACTGAAAGTGAAGAAAGGAGAAGAAATATGACTGATTGCTCAACCCTTGCTTGAATGTAGAATAGGTGCTTATATAGACTGGCTAGATGATAACTTAAAATGGCTAATAATAATAATACATAAATAAGGACTCACTGTTAGTATTGCTTCCTGCTAAAGAAAACCAGCAAACCATAAAGCCTATCATATTCCTTGGAGTCGGGAAATTATTCCCACTAGTCGGATAAGTCTTGCGAGTACATTGTGTACTCAGGGTTTATTTACCCCTGTTACAGGTGATGCCTGAAGAGTATCTTGTGTGGAGGGTTCTTCTGGTGGGCTCAGATGGAATCCTCGCCCCTTACCGCTAGATGTTATTTTTAAATTCCGCTGTTATCATTCCGCACTCTGGTATTTGGTATTGTAATAATATACTTTTTAAGAAACTCTAATATATGAAATGTACTATGTTGTAACTCGTTCTCATTATTGGACCCTTGGGAAAATGTGGATCTTTCGGGTTCTCCCTCGGGGTGTGCCCGATGGACACCGCTCATTGTAGCTTGCTTCCAGGGTGTTTAGTGTCTGGTGGAAGACGAGCGCCTCCGTAAGTATGCTATTTCAAGCGGTTCTGCCACAGGAATCCATTGATGATGTGCCTCAATAGTCATAGCGGGCACATAGGCAATGGCGGTGTTCTTGAGCAGGTTTGAGACCAATGGTCGCAAACAGATAAACTACAAGTGCACGACTATCAATATAGCTTTCACCCGAGAGTAATCCACAATATTAATTTCCATAGGGGACACGAAGTTAACTAACAAAGAATCAGGTTCATTCTATATTGGCAGAAGGGTATATGATATTGGGTACATACGATTTTTATGGTTATGATAAATGGATAGATAAGGTGGATACACAGAATTGTATACTTTGGGTTGCTAAGTCACTTAGGTGCGGAAAGGGATGAGAAGGGTGCTAAGCCAGCTAGCAACGGTGGACCAACGCTTTAAGAACTTGCCTGAACGTGATGGAATACAGAGATCAGACATGGTTGTCACCACCCACTGAGTACCACAAACAGTCCATGGGGAAAGCCACAAACACATGTAAGCGTATAGTCTAGACAAACCATGTCTACACTATATCTTACAAACCTAATCTAAATTCTGATAGTATTGATTAGGCACTCAGGTCAGAGCGGTGAACTCGTGAACAATTAAAGTAAGCACTTACCAAATCTAGATATCAATTACCATAAAGAATCCCGGATGCTTACTTACAACATGCCCGCATCTGCTGAAGTACAACTTGGGGAAGATGCTGATAGGCTTGGCTCTCCCCCACACTTTCCTCGCTCAACCCCTATTTTCTAATCTCTAATGATGTCAATAGACTAGCCCCACTGTCAGCCACTAAATTGGATGAAACATGTGAATGTATGAACATTTGTGAATAAAAAAGGAAAGTGACAAAGAAATAAGTAGAGGCTTGACCGTTACATCATGGAGTCAAAAGCATGGGGTGGCACACATGGTATCACACACACATATCCATAATCATTTGGGTAGTGTTTGGTTCTAGGGGTCATCTGGGATGGACTAGTGCGATCCTAGGATCACCGGTGTTTGGATGAGGGGCAGCCGAGGGTGGGTCTGTCCCTGAGGGGAATATATCCCTCAGATTCGAGGCACCCCCATTTGTTGGGAACTTCTAGATTTGTTGGGTATTTTCCCATTGCACTAGAGCTAAATCTATTTTCTTAGAATCTTCTAGAGATATTTTCACGAGCTCTAAATGTTTTATTTGGTTTATGTCATGTCCCGATGCATCTCTAGGATTTTCTCGAAATTTAATAATCGTATATACATTTTTCAGGGTGTAAAAGCCTTATATGGTATTTACCAGATTTTTTATTGTAAAAACTGATAAAAGTGCCTTGAAACCGCTTAACCTAGGCAGTGAGGTAATAAACTGTTTTAAGTGTAATGGTAAAATATCTTGAAATTCGTCCAAAAAATCAGACAACAAAAATAGTTCAACGAGGTAAATTTTTTTCCCTTCTACGCAGAAGAAGGGCTAGGGTTTACCTGTTAAGAGCTTAAATTGGGCCGGCCAAATTTGGTTTTTGCAAGCAAGGGCTAGACTTCACATGGCGCTTGAATGAAAAACAACACCCGTGATGAAATTGTGTGGTGTGTGAGGGTGTTTTTCTGGCGGTGTGAAGCAAATTTTCATAAGAGTTTAGGTGCACATTAATAATCTCCTTTCACGAAGGTTTACACACCCCCTTCATGAAAAATGTATTTTCATGACCGTTTTGGCAACACCTTCACAAAGAGGATTAATTTTGTGTGAGCTCGTTCTTAACTCATGAAAATTCACCATTGCCACACAAAATCTCTGTTTTTTTAGTGGAATTATTTTTGGTGAAAATAACCCTTCTTTTTAAACCCCGCAATTTTTATTTTAAAAACAATTTTAGCCACTAAAATTTCTAAGAAACCTTTTTCCTTATGTCGATAAGATATCTATACATAGAGTTTACCATTATTTTCTAGGCAAATAAAAGAAAATGTCTCTTCATACTAGGCACAATGTTGCTAACAAATTACAGTATTGCCTAGTAATGTTTTTTTTCCTAAAGGAGACATTAAGTGGTACAGTGTCAAGAGTTATTGTATTAGAGTAATTAATTTTTATACATGGTTTCAATACTTCAATGTATTGAAAAATCAGATATTCAAATTCCTCGTAAAAAAATTGATAGATGTGACCTGGTAACGGGCCGTCAGAATCTAAGGGCTGATCCCCCCCCCCCCCCCCCCCCCCCCCCCCCCCCCCCAACTCATGGGCTTTTTTTTTATGGATCCTAATATAGGCTCTCCAAAGAAAGGATTGGATTGAATCGGATTTCCTGTCAGAAGGATCGGATTCTCGCGGGTAGCCCCTTGTAGCCGCGTGGATCGTCGGATACAGCCGGCCCTTGGATTGGAGTTGGAGGTAGGGCTTAGCAGTGACGGCGGCGCTGCAAAATGAGCCCATGGGCTGTTCTAATCCAATTAGCACGTGTCAGTGCTTGTTTGTTTGTGAAGGCCCTTGGATTGTAGGGTAGGATTGGCCCCTAGTTCAAAAAGGATCGGGGTGGATTAGGATGATGAGGCTTTAAAGAACGGATCGGATCGGATTGGGACTGAATCAACTCATTTGGGATTGGATCTTAGGATTGGAGTGGGCCGGGGTTAGGGCCGGATTGCGACGCATTACCACTTACTACCAGCTACGCCTCATTTTCAAACAAAATTGGGAACGAAAGAGCATATGTCCTCCTTCTCTGACAGGTTTTTTCAACCAGCGTGACGCAACTGACGCTCGAGCAACACTCGGACAGATTTTCTTGTTGCGGCCGGCTTATTGACGTACGTGAACATGACACCGATAGCCGCCTAGCCTGTCATCTGTCAAGCCGTGCTAAGGCTCCAATCAGCCCGTGCTCATCAGCTATCACCTGTCCAGCCCACATATCCACATCCCAGTCCCCATCCATTTTCAGGCCCCCAAAGGATTGGCTTGCAGTACGTACCAGCTCTCTTTAAAATCAAAGGAGCTGTTAGTCTAGTCGTGCCAAAAAAGATAGCAGTTCAATGGATTGCCAAGAACCTTTGGCACACACTACGAGAGTAGCAAGCTTTTTGGGCTTTTGACGCCGGCGCTATTAGCTTGCCGCACGCCAACTTGTTTTTTCCCGTTGCATCTACAGCTCTCAGATCTGCTTAACATATCTTTCGGAGGATGTTACTTATTGCTACTATTAGATGGCTTGCTAATAAGAAGTTTGTTCTTTATAACATTGAGATCTTTTATAATGGTTGGAATCGTTTTCTATTGCCTCCGCAAAATAGCTATTTGTATTGATTTTATTCGTCCAAAGACAACATGATCATTGTGCACGGCCCTCCACCTAGACCCCACGCCGAACTCGCCGGTCTGCCCCAATCGCACGCACCTCGCTCGCGTGCTCGCCCTAGCCGCTCTGCCCTCTTTCCTCGCACGCCGCCGACACCACCACCCTGCCCTCGTCGTCGCCCACCGCGGTGGCCGCCCTGCCCTCGGCCCTGCTGTCCCCGCTGTCGCCCTGGCCTCGCCCCCACCGTCGTTCTCGTTCAGATCCGGTCCGTGGAGATTTCGGAGTCCGTCTTACGGCTCTGCAGCTTCGACGCTGCTGGCAACGGTGCCGGCAGCATCTCTGTAAGCCTTCTCTTTTACATGGAGCTCCTAATTTCCCTGAGAATTCGTTACTTTCTTTCAGTAAGCAGCATCAGAGTATGTGTTTCCCACTAGCAAATGGAAGAATAGAGGGGGAAATGGGACCAATGCGATTCACCTAGGAACTAGCATTCTCCTGATTGCCAGAGTTATTTTTCTGTTAAAAGATTTTGTGATTGATCGGTGTTTTGCCTTTAAAGTTTTACAGATAGTAATCAGTGTTGTGATAGACCATCGTCAAGTCTTTTAAGTCCTAAACAAGTTGGGATAGGCTAGAGTTGAAACCCAACAGAAACAATCAAGGTTCAGGCACGTGAATAGCTGTCTTCCAAGCACTCCTATCTAAGGCTAAGTCTTTGGGTATATTCCATCCTTTCAAGTCTCCTTTTATTGCCCCTACCCAAGTCAACTTCGGTCTTCCTCTGCCTCTCTTCACGTTATTATCCTGACTTAGGATTCCACTACGCACCGGTGCATCTGGAGGTCTCCGTTGCACATGTCCAAACCATCTCAACCGGTGTTGGACAAGCTTTTCTTCAATTGGTGCTACCCCTAATCTCTCACGTATATCATCGTTCCGAACTCGATCCCTTCTTGTATGCCCGCAAATCCAACGCAACATACGCATTTCCGCGACACTTAGCTGAAACAATTGAAACAATTTTTGTTGGGTAGCCAAATGATTTGCCTGCTTGAACATGTTCAAGTTGTTGATTAACCCGTATCCTTTGTCACCCCAATTATAAGTTATATAACTTCAGAATGGTTATGCCAGCTGCAGTTTGATCATTGCACTACAGATCATGGAGATAGCTAAATACTAATCACAGTATCTGAGGCTGAGCTGCTAGGCTGTTTATTTCTATGGTAATAATGATTTACCTCAATGGCACAAATATCTACAGGCCTTGATTTCTCTCCCTGTACCTCAGAAATGTGCAGGTTGTTACTGAAATACGACCTCTAAATGTTTGTTTGGACAAATGAAAATCATATAACCTAAGTATGCAAGCATGATTCTGTAGCGAAATTAGTAAAATCTGACTTCATTGATATCTAAAGGTTTAGTAGCTGTGCTGCCAGAGCTGGTGCGATGGCTGGGATGGAACCCCCTGGGGATTGTTAAAAGAAAAAGATCCCAAAACCATTAAAGCAATTAATGCAATGCAATAGAAATAGCAAGCAAAGACTTACTGAACATCCACGCTATTATTTTCTTCCTCAACCTAAGCTAAACAGATAAATTTGTAATTTCATCAAAGCTTAATATTGGTCAACTTAATGCTTCTGTGATCAAGGCAACCAATCAAAAGGACAAGTTTTATATAGGTGAAAGTTAAGTTTCTAGCTCTTATTTCATCATAATAGAACTGTAATTGATCCTATCTCTTCTGAGAAAAAAGAGGAACGTACCAGTAAGCAAGAAAAATGGGAAAGGGGTTGTGCTTGTGTGTTTCCTTGTGGGTCTTCCATTGTAGCATTTGGCTGTGTTGTGTTTGAATATCCATGACTTGAAACTGATGGCAGGTCAATATTGACGACCAGGCACATCTACGGCCCCCTGCCTCAGTACATCAGACTCTGAAACTGAAGGCCCATCAATGTTATCCATGTTAGTACCAATTCTTGTCTCAACATCCTCATTTGCTGAACAATTTAGAGCATTGTTGTCATAGTAATCTTGATTCCTGCAAAGCAACCTCATCAGAAGAGTGTACATCTCATGTTTTGAATCATAAATTTGCAGGAAAATGTTTTCACCTGACATCTATTCGATTAACTGATGGGGATTCATCTAGAATATGGACCTGACATGGCCGAGCTGGATGATCTGGTTGCCGGCGCCAGGGATGGGGATGGAACGGCCACAACAAAGCCCACTGCCGAGACCTCCACTGGCATCTCCATCCAACGTCGTCGCAGGTAACCGCAGCGGAGTGCGACAAGCTCGATGACCCCAAGGCCAGGCGGCCCTCCTCCATGCTGCCCTTGGCCCGATCAAAAGCGGGAGGCCTCTTCCGCTTCGCCCTTGGACAGAGCTCGGCAGCAACACCGCCGTTCGCTAGATCGAGGCCGGCGGCCTCTTCCATGCCGCCCTTGGCCAGATCGAGGCCAGGCCGCGCTGTCGTTGACCAGATCGAGGCCAGGCCGCCCACCTCCGCGCCGCCCTTGGCCGGATCCAGGACGTGAGGACCCCCTCTGCGCCGCCATTGACCGGATCCAGTCAGAGTGCTGGAGCTCGAATGAACCCTAGAAATAAGCTATATTACTTGAATTATTCATCCCAACTATACTACTCAAAAAAATATTTATGTAACTATAGTACTTAATTGAATCATACACCCTAACTATACCACTCAAAATATTTTTTTTGCAATTATGAATTTACCTTTTTACCCTTCATTAAATAAAAGAACTATGAAAAAGGAATTACATCTTCTTTATTTAGAATCCTAATCCTCTCAATTTTAAAGGCGATGGGAGACGACGTGACGCATATGGGTTCACCGAACATAGACACCTATCGCCTCACTCTCATCGTCTCTCATCGCTTTCTGCCTTCCTAGCCATCAGATCTACGATGTGAGCCGTCAAAATTCCCCTCAACCATTATAAAAAATTTATATACCATTATTAGCTCGGCTATATATTGTGATGTTTCTGGAATTTTCGTAACCCTGTGTGCTTTTAGAGAGTGACTTTGGACGGGATAGAAAAGGTTGCTGATGTGGATTACCAAGATGCTGGAAAGATGAAAATCCATGTGGGATCAAGCAGGCCTAGGAGAGAAGGTGTACTCTTTTATGTGGTTGTTGCAAAACCAAAGCCTCACAGCTACCCATAGGATCGGCCGGAACCCAAAAAGCTACTCAGACTTGTCAGCAGCCCTGCCCCCTCGCCGTCTGCTCCAACTGAGGAAGCCTCTGCTGTAGCCGATGACCAAGAGCATTTGGACCAGCCGGCTGAGACTCGGCCCAAGAGGAACAGAAGGCCCAACCCAGCGGTACTTGGCCCTGAGTGGCGTGTGTGAGTGATATATATGTATCGAGAGAGGAAGGGCAAGGTTATCAGAAAACTGTGAACTCTAAACTTTTATCAAGCATTCATCTGAGATTCTCTCCTGTGTTCTTCCTTCTCTCCCAAGTTGCTCCTCCCCCCACCTCTCTGCTATCATTTGGTATCAGACTATCCAGTCCTGGATCCCGATTTGCCCCACGCGCACTTCACCCGCATTCAATGTGCCCGCGGCGCCATGGATCCGAACCTCAAGCTCGTGCTCGACGAGATCAACCGCTGGTTTGATGCCCAAGACCAGAAGTGGGAGTCGTGCTTCTCCAACCTCGAGCGGGCTCACTCTGCTCGCGCCAACGAGGTCGATCAGCGCGTCTCCGCCCTCGAATCGACGGCTGCCGTCCTCGAATCGGACCGCGCCGAGCTCGCTAAGGCAGACGTCCACGCGGGGCTCACCAACCTGGAGGCTGTCTACGTCGACCGGTCAGACGACGTCCACATGCGCCTCTCCGCCCTTGAATCCATCCGCGTCGACAACATGTTCGCCGAGACAGCGGACCGAGTGACGACCCTAGAGACGGCGGCTACGGATCTGGGCACCTAGCGCCCCGAGGTTGAGGCTCTCATCGACGATCTCAAGCTGGAGGTCCAGAAGATCTCGAAGACTTGGGATCACGCGTCTCTGGCTTCCTTGACTCACCCTCCTGGGTTCCTGCTTCACCCCATTGCGGCCGGACCCGGCGTACTCGGTATACCTTTATCGGCGACCGGGCGTGCCTCTGCCGGAGCATTCGCCGATGGGCCCTGTGGGCACCGCGTTCCAACCTCGCCACGAGATCTTGCGGCCGGGTTGCAAGCGACCCCGTCCCATGTCCCGGCCAATGGTATGAACACCGCTCCTCACCCTATTTCGATTCCTCAATTGGCACCGCTTCCTCGCCCACCACCACCGCCACCGCCAGCCCCAAATCTACCACCACCAGCCCCAAATCCTCACTTAGGTCGTTTGCCTAAACTTACTTTTCCCTGATTCAATAGTGAAAACCCCCGTTCCTAGCGTACCTTAGCTGAGGATTATTTTGCCATGTATGGTGTCGAGTCCCCAATGTGGATTCGAGTGTCCCGCCAGCATGTCGATGGTCCCGTGAAGAGGTAGATTCATTCATTTGAGACCACTATTCCCCATTGTACCTAGACCGAATTTTACAACTCCTTCATGACCGATTTGACCGTGATCAACATGAAATCCTCATCCACCAACTCTTTTGGGTTAAACAGACTTCCACTGTGTCGGCCTATGTCACCCAATTCGCTGAGCTCGTTGATCAGATGTCTTCTTACTCCACCTCCACCGATCCACTGTACCACACTATGCCTTTCATCGGCGGTCTTAAGCCTGAAATCTGTTCTGTTGTCTTGATGCAACGCCCAAAAGACCTCGACACTGCTTGTACGCTCGCATTGTTGCAGGAAGAGGTGGCCGGCCCCGTGATGTCCAAGCCGTCGCGCTATGGTGATTGGTCTTCTTCATCAAGGAGTTCTTCACCATCCAAGTATAATGCGCAAGTGCCTCCTCGTCAAGACAAGTTGCCCATTGCTGCTGCGGCGGGAGACTCTGCTGGTGTTGCTACGCCTGAGTCCAAATTGGCGGTGGTTAAATCTTACGCCGGGCTATGGGCTTATGTTACCGGTGTGCTGGCAAGTGGAGTAAAGATCACAAATGTCCACCTGACATTTTGCTTGCTGTGATGGACATATGGGATTCTGAAGAGGCTGCCGAGTGCCCTCCACTGTCACCGAAAGACGACTCTGCTCCAGAGCAACTCTATTTAGCACTCTCTAAGGCTGCTGCTGGTGCTTCCATGGTTGTCCGCACAATGCAGTTTGAAGGATCAATTGGTGGACATCCTGTATTGATTTTGCTTGACTCTGGGAGCTCTGCATCCTTTATCAGCAAATCTGTGGTTGCCAAGTTAACTGATGTGCAGCATAAAGCTATTGCTAGTACTGTCAAGGTTGTAGGGGGTGGAGTTCTGCATAGTGAGGGGCTCCTGTGTCAGCTTCCTTGGTCTGTTGGCCAATGTGAATTCCATTCGGATTTTAGAATCTTGGATCTGCAGTCTTTTGATGCTATTGTGGGGATGGACTGGCTTTCATCCTTCAGCCCAATGCACATTCACTGGGAACAAAAGTGGCTGGCTCTTCCTTACAATGGTCAATTTACTGTGCTGCAAGGTATGACTTCCCAGCGTCCGGCAACTCTGTACCTTCAAGTCTGTCAGTTATCTGACCCCAACTCGGAGAATGACGTACCGGCTATGTTGCCCCCTGAGATCGGCGCTCTGGTCGAACAGTTCAAGCACTTGTTTGAGCCGCCAACATCGCTGCCTCCTTGTTGGGCATGCAATCACACCATACCTCTAATTCCTGGTGCTCGTCCGGTATTTGTTCGGCCCTATCGCTATCCTCTAGGACTGAAAGATGAGATTGAAAGTGTCTGACATATTGAAGCAAGGTCTCATTCAACCAAGTTCCAGCAGTTTTTCCTCTCCAGTATTACTCGTGAAAAAGAAGGACGATACTTACAGATTCTGCGTGGATTTCCGGCATCTCAATGCTTTGACAGCAAAATCTAAATTTCCAGTGCCGGTGTTTGATCAGTTCACAGGCACTCGGCAAAGGCCAAATTACACTCAGCAAAGCATTTGCCGAGTGCGGCGCTCGACAAAGAACACACGGCAAAAAATTGATCGGCAAAGCCCTCTTTGCCGAGTGTCTTTTATCGGGCACTTGGCACAGGCTTTGCCGAAAGCCCCGGCGGCACTCGGCAAAGAAAAGCGACCGTCACGGCGCCGGCCCCGTTGACAGTCGCTTTGCCGAGTGTCCACCCTAGAGGCACTCGGCAAAGATTTTTTATTTAAAAAAAAAATCTTTGCCGAGTGCCCTCTATCCGGTCCTCGGCAAAGATGTTTTATTTTTTTTCTAAAGATTCTTTGCCGAGTGCCCCCTGGCCAGTGCTCGGCAAAGTTTGAATTTTTTTTTTTAAAAAAAATTCTTTGCCGAGTGCCCTCTGACCCGCACTCAGCAAAGTTTGAATTTTTTTTAATTTTTTTTGCCGAGTACCATGGTCATGGCACTCGGCAAAGCTGAAAAAATAGTTTTCCGAGTGCCCATTTTTCCAGCTTTGCCGAGTGCTGTGACCATGGCACTCGGCAACGGGGTTCTTTGCCGAGTGCAACACTCGGCAAAGTGACCCAAAACGGCAATTTTTAATTTTTTTTACATTCTATCATGACAAATAAATTCATACAAACATATATCACATATATATCTCATCCATCACATATATATCTCATCCATCCACACATCCATCCGCACATATCACATCCATCACAATATATATCACATATATAATAATAAGTGCTCATGTCCATCCAAATAAATCCACAAGTCCATCAAAGTCCACAAGTGCATCACAAGTATATCACAAGTCCATCACCAAGTGAACAACAAATGAAAAAATATAACGTGCACTCATCTTGGCCACTGCGACTGTGCTGAAGGCCCAGCTTCATCATTCGGAGGTGCATAAGGTGGATTATTCGAACCACCATCAGATGGAGACTGCACAAAGGAGAAAAGATTGCATGTGAGACAAGATTATTTGGATAGCTAATCTAGGAAGGTAGATGCCATACAAGCAAAGCACAAGCGTAAGTAAAAAACTTTCATACTCACAGGAGTAGCTGCAGCTGCAGGACCCGGAGGCGGAGGTGGAACCAACAGCCCAACTGGCAGAGAGAAGCCCACACGTTGCCCAAGCCCTTGTAGGAACTCCGTAATGTCTGCCAGCCTCTGCGCCTAGGCCTGCTGCTCGGCCTCCAGCTGGGCCGCCATCCTCTGGTGCTCGGCCTTCAGCTCCTGACGTTGCCTCATTTCTTGTTCCAGCCGGGCCTGCAATATTTCATTCCAATGTTTCAGTAATGCAAAACTAATTAAGGTGTGTAAAGATCAATGTATGACGAGTAAAACATGAATAACCTCGAGTGCGTCGACCCAGTGCTGTGCAGCGGTCGGCCGTGTGTGAATGGCCGGGCTCTCGCTCGTGTTTCGTGCTC
Source organism: Miscanthus floridulus (assembly GCF_019320115.1). Lineage (NCBI taxonomy): Eukaryota > Viridiplantae > Streptophyta > Magnoliopsida > Poales > Poaceae > Miscanthus > Miscanthus floridulus. Next base: position 41,666,823 of record NC_089588.1, read on the forward strand.
GGATTTGGGAGAGAGAGGGAGTAGAGGCCGTGTCGATGATGCCGTCGCCAAGCCAGAACCGCCCATGCTTCTTGCCTTGCCCTGCCCTCATGACGGCCCCTCCATCGAAGTCCTGGGTGCTCGGATCGTGGTCTGGCCCATGGAGCGACCTCGCTACCTCAGTGTACTCACTGATGCGGGAGTGGATGCTCGGGTTCGTGTATGCCTCGGGTGGGTCCTCCAGGTTGAAGGAGACATCGGATGTCGCCTTGCCCTTGTGGGCCATACACCATGCCTGGAAGTCCGAGCAAGCCTGGCCACTATGTGACGCCGACTGCGAGAAAGATAGCACGATGATTAGAAATCAGGCAGAACTGAGCGTCACAATAGATAAATGAATTCACGTACCCATGCTTGTTTGTATCCGGCGAGGCTGCGGCTGCCTTGATGGTGTGCTGGACCTTGCATCTGCAAACGACGGTCCCGGGCATCCCTGTGCATCTTGAGGTACTCCTCCGTGAACCACCTCTCCACCATCATCGCCCAGCACTCGGGATACGCTTAGCACCACCAGGGAATCATCTACACGTCATCAAGTATTGGACATATAACAAGATCAAATTAAACCAACTTAATCTCAAAACGAATCAATATTGATGTTCTTCATTTACCTCAAGGTACTGCTCCCGGGTCAGCTGCATCTCTCTTGCGTCTTTCTTGGTTTTCCTCTCTCCAAGCTTTGACCCATAGTAGGTTACGATGGCCTGGATGCGCACCTCGTGATGCATGTCGGTGATGAGTTTTTTACAGGCTTTGGTAGTCACTTGCTCCGCCCTAGCCTCAAATCCCTCCTCGCATCTATAATAAGTCTGCATACAAAAGCGATGTATCCATTCATTATTTCAAGAAAAGTCCAATGAATGCGACGTATTGAGCAATGTTGTGCGAGGGAGACTTACCCAAAACTCTGCCTTCACCCGCGCCGCCTTGTTGGGGTACTCCGCATCGAGGGCAATGGCGTAGTGGTTAAACGAGTAGGCCAGCTCCATCTTCGATGCGTACGTGACAATGCCGGGGAAGTGTTGCCTGCACAGAAGACCTAGGATGCCGTTGACTAGCCGTGCGCTACCACCTGACACAACCACCCAGTTCCTGCACAAGTGATTAAGAAAAACTATTAGTTTTTTTTCATCATACCATATGAAGTAGTGGTGATAACATATAAAGTTACTTACTTTTGCCCTTTGGGGCGAATCACTGGGCGTTGATGAGGAAGCGAAACCTGTGGGAGGCTCGCGGGACCTTGCAAGTAGACACTCGAAGAGGAGTCGGAGGAAGCGGAACCCGTGCCTGCCGCCTCACACTCGTCGTCCTCGTGCGGCCCCTCCTCCTCGTCTGTCTGCTGAACCAGCTCCTCGTCCAACTCGTCCACGGGTGCCGCCTCCTCCTCCAGCTCCTCCTCACGCGGCATGGGAGGAGACGGCCCCCTCTTGCGGCTGGCGGTCCTCCTCCTCCTGTCCGATCCCTCTGCCGCCCCCTCCGCCTCCTCCTGCAGCCGGCGTGGTCTTTGGTAAATCGAGTTCACGGACCTATGATGGTCGCCCACCATCTTTGTTCAATCACCTGCAATAGAAAAGAAAAATAAGACGTAATTAGAAATAGGTGCAAAAATGAACAAAACATAATTACAAAAAACATAGTAATACATGTATTAGAAATATATGCAAAAATGAACAAAACATAATTACAAAAAACATAGTATTACATGTATTAGAAATAATCTTCATGATTGAGATTAGCTGGATCATAGGTCTCGTCATCACTATCAACATTGTCCAACTCATCAACACTATCCGAAGGAGGAATGTTGTCTTCATTGTCATTGCCTAAACGTAATCGCTCAAGCATTTGTATGTCCTTCAGATTTCGCACCTCGTCTCCAGCGTCCTCGTCATCATCCCTTTCATTGTCTACTTCCATTCCTATCTCTTCGGTTAAGTCTATGTCAAACCTCCCTTGTAGCCCCTCTTCTTGATAGAACTCTCCATCATATGTGTTTGGGTTGAAGTTGTAATCTTCATCGTTTGGGGCAGGTAGTTTATTGTGTGGCGATACCTTGTGCACAATAGACCAACCCTTAAGATGCTCGGCGTCTTTGCACGCATATGACGTATAATAAACCTGGACGGCCTGTTGAACCACAATGTAGACATCTTTTCCTGGATAGACGGAATCCTGTTGAATCTCGACTAGCCCAAGCTTAGGGGCCCGTCTCGTTACTCCAGGATGAAACCAGTGGCATTTGAATATGACAGGAGTAAGAGGTTTGGAACCATAGAATGATAGTTCGTAGATTTCTTCAATTCTTCCATAATAGTCGAGTCCATCAGTGTCAGGCGTAACAACTCCGCTATTTGTGGTTTTTCGATTGGGTCGACTCTGCTCGTAGCTTGCTGTGTGAAAACGATATCCATTCATGTCATAACTGGTAAATGACTTGACCCTAACGACACAGCCATTTGCAACCTATCTCAGCTCGTCACTTATAGGCGCATCAGTTTGGGCTTTCTGTTTGAACCAACAAATGAAATCGGGGCTCTCTGGTCTCGCACCCTATGAAAGAAGGGTATCATTTTCTTGCGAGGTAGGTTGCCTTGATCCATGCCAGGATTGATGAAGAAATTCCCTGTACCAATGAGAAACAAGGGGGTTGGACGAAGAAACAAGGACATACGGCGAAATGAAACAAGTTCGTTCAGAACTTACCCAATGAATGGCTGCACCTCAACAAGGTTGGTCAACACATATAGCATGATACTGCGCCACTCTTCATTTTTCAATTGCTTAGTGGTCGATGCACTTGCGCTTCCGAGTTGCCCTTGGAAAAGGCTGAGGTTTGATTAATTTTCGCCAGTATTGTAACGAGGGGGTGGATTATAAACGCTAGGAAGGTTCTTAGTGTAGTATTTCTCTTTGAAATTCGACACCTCCTCTAGAATGTATGCCTCTGCAATGGAAGCCTCAATTTTGGCTTTATTTCTACATTTTTTGCGAAGAGTCTTCAGACATCTATCGATTGGATAGCACCAACGGTCCTGCATGGGCGCCCCCATCCATGCCTCATACGGGAGGTGCACAATCAAATGCTGCATCGGCAAGAAGCAGCCGGGTGGAAAGATCTTCTCCAACTTATAGAGCAACACGGGTGCCGCTTTTTCCAAGTCATCAATGATAGTCTGAGAGAGCTCCTTGGCACAAAGTTGGTAGAATAAGTAGCTCAACTCTGCCAGCACTTGCCAGACATGCTCTAGGACATAGCCTCGAACCATCGCCGGTAGAAGCCGCTCAATCAATATGTGGTAGTCATGACTCTTCATCCCGTTGACTCGTAGAGTGCCTAAGTTCACTCCCCTCTTTAGATTCGCTACATACCCATCAGGGAACATTAGCATCTGGATCCATTCAAGTACTTCCCTCCTTTGGTCCTTTTTCAAGATGAAATCGGCCTTAGGCCTTCTCTAGGTCTTGCCACGACTAGGAGGCTGCATCTCTTGATTTGGTCTATCGCACAACGTTGCCTAGTCCACTCTAGCCTTAGGGTTGTCCTTAGACTTTTTAGTGTCCATGAGTGTTGCCCAAAGTGCCTCGACGACATTCTTTTCAGTGTACATTACATCAATGTTATGTGGTAGAAGAAGGTCATCGAAATAGGGGAGCCTCGTCATGCCCGAGATATGAGTCCACATATGTTACTCACCATATCCCACAAAACCACCTTCTTCATTGGGCACGAGAGCATCTATCTGAGCATGAACCTTGGCACTAGTCATCATCTGCGGTGCAGGGTTTGTCACTTTGACACCTTTCGTAAAGTTCTTGATGTCTTGTCTGAATGGATGGTCAAGAGGTAGGAATTAACGATGTCTGTCGAACGATGAATACTTGCCACCCTTCTGCAACCAAATGAACCTCACACCTTCCTTGCATATTAGGCATGGGAACTTCCCATGAACACACTAGGCATAGAATATCCCATAGGCCAGGAAGTCATGCAGGGAGTAGTGGTACCAAACGTGCATTTTGAAGGTTGTCTTTGTAGCTCGATCGTATGTCCATACCCCTTCATCCCAAGCACGGACCAATTCATCAAACACAGGCTCCATGAACACACCCATATTACTCCCTGGGTGTCCAGGAATTATCAACGATAAGAATACGTTATGTCGTTGAAAGGAGACACCGGGGGAGAGATTAAGGGGGGTAACGAAGATGGGCCAACATGTGTATGGGGCAGCCATCATTCCATAAGGATTGAACCCATCTGTTTCCAACGCGACACGTACATTACAAGCCTCATCTGCTTTGTCATGATGTTTGTCATTAAAGCGGGTCCAAGCTTCACCATCGGATGGATGTACCATCTTGTCAGGATTATACCATTTGCCATTTTTGTGCCATGTCATCTGTTTCATGGATTCCTCGGTCATGTATAGCCATTGGATCCTCGGTAGGAACGAAAGGTACCATAGGATTTTCATGGGAATCGTAAGTTGCCTCTTCTAGCCATCATCAGAGTCTACCTCTAGGTACCTGGAGGATTTACACTTTGGACAGAACTTTGCATGCTCGTGTTCTTTCCTAAATAGGACGCACCCCTTCGGACAAGCATATATCTGCTCATACGGCATCTTAAGTGCACGAAGGAGTTTCTGTGACTCGTACATGCTCTTTGGCAGAATGTGGCCCTCAAGAAGTAGGGTGCCAATCACGGCCAACATCTTATCAAAGCCTTCTCGACTCAAGTTTAACTCAGACTTCAACCCCATTAAGCGTCCAATGGCATCCAGTTGAGACACCGTTGATCGATTGTGAAGGGGTTTCTGTGCCGAGCCCATCATGTCGTAGAACGCTTGTGCGGCTGCCTCCATCTCCTCCTTCTCACGTCCCTCGTCGAACTATCCTTGGTGAAAGTCATCTAACATGTCTGCTACCCCGGCATCAGCATCAAAAGCCTCCACCCGTGGTCTCACCACCTCCTCTCTCATACGATGGGCTTCACCATGGTGGACCCACCGGGTGTAGTCCGACGTAAATCCATTCTTCACAAGATGTTTACCCATTTCCACCTTGTTTACCCTTCTCTTGTTTCCACATTTGCTGCAGGGACACAAAACTAGGCAATGTCCTTTAGCAGCCTTGCCAAATGCACTGTTCAAGAAAGCATCAGTCTTGTTCATCCATTCTGTGGTGTAATCACTCTGACTTCTCCAGCCCATGTACATCCACTGACGGTCATCCATCCTCTAACATATGTATCAGCAAGTAATGTAACCATCAATTGCATCTACATGGTGTTCCTACTGTCTAATAGGTGAGGATAGGTCCTAATCCCACCTGCAAATGCGTAGATGAGGTTAGTTTCCATGCTCTACTCCTATCCGAGATAGAATTTTGACAGCACCTCACCGCTGTTCTCTAGATACACGTCCTGCCAAAGAAGAGTGCGTATCCGGAGAACAACAGGGAGGTGATGCCGAAACACTGTCTCAGACCGAAGCAGACCATGGAAACTAACCCATCTACGCATCCGCGGGCTATCCAAAAAACGTGGACAATCTGAAACAGATATGGTCATAGATATGCAAAGATCTGCATACCTCCAACCGTATCTCTTTCGAACGGGAGACGCCTAACTGGGTTACGCGATCAACGACCATGATACAGAAAGAGGGGTTATACCTAGGGTGGCGGCAGAGTCAGGCTAGCGGGGCCGTGGCGGGTCGGTGCAGTGGCGAGGCGACGCGGTGCAGGCAGACCAGCACAGCGACAGGAACTCTGACTCGGCTCCGACGGGCTGTTCTCTACAAAAATGGAACAAAATACTGTCATTTAAAAAAAATTTGGCAGAACCTCCCCTGCACGGTGAGGTTTCCAAAACCTGCAAAAAACAACGGCACGATGGCCGACAAGCACATGTCTCAAGAGAAGCCATGTAGTTTGGATATCAATCCATGCAGAAGAATATATCCAAGTAGTACCACTACTTCTACTACTACTTCCACTATTGCTACTACTACTATCACTAGTTCTACTACTACTACTACCACTATTGCTACTACTACTACCACTAGTTCTACTACTACTACTACCACTACTTCTACTACTACTACCACTAGTTCTACTACTACTACTACCGCTAGTTCTACTACTACTACCACTACTTCTAATACTACTACTACCACTAGCACTACTACTACAACTAGTACTAATACAACTATCACTACCACGACAACAACAAGAGAGAGGGCATACCTGATGGGCGCCAGGGGTAGGGGCAGGTGGCGTCGGGGTTGGGCTCGGGGTCGCCGGAGTCGGGAACGGGGTCGGGCACGAGCGGCGTCGGGGCAGGCGGTCCATGGGGCGCGCCCGGGGGCAGGGCCGACTCCTACTACTCCTCCTCCTTCTCCTCCTCCTCCTCCTCCCCTCCTCCCCATCCTCCTCCTCCTCCTCCTCCTCGCCTCCTCCCCCTCCTCCTCCTCCTCCCCTCCTCCACCCACCGGCGTTAACGGGCTGGCGTGGGTGAGCTGGCCACGCTTGGCCACACGCGAGCGCAGGGGCGGGGGCGGGGGCAGGCGCGGCGTGCGGCGCGGGGAAGGGTGGCGGCGCGTGGCATCAGCGGTGGCCCGTTGGCTGGCGGGCGAGGGGGCGGCTGCGGGCGCGGCGCACGGGGAGGGGAGGGCGGCGCGCGGCGCGGGGGCGGGCCAACGTTGGCGGGCGGTGGCGCGGGGATGGCCGGGAGTGGCGGCGCGGGAGCGGCATGCGCGGGCAGGGCAGGACGGCGGCGCACTTGTGTGCATGTGTGGGAGGGAGGGAGGTAACGATTGGGCCAGTTTGTCTAAGTGTGGATGGGTCGGTTTGCCGAGTGCCAGATCGCGGAACTCGGCAAACGTGTTTCCCTTTTTTTTGAAATCTAAACCCTAAACCGCACTGCATCGTATTTTTTATAAAAAATACCACTTTGCTGAGTGCCGGGCGGAGAGGCACTCGGCAAACATTTTTAAAAAAATTGGCACGCTCTTTGCCGAGTGCCTGGCAGCTGGCATTCGGCAAAGAGCATGTTTGGCGAGTGTCAAAAGATGACACTCGGCAAACCACTCGGCAAACCAATTTTTTTTGTATTTTGACCTCCAAACTTTTTCTGTAGTCCTCTTACAGTACTTAGTACTCCATGTCGAAATTTGGTACATTTCCCGAACTATTTGCTATATCAGATATCACATGTGGAGATGTCCTGGTTTGTAAGCATAGTACGTGATAACGTGCACCAAACCTTCTCAAATTTTTATCACATCCTCCACATACGATATCATGACATCTCGACAAGTTTCATGATTTTCAGACTTCGTTTGCATTTTATATAATTTAAAAACAATTCGTCCGCAAGTTCGTGGTCATGTTTCGTGAACAAGATGTTCCAAATTTCGGGTCCATTCCTAGATACACTATACTCAATACCATGAATATCATTTTTTGAATCATTAAATTCCATTATTCGATGCACGTGCAGTTCAATTTTGCATTTTCCGAAAAAATTCAATTAAATGAAATAAATTAACTAAATATAGCAAACAGTTCGGGAAATGTGCCAAATTTCGACATGGAGTACCAAGTGCTGTAGAAGGAAAAATTTTGGAGTTCAAAAGTGGGAAAAAAATAGTTTGCCGTTATTCTTTGCCGAGTGTCAGGGTCTGGCACTCGACAAAGAAGTGGTTTACCGAGTGTCTACCCGCTGGCACTCGGCAAACCTAGACAGCAGGCGGCGGCCGTTACCTGACGCCGCTTTTTGCCGAGCGCCAGGGTTTGCCGAGTGGCTGACACTCGGCAAAAAGGGCCTTTGCCGAGTGTCTGGCTTTGTCGAGTGCCTGACACTCGGCAAATCCTTCTTTGCTGAGTGTATATCATTGCCGAGTGCCCGACTTTTAGCCCTCGGCAAAGAAAGTTGCACTCGGCAAAGGCCCTGTTTCCCGTAGTGGTTGATGGACAAGTTGTCTCAAGCCAGTTGGTTCTCCAACTTGGATCTTCACGCCGGTTTTCATCAGATACTGGCATACTGCTAGAACCCGGTGAGGAATTCAAGACCGCCTTCCAAACCCATCTAGGATAGTATGAATTCCGAGTAATGGCATTCGGTCTAATCGGTGCACCTGGGACATTTCAAGGGGCTATGAACGCCACACTAGCTCCGGGGCTATGCCGGTTTGTGATTGTGTTCTCTGATGACATACTGGTGTACAACAAAACATATGAGGGAGCACTTGTCTCACTTGTCACAAGTATTCCAATGGCTGTCGACTGATCAGTGGAAGATAAAGTTGTCTAAATGCCAGTTTGCACAACACTTTGTGTCATACCTGGGGCATGTTATCAGCGAGAAGGGTTTGTCCACTAATCCCGCATAGATTCACGCCATTATCATCTGGCCGACGCCGTCCAATGTCTGGGAATTGTGTGGGTTCCTCGGTCTGGCCGGGTACTACCGTAAGTTTGTTCAGGACTTCGGTATCATTACTAGACCGTTGACAAATCTCTTGAAGAAGGACTCGGTGTTTGTCTGGACGCCGGAGCATGATTCGGCCTTTACTACTCTCAAGCATGCCCTTAGTACAGCCCTAGTCTTGGCTCTTCTGGATTTTTCGTTGCCATTTCACATTGAGACGGACGCATCAGGCACTGGGGTGGGCGCAGTTCTTCAACAGAATGGTCACCCATTGGCCTACATTAGCAAGGCATTGGGCCTGTGCAACCAGGGACTCTCCACTTATGAAAAGGAGTACTTGGCTATTGTCATGGCAGTTGATTGGTGCCATTATCTTCTGTAAAATGAATTCTTCATCCACACCGATCAAAAGAGACTGATACACCTCAACGAACAGCGGCTGCATACACTATGGAAACGAGTCTTGACCAAGCTCTTGGGACTCCGTTATCGCGTTGTCTACAGCCGTGGTGTGGAGAATGGTGTGGCTGATGCCTTGTCTCGACGCCGTCACTCGGAGGAACTTATGGTCATCTCGGCTCCTTCACATGCTTGGCTTACTCAGTTAACTGATTGGTACCCATCTGATCCTGAGGCGTCCAAGCTCCTGGCACAGCTCGTACTCGATCCAGCATCCCGCCCACCGTTCTCTCTTCACCAAGGGCTCATCCGATTCAAGAACAGACTCTGGTTGGGGTCTAACCGCACCTTGTAGGCTGCAGTCCTGACTGCTCTTCATGACAACCCGGTTGGGGGACATTCCGGGGCACCAGCTTCTTACCAGAAGATGAAGCAACTGTTTTATTGGCCTTCTGTTGACGGTCGTTAACGTCAATCATAAACCATCATTTTGCCATACATATATTCATAATTTCCATCATCTATGTAGGCATAGTGCTTTAAACTAACAAGTTCCATGAGTTTTGGTGCTCTCATATATTTTGCAGGATATTTATTTTTCCACCGAATAAAACTATCTCACACTAGTAGAGAACAGACCTTTGATCCTCGGCCAAAATGGGCTCTAGTCCTGGAATTTTTTGCGCCCGAGACTAGAAATACCTTTAGTCCTGGTTTGTGGCTCCAACCGGGACTAAAGGTCCCTATCCAACGGCTACTGCGCTAGACAGAGGTGGCAGGGACCTTTAGTCCCGGTTGGAGCCACCAACCGGGACTAAAGGTATACTTTTACTCCCGGTTGGTAGCTCCAACCGGGAGTAAAGGTCTACTCCCAGGCCGTGGCTGCGCCCGGGGTTGGAAAGTTACCTTTAGTCCCGGTTGGAGCCACCAACCGGGACTAAAGGTCCCCCTTTATATATCAGCCGTCTCCTTCTTTCTCCCCGAGCCCGAGCTCAGCACATTTTGAAGCTCACTGCACTAGTGTTCTTGCTTAATCCCTCCTTCCATTGTTCGTCCATCCATTCTTCGATTCCTCCGTCGATTTCTTAGATTCCTCCATCGATTCTTCAGTTGTAAAGGTTACCAATCTCATACTCTCATTTTTCACCATTGTCTTATGTCATTTTGTTCACTATATATATATGGTTCTTTATTGTGGTTTTTTTCATTTGTAAGCAATTTGAGCTCAAAATCACTTCAAGCTTGCATATTTACATGAAAGAAGGTTAAAGTATATATAAATATAAACTTAGAAAATAGTTAGAAAATTATGGAAAATCCGTACTAGTTGAACTTGCGGACCGTGTTCATCTCGGCGAGCATGTTCTCTGCCGAGCGGTAACGAACGTCAAGGAGGAGCTTTGATTCTACGAGGGAGAGCGGCAACGGTCGTAGAAGACCATGTTCCCTTCCTCGTAGAATCGGAGCTCTTCTGTGGCCAAGTACGGTGCCGTCCGGTGGAGAAATGCTCGCCGAGATGATCACGTAAGCAAGTTCAACTAGTACGGATGATTATTTATTCACATGTCCCGATATCGTCGCAGTAGTCTATCAATCACCGTACCCAAACGTAGTATATATATAAATATAAACTTAGAAAATAGTTAGAAAATTATAGAAAATCCGTACTAGTTGAACTTGCGAACTGTGTTCATCTCGGTGAGCATGTTCTCTGCCGAGCGATAACGGACGTCAAGGAGGAGCTTTGATTCTATGAGGGAGAGCAGCAACGGTCGTGGAAGACCGTGTTCCCTTCCTCGTAGAATCGGAGCTCTTCCTTGACCAAGTATGGTGCCGTCCGGTGGAGAAATGCTCGCCGAGATGATCACGTAAGCAAGTTCAACTAGTACGGATGGTTATTTATTCACATATCCCGATATCGTCGCAGTAGTCTGTCAATCACCGTACCTAAATGTAGTATATATAAATATAAACTTAGAAAATAGTTAGAAAATTATAGAAAATCCGTACTAGTTGAACTTGCGGACCGTGTTCAGCTCGGCGAGCATGTTCTTTGCCGAGCGGTAATAGACATCAAGGAGGAGCTTTGATTCTACGAGGGAGAGCGACAACGGTCATGGAAGACCGTGTTCCCTTCCTTGTAGAATCGGAGCTCTTCCTTGACCAAGTACAGTGCCGTCCGGTGGAGAAATGCTCGCCGAGATGATCACGTAAGCAAGTTCAACTAGTACGGATGGTTATTTATTCACATGTCCCGATATCGTCGCAGTAGTCTGTCAATCACCGTACTCAAATGTAGTATATATAAATATAAACTTAGAAAATAGTTAGAAAATTATAGAAAATCCGTACTAGCTGAACTTACGGACCGTGTTCAACTCGGCGAGCATGTTCTCTGCCGAGCGGTAACGGATATCAAGGAGGATCTTTGATTCTATGAGGGAGAGCGACAATGGTCGTGGAAGACCGTGTTCCCTTCCTCGTAGAATCGGAGCTCTTCCTTGACCAAGTACGGTGTCGTCCGGTGGAGAAATGCTCGCCGAGATGATCACGTAAGCAAGGTCAACTAGTACGGATATTAAAACATGTTTTTGAGCTATAATATATTAAAAATGAGTATAGAGATATAGATAATTTTATAGTTTCTTAATTTTATTTGTTTATAAAAGGAGAAATTTATAGTGTATTAAAAAATGAGTATAGAGAGTAGATGGCAACTGCTTCATTGTTTAGAGATACAGATAATTTTATAGTTTCTTAATTTTATTTGTTTATAAAATGAGAAATTTATAGTGTATTAAAAAATGAGTATAGAGAGTAGATGGCAACTGCTTCCGGGTCCTCGGCCTCTCATGGGTTTCCAAAGCGACTTAGGCCGGGCATCCCTCTCATTCCATGCGGCAAGTGTCGTGATGAGACGAAGATTGTGATGGAGTACCGAGTAAAGAAGGAGGGTCCCAACAAGGATCGTATCTTCTACAAGTGTCCGGATCGCAATGTGAGTTATTTTATCGTATTTAATGATTATGGTTAGTTTATAACTATTTTAATGATGATTGTGATTAAAGTTCTAATTTTTTGTTTTAATTTCAGTGGGATGGCAGTGGACGATGTTCAGGCTTCTACTGGGAGGAAGAGTATGTTGAACTCGTGCAAAAATATCTTGCACAATAGGCAGATACGGCGGCTAATGAGGCAGTGATCCAGCCGAAGAAGCCCAAAGATGTTGCACAATCGGGGGATCTGTCTGTTTTAGTTGAGATTGGTCGCGAAATCCTTGTGCTCCTGAAATGTATTTTAGCTTTAGTTCTTTTAGTGGTAGTTGGGATTGTCTATATTGTAGCGATGCTTTCATAAATTTGTATCTTTTGTGGTGGCACGCATGCTGTATAAATAATTAATTATGATCTAAGTTTTAATATGGTATTTATATCATGTAATGCAGATGAGCCGGCATTGGATGTACAATGCTGATCGCCGCTCCCAAGAGTTCTTTGACGGCGTGCATTCTTTGTTATGTGCGGCCGAGGCAAACAAACGCGACGGTTTCATGTGCTGCCCATGTGCCATATGTAAGAATACGGTGGAATATCCTTGCTCAAGGACTCTTCATTCACACTTGTTCAAGTCGGGTTTCATGCCAAACTATATTTGTTGGACGAAGCACGGAGAAACCGGTGTTGTAATGGAAGAAGGTGAAGAAGAACAATGGGACGACAATGATATTATTCCCGATGGTGCGTGCTTCAATGATACTGCAATGGGAGAAGCTGAAGAAGAGGTAGCCGCAGAAGATGAGCCGGCTGATGATCTTTCTTAGGTCATTCGAGACGCACAAAGAGAATGTGAAAGTGAAAAGGAGAAAATCAAGTTCGAGCGGATGCTAGAAGATCACAAGAAATTGTTGTACCCAACTTGTGATGCAGGGCAGAAAAAGTTGGGAACCACACTTGAATTGCTGCAATGGAAGGCAAAGAATGGTGTATCTGACAAGGGATTTGGAGAGTTACTAAAAATCCAAAAGAAGATGCTTCCGAAGGACAATGAATTGCCCGCCACTACCTACGAAGCAAAACAAGTTGTCTGTCCTATGGGGCTAGAAATCGAGAAGATACATGCATGTCCTAATGACTGCATCCTGTACCGTGGCAAAGAGTACGAGAAATTGGATGCATGCCCGATATGCCATGCATCGCGGTATAAGATCAGGCGAGATGACCCTGGTGATGTTGAGGGCGAACGTCCGCGGAAGAAAATCCCTACCAAAGTTATGTTGTATGCTCCTATAATTCCACGCTTGAAACGTCTGTTCAGAAATAAAGAACATGCAAAATTGTTGTGATGGCACAAAGAAGACCGTAAGGTAGACAATATGTTGAGACACCCTGCTGATGGGTCCCAGTGGAGAGCAATCGACAGAGAATTTCCGGAGTTTGCAAATGACGCAAGAAACTTAAGGTTTGCTTTAAGTACAGATGGTATCAATCCTTTTGGAGAGCAGAACAGTAGTCATAGCACTTGGCCTATTACTCTAAGTATCTACAACATTCCTCCTTGGTTATGCATGAAGCGGAAGTTCATTATGATGCCTGTGCTCATCCAAGGCCCGAAGCAACCTGGCAATGACATCGATGTGTACCTGAGACCACTTATTGACGAACTTCTCATTTTGTGGAATAAAGAAGGTGTACGTGTGTGGGATGAGTACAAATAGGAACACTTTGATCTGCGAGCATTGTTGTTCATAACAATCAATGATTGGCCTGCTCTAAGTAATCTTTCAGGATAGTCAAACAAGGGATATAATGCATGCACACACTGCTTCGGTGAGATTAGAGGTGTATTCTTGAAAAAATGTTGAAAGGTCGTGTACCTTGGCCATCGTTGATTTCTTCCTGCAAATCACCCCGTAAGAAAGAAAGGCAAGCATTTTAAAGGGAAGGCATACCACCTGACCAAGCCTCACAACCGAACCGGTGAGGATGTACTTGATATGGTCAATGATGTGAAAGTCGTCTTTGGAAAAGGACATGGAAGCCAACATGTTTCGAACGACGCTAACGGTCACGCACCCATGTGGAAGAAGAAGTCCATATTTTGGGACCTACCCTATTGGCAAGTCCTAGAGGTCCGCAGCTCGATCGACATGATGCACCTGACGAAGAATCTTTGTGTGAACCTGCTAGGCTTCATGGGTGTGTATGGAAAGCCTAAGGACACATTTGAAGCACGACAGCACCTGTGTTGTTTGAGAGAAAGAGACAACCTGCATCTAGAGAAGACAGATGATGGACGCCATTACTTACGTCCTGCCAGCTACACTCTAAGCAAAGAGGAGAAGGAAATCATGTTTGAATGCTTAAACAACATCAAGGTACCATCTGGATTCTCCTCGAATATAAAGGGTATTATAAATGTGCCAGAGAAGAAATTCTATAACTTAAAGTCCCATGACTGTCACGTTCTCATGACGCAATTACTTCCAGTTGCATTAAGAGGAATTCTACCTCCAAATGTATGTCTAGCCACCGTGAAGCTATGTGCATTCCTCAATGCAATTTCTCAGAAGGCAATTGATCCAACTAATCTAGCTAAACTACAGAATGATGTGGTTCAATGTCTCGTCAGCTTTGAGTTGGTGTTCTCTCCTTCCTTCTTTGATATCATGACACACCTCCTAGTTCACCTAGTCAAGGAGATTTTCATTCTCGATCCTGTGTTCCTACACAACATGTTCCCCTTAGAGAGATTCATGGGAGTCCTAAAGAAATATGTTCACAACCATGCTCGCCTAGAAGGAAGCATCGCCAAGGGCTATGGAACAGAAGAGGTCATTGAGTTTTGTGTTGACTTTATTCCCGACCTTGACTCAGTTGGTGTTCCTGAATCGAGACATGAGGGGAGACTAAGCGGAAAGGGGACACTAGGGAGGAAAACATATATTGGTATGGATGATGATTATTTCAATAAAGCGCACTACACAGTTCTACAGAACTCCTCTTTGGTAGATCCGTATATTGAGACACACAAGGATCTCTTACGATCCGAGTTTCCAGGGAAGACTGAAGCTTGGATTACGCGTAAGCACATGGAAACTTTCGGTGGTTGGTTGCGAAAAAAATGTCAAGGTGATGAGAGCATCCATGAGCAACTGTATTTATTGGTTATGCAACCATCATGGCATATCGTCACATACAAAGGGTACGAGATAAATGGGAACATATTCTACACAGTAGCCCAAGATAAAAGGAGTATCAACCAAAACAGTGGTGTCCGCATAGATGCCATAGACCCGAATGGGAATAATCAGACATATTATGGACGCATAGATGAAATATGGGAACTAGAATATGCACCTACTTTGAAGATCCCATTGTTCAAGTGCCAATGGGTCAAGGTGACCGGAGGTGGGGTAACAGTAGACAACGAGTATGGAATGACAACAATAGACCTTAGTAATATTGGGTACAAAGACGAACCATTTGTCCTTGCCAAGGATGTGAATCAGGTGTTCTATGTCAATGATATGTTTACCAAACCAAAAAAGAGGGAAAAACGATAATGACTCAACCAAAGAGCCAAAGCACCACATAGTTCTTTCAGGGAAAAGAGTCATCGTGGGAATTGAGGACAAGTCGGACATGTCAGAAGATTATGAAAAGGATGACCGAATTCCACCCTTCAAAGTGAACAAAGACCCTAGCATCTTGGTAAATGATGAGGACACTCCATGGTTACGACGTGATCATAACCAAGGGACATACGTAAAGAAGTTCACTGCTATGCCCACTTGATGATATAGTGATTTAATATAGTGTGTGTTTGAGATATTATGTAATAATTGTGAATTCAGATGTTTATTATGTCATGTTTCAAATTAAATCAATGTTTGATTTGGTGGGATTTCTCTCTCAAAAAGGTAAATTAGGATATTGAGTGATGAAAAATTAAAATATTAACGTTAAATTGATGTGAAAACAAATTTCCTATCCAAAACCAATAGTTTTAAAAATTTTAATTAAACACTACATTTTTGCATTAATGAAATAATACATATTAGTTACAATATGTTTTATAATTGTAACAAAAAATAAAAAAAGTTAGGTTATAGATTTTTCCTATGTGCAATAAAGAAAAAGAAAATCCATATTTTTAACAAAATAATTTTATGCCTTTTATTTAATTTACTATGTATTTAACAAAAACTATTGCATTTCTATTGTATTTAACAAGACTATTTCTTAAAACACGTGGGAAACAAAACTGCAGCCCACCTTTACTCCTGGGTTGGAAGCCCACCCGGGAGTAAAGGTGGCCTGCAGTTTCATGGCCCGCCAAAAAAACCTCTACTCCCGATACATATTACCAACAGGGTACTCCCGGTGCGTGTTACCAACCGGGAGTAAAGGTATACCTTTAGTCCCAGTTGGTAACACGCACCGGGAGTAAAGGACGTTTACTCCCGGTGGGGGGATGGCACCGGGAGTAAAGGGGCGTGGCATATATATATACTAGTGCCATCTTCTTCCTTGCGTTCTTCGCCGATTCCTCTCCCCCTGCGCCCACGCCACTTGGCCCGCCACACCGAGGACACCGCCGCCACCCCGCCCGACGTCGGTCATCGCCACCGCCTCGCGCGTGTCCATGGTCCCCACGCCACCCCGCACGCCGATGACCTCGCGGCGCCAGCTGCTGCCCGACCGCCCCGGCCAGACGCAAGGCCATACCGCTGGTACTCTCTCACCCCGACCAGACGTGCGCGCGCGGCCACACCACGCCGGTACCCTCGCCTCGGCCAGACGCGCGGCCACACCGCCGGTACCCTCACCCCGGCCAGACACGCGGCCACACCGCCGGCCGCCCCGAGGTACGCTAGCTATGCTTGCTCCGATCCTATTCCATCGATCTCCATGCATGAAACACATATGTTTAGGCAACGATCATGGTAACCGTACATACATGTTGTTCATGTTTTCTTTTATTCCTACGTACATGCTTTGATACAGTAGTGAAACTTTGTTGGTTGTCACTTGCATATGTACGTACGTCAACAAATGTGTGTATCGATCACAAACCCAAATGTATACTTAGCTAATTTTCATGGCACGTCGCACACAGCGTTCAGACGGGCATTATTCTCTGTCGCGCTAACTATTATAAGAAAGAAAGCGCCAAAGGAACAGATAGAAAAAAATTCTAGTGTATACGCGCCATCTATAAGCGCCATGCGTTTCTATGTATAAGCGCCATGTGTTTCTATGTATATGGCGGAGCACCGCCGCCCTCGTTCGCCCTAGGGTTTATACGGCGGAGCACCGCCGCCCTCGTTTGCCCTAGGGTTTATACAGCGGAGCACCGCCGCCCTCGTTCGCCCTAGGGTTTAGGGTTACGCCGCCCTCATTCGATCATTTTTGGTGGGTGAAGGTTGGTTTGCAGGTGGTTGTGGATGATATAGCTGAGTCTATGAAGGGTGTAGCAGATGAAGTGGTTGAGAGTGTGCTTGAAAATATAGTTATGGAGATGGCGAGGGATATGGCATGGGAGGTGTGTTTTGAAGAGGATGCTCCCGATGTTTGGGAGTTCCAACGCCAAGGGTCGACTTGATGTCTATTTTTTATCGATGTAACGTGTGTTGTTGTATTTGTTGTAAAATTGGCGTGTTGTTGTGAACCTCTTCGAGGGTTCCAATCATTGTAAACATTATTTGGAGCTGTTTACTCGACGAGTCAGGATGCAGTGCGATTTTGTTGTCACTTTGGTTTGCAGCAACGCCCCCCTTTTCTTTTAGGCGAGGCTCATCGTTTATTGTTCTCAGAAACTTGACGCGCAACGATGCCCCCTTTCTTTCAGGCGAGGCTCGCTATTTTCCATTTAATAAAACCTAATGCGTAGCGACGCCCCCTTTTGTTTCAGGCGGGACCACCGCCAAAACCTACTCGCTTCCTGATTCTTCTTATCATACAAACCAACCTTCACCCGTCAAAACCTACTCGTTTAGGGTTAAGGGTTTATACGGTGGAAGATTTTATGCATGTAAGCAAAGATTTGACGTACTATATATTGGTTTTGTTTTTTGAAGCTAGATGGCCGACCTGAGAAACATGGATGAGGAGGAGTTGATGATGAATTTGATCAACACTGGCACTCAAGTTGCCGGCGATGATGGTGCTAAAAATAACGTGCAAGAGGATGTAGATGACGGGAGTCAGTACTTAGCTCTTGAACAAATGAGCAACAACATATTGGCCAAGTATATATTTTTTATTATTAGCTATATATATTATCATATGTCTTATGTGTGCTCATGACATTAAAAATAATGTTTATGTTTTGTAGCCCTCTGGATCGACATCAACAACTACAATGAAGAGTAAAAATGTTCGAGGTCCCAAAAAGCCATTGGAGGGCCGCTTCATCATCTCGGAGTTCAATGTGGATACAGGAGAACCGGAGGGGCCGAATAAAATGAAATTCGTGCACCACTGTGGTTACCTTGTACGGGACCGGCTCCCGATCAGTACTCGCGAATGGAAGAAGAAGACCAATGCTCCTCATATCAGTTTTGTCTCCGATCATGACAAGACGTTAATTTGGAAAGATGTCTTGGTACATTTCACGCTCCAAACAGATGGTTATGATGATATAATAGATGGTGATGAATTGAAGGAGCGAGTTAGGGATTGGGCAATGAAGAAGATGGCCACCTAGTTTCAGACTTGGAAGAAACACCTATACATGACGTATGTCAAGAAGAATATAGCACCAGATTTTACTGTCCTAGGCCCGATCTCAAAGCAGAGGCCCTATTGGGATGAGTTGTACAGTACAATACTTCGGAAGAGGGTGTGAGTCGGGTGATAAAGAACCAACGTAATGCTCAACAGAAGACATACCACCATAACTTGGGATCAGGTGGCTACCCGACTGCCATTAAGAAGTGGAACAAATGGAAGCAGACCTTCTTGCCAAGGGTATCACACCAGAATCACTCGAGTGGGGAGAACGTGCAAAGAATTGGTTTTTCGCTCATGGGGGAACACTGGACCAGGAGACAGGGAAGTGCGTTATGGCGCAAGACTGCCAGAAGCTACAGAAAAGATTGTTTTATGCTCAAAGAGCTACTGCTAGTGGTGCGTTCAGGCCCAACAGAGAGAAGGATGAGCTGACATACGCCATCAGGACTATTGAACATGGTGGCTGAACTAGAGGCAAAGGAAAGTGCCTCATGGGAGCATGGATTCCCTCAGGACAGACCTTCCTATAGAAGCCGCTAGAGAAAGAAGGAAGAAGAGGCACAATGGCTCCAGAGGTTGGAGGAAGCGGTGCGTGAAGCACAGGAGCGGGAAAAAAAACCTGAAGCGAGAATGCAGGAGGAAATCAGAAGGGCAAGTGCAAATAGCAGTGAGTTGCAAGCAAGCAGGCATCAGAGCCAGGAATCAACATTAGCCAATCTAATTCAGTTGAAAAGACAGCTACGCTTCATTCGTAACCCCTTTTAGTCCCGGTTTTGGAACCGGGAGCACGAATCCGGGACTAAAGGGCCCCTCCTTTAGTCCCGGTTTCGCGCCCGGGACTAAAGGTCCACCTTTAGTCCCGGTTGGTAATACCAACCGGGGCTAAAGAGGCCTCCCGGCCTGACCACGTAGACCAGTCCTTTAGTCCCGGTTGATAATACCAACCGGGATTAAAGGTTTTTTTTCCTTTTTTTGTTTCTATTTCTATTTTCCTTTTTTTCTATTTTCACGCTTGCTACCAGGTTTTTTTGTTTCTATTTCTATTTTCTTTTTTTTCTATTTTCACGCTACTACCGAACTGAAGGTTTTCTTTTTTTTGTTTCTATTTCTATTTTCTTTTTTTTCCAATTTTTAATTGATGATTCGTTTTGGTTTTTGAATACGCGTTCTACACTGCTAGAATATACATGCGTTTATAATGTTCAACATTTTGTATAAACTATAGTACGAAGGACCTTTAGTCAAGGATCAGCGGTACAATCCTATAGAGCAGATCCTGTTCAAGTTCGTGCTGCATGGTTCGAGAGCTGAGCTTTTAAGTTAGCTTTCACTCTTCTGAGCAAGCGAGGTGGTGCTAATATGTGGGACTGGCCAGCAATTCCAGCATATTGCGTACTGGGCCGGCCCATCGAGGCTCCTATAAATGCCCGGGACTAAAAGACATTTAGTCCCGGCTGGTAATACCAGCCGATACTAAAGGTATACCTTTAGTCCCGGCTCGTAATACCAGCCGGGACTAATTGATACGCATGCATGTGTCTAATGGTGGCTTACTCCTACGTACTAGTGTAGCAGCTAGCTAGCAGAGACAGACTGTTTTGTTGGCTTACACGTACTGACGGTGAACAGCTAGTTGATTTAAGCCCGTTTGATTTAAGCCCGGTGAACAGCTAGCTAAAAACGGTGAACAGCTAGCTACTCCTACGTTTTGCTGATTTAAGCCCGGTGAACATCTAGCTAGTGCCCGATGAACAGCTAGCTTAAAACGGTGAACAGCTAGCTACTCCTACGTACTAGTGTCTCGATCGACTCGCTCCCGTATACATATGCCCAGGTCGGACGGTTGGTGACCTTTAGTCCCGGCCGGAGATAGCAACCGGGACTAAAGGTCCCTTTCTAGTCTCGGACGGAGCCTCCAACCGGGAGTAGATTTTTATTCCCGGTTGGAGGGACCAGCCGGGAGTAAAAGTTAACCTTTAGTTCCGGTTGGTACCTCCAACCGGGATTAAAGGTCCCCTGCAATAAAAACCTGCCACAGTAGCCGTTGGGCAGGACCTTTAGTCCCAGTTGGAGCTACCAACCGGTACTAAATGTTTCTCTAGTCCCGGGCACGAAAAATACCGGGACTAAAGCCAAATTTCGAAGTGGATCAAAGATCGTTTCTCTACTAGTGCACGGAGATACCAAATCAAGGGGACACAGGACTACGCTTCCCTGTGGATGATGTCACTGAACCTTGTACATCGTGTGAGCTACACATTCCGAAGGGGAATTCCACAATCAAGGTGGCTATCGGTCTTGTTAATCCTATCGACCGAACCAAGACACCAAGGATTCATGGGAATATAATCCAAGAAGGATATGCCTATCATCTCGGTAGATAAAGCTGAAAAAGGTTTTAGTGATTTGCCTCTTGACATTCCTGGAGGTGATGGACGAGAAGACTCTAGGAGAAGCAGAGAAGACATTCATTCTATGGTGCAAGCGCTACATCATCATTCCCCGGGATGTCGGCTCCACCTCCTCCTGAACTACCTCACCATAGGTACGTGCGGATGAAAACACTACATCATAATTTGTATTGGCTTAAATAATTAACAATCTGCTCATAATAATATGTCATTCCTTTTTTTGTAGCAGATCCTCCCCAACCTAAATCCAATTGTTCAATCGCCAGATCATCATAGTGCTCTATACAATGACATTGTGTTGGAAGGCGAGGTTGCATCCACACCATCTCCAAGGAGGTCTCCAACGCCGCAGCCGCCACCTCCTAAGGAGGTCTCCAACGTCCGCTGCCAACACCTCCAAGGAGGTCTCCAACTGCCTCCCCCGCCCCCGCCTACCAAGAAGCCTAGCAAGAGGCCAGCCCCGCAAACGAAGAACCAGTCCCCACCGGCAAAGAAAGCCACCATGAAACCAAGGGCTATTCCAAAATAATATCTGAAGAGAAGGAAGAAGGAACTGATGCATATAAAAAAGATATGTCTAGATTCTATGACAAACTTAAAAAGAATCAAGAAGCAAGGAGAAACCTGGAGAAACCGTACTTCTTCGTAGCTCCAGATATTCTAAGAAAAAGGGTGGCTTCCTTACCAGCAACAATAGCGGGAATCTCGTAAGCCGTCCAAATCAATCGTTAACGGACTATGACCGCACTCTCACCAAGTCAATTGAGGCGGCACAGAAAAAGAAGGTGGGCAGGGAAAGGAGTTGCCCAACTCGGACAACAAGCACACCAATCAGTCCCCCTGCTAGTTGTTGGTAATGAATATGGTTCGAATTTAGGATTAATGCATCAGGCAAACATACCTCCGGATGTCGATTTGGATCACCTTGGTGAATTTATTGATGAGGCTAGGTCTCGACCTTTACCAGATGTTTGGTGATGGAAAAATTGAGAGTGCGGCGGAGGTTGATATTTGGAAGAAAAAATTTGTACTAGGCCAGAGTCTATACAACCCTCAAGCCTTATCTGATCTGGGGACGCAAATGTACCTGCTAAACAAGTAGTACATGTAGGTGTCTACCGGTGGAGACTTCTGCGTTGGTGTCAGAATTAGAGATGAACATTGGTTCCGTGGCAATGATGTTATGTATATTGACTTTGCAGAATTTCATCAACTATGCCACCTGACCTCTCCGGACAAAGTTATCATTAGCTGCTATTGCCTGTAAGTAATAATTCTTTCGATCTATTATTAAACTCATCATATGTGTGTATATGCATATAAATTATCCTAACAAGTACTATATATATGCAGATTTACAATGACAGAGCTTAGAAAGGAAGGCTGCAATGAAATTGGTTTTGTTGATCCCCATATAGTATTCAAAGACCCAGTTACTCCAAAGACTAATTGGAAGTCTGAGTCAGAGAGTAACCTCATGAACTTCTTAGTGAACCAACGCCACAAGAAGGATATGCTCTTTCCCTACAACTTCAAGTGAGTGTTAATAATGTCGATCATCCTTAATGGGTCATATGTTGATTCTAGTTATTAATGAGTGTTATGCGTTATATCCTATAAACACATGCAGCAATCACTGGATATTGATGGACATCGATCTGGTGAAAAGTCACTTGATAATCTATGACTCGATGAGAAAACCACAACAAGACAACCAAGATATGATAGATATTATCTAGAGGTAATTTCGGTATCTCTAGCAACTATATATACACACAAACATGATGATTAACTATATCTGATGACGTGGCAAATTTTTTATTGGGCAGTGTTTGGAAAACCTTTATTGAGAAGCAACACATGGGAAAATGCAAAGCGCCACTGAATGTAATCCCTTTGAAAGTAAGTCCCTAAATCGCATCATCTTTATTAATTAAACATATAGCTTTCACTGGATCACCAGATTGGATGACAAATCTTTTTCTCGTAAAGTGGTGTCTGAGGTAGGAACAGGGGAACAACTACTGTGGTTACTATGTTTACAAGTTTTCAAGGTGGTCTCCCAAAGAACTCCTACAGAGAGACTCAAAGTACGTTAAAAATACGCTATATATTCATTTAATTATTATTATTGATTGTGTTACTATGTCTTTATATATATATATATACACATATATTAATTTATTTTCCTTTAATTCAAACCTGTAGACTCGATGGTAGGAGGAAAAGGTCATACGGCAAGACAAATCAAAGCAATTCAAGAGTCTATAGCCGGATTTTTTAATGAGCAGGTCATCGATTCCAAGGGCGAGTTCTACTTCGACCCAACACTGCCATGGAAAGCCAAGCTAGAGGATGAGAGAAAACTTGTTATATCACAACACCTGTAATGCAATCTTTTTGTAATATATGCACATGAAATAATATAATGTAAAATACACATATGCATGCATGCATGTAAATATATATATGATGCATGCATATATATATATATATATATATATATATATATATATATATTTCTATGCTTGAATTGTGTGATTTAATATGTTCATTGTACTTGAACCGAAACATACTATACGCGCGTATAAATGTATAATTAGCAGCGTACAATACGACTTCGAAAACCTATTTTGAAAAGAAAACAAAAAAATGAAAAGAAAAGAAAAAAGAAAAAACCTTTAGTCCCGGTTGGTATTACCAACCGAGACTAAAGGTGCCGGCCATCGTGGCATGTCAGGAGGCACCTTTAGTCCCGGTTGGTATTACCCACCGGGACTAAAGGTCCTCCTTTAGTCCCGGTTCTTGACCCGGGACTAAAGGACCCCCTTTAGTCCTAGATGCTTGCTCCCGAGTGGGGAACCGGGACTAGAGGGAGTTCTCCACCGGGAGTAAATGACTGAAAATAAGCACTACTCATTATGGTTTAAAATAAGCTAACTGCTAAGGTGGGAGGTGTGCTAGCTCTGTAATAAATATGCACACACGTTAGCTTCACAAGCACCACAACTCAAAGTTTGGAATCCAAAGTAGAAACACCAGCAGCAGCAGCAACGCCGCCGTGTAGATGGCCACCATCCCTGGTTTCCCTGTGCTTGTGGTCACCATCTTGCTTGCATTTGCATGCACATCCTGCTTCCTCTCATTCTCAACTGTATCTTCTTCAGCTCCTGCTACACTTCACAGCACGACATCCGATGATACTGATCTCCAGGCCCTGCTTTGCCTCAAGCTCCACCTCTCCAACTCCGATACTGCCGGAGCCTGGCTTCATGGAGCAGTGACTCGTCAGTGCAGTACTGCAGCTGGTCTGGTGTGTCACCTGTGGGAAGAGACACACATCTCGTGTCATCATGCTGGATTTTGACTCAGCGAACCTCAGTGGCCAGATACCGCCATGTGTCGGCAGCCTCACTTTCCTTAGGGCTATCCACCTTCCAAACAACCAGCTGAACGGGCACATCCCGCCTGAGCTCGGCAGCCTGAATCGACTCTTCTATTTAAACCTCAGCTACAACAACCTCATGGGCATGATACCGAGCACACTGTCCTCCTGCTCCCGCCTCCGGTTCATCGATCTTTCAACCAATCTCCTTGAAGGTGAGATCCCCTCAAGTCTAGTGAGCAATAAAACTTCACAACTGCAGGAGATCATCCTGAGCAACAACAAGCTACATGGCAGAATCCCAGATAGGCTGGGTACAATCTGCAGCCTTTCAGCTCTACTTGTCGCCAACAACACGCTGACAGGAGGCATCCCAGCTTCCTTGCAAAACAGTTCATCGCTTGTATTCCTAGATCTAACAAACAACCATCTCAGTGGGGAGATTCCTTCCGGTCTTTTTAACAGCTCATCGATTGAAGTCTTAGGCCTTGGAGGCAATAACTTTGTTGGGTCGGTGCCACCACTAGTGCACATCTTCTCACCACTAGACACCCTGATCCTATCCAATAACAATCTCTCAGGTAGCATACCTTCCTCTCTAGGAAATTTCAGCTCTTAATTGGCTCTTGCTTTCACAAAACAACTTCCAAGGAGCCATTCCATCGAGTTTAGGCATGATTCCAAGCCTGGAACAATTGGACCTGACATTCAACAACCTGTCAGGGACTGTTCCAGCCTCTCTTTACCACAAAACAACACTTACATACCTCGCCGTCGGCACCAACAGACTCAGTGGCCAAATTCCATATGACATAGGTTTTACCCTTCCAAACATCCAAACACTGATTCTGCAAGGAAATCATTTCCATGGTCAGATCCCGGCATCACTAGGCAATGCAACAAATATTCAGGTGTTGGACCTCCGTGACAATTCATTCCAAGGTACTATTCCTTCTCTTGAGAACCTGTCCAGCTTAACTGAACTGAATCTTGGGATGAATCAGCTAGAAGCCGGAGACTGGTCATTCTTGTCCTCATTGGCAAATTGCAGCCAGTTTGGTTCTATTAACCTAGACAGGAAAATCCTTAAAGGAGAATTACCTGTTTCCACTGGGGACCTTCCAAGAAGTTTACAAGTATTATTGTTAACAGAAAATCAGATATCTGGAACCATACCACCAGAGATAGAGCACCTTACAAACCTTACCCTTCTTTACATGGAAAATAATTTACTTGCTGGAAACCTCCCTGACTCCATTGGAAACCTTCCAAACTTGTTTGTCCTTAGCTTATCCCAAAACAAACTTTCTGGACAGGTTCCATCATCCATTGGTAACCTCAACAAACTGAGTGAGCTCTATTTACAAGAAAATAATTTCAGTGGCTTGATCCCAAGAGCTTTAGGATACTGCAAAAATCTGGAAACTCTTAACCTCTCCTGTAATGGCTTCACTGGTAGCATACCGAAGGAGCTCTTCACCCTTTCCTTGCTTTCGGAAGGTCTGGACTTGTCTCACAATGAACTATCTGGAGACATACCATTGGAGATTGGCGGCTTGATAAACCTCGACATGCTGAATATTTCCAATAACCAACTGAGTGGAACAATCCCCTCCACTCTAGGATCCTGCGTGCACTTGGGGTCCCTCCACATGGAAGGGAACCTTCTACATGGGAAAATCCCTGAATCTTTCATTAGTTTGAGAGGCATCAGTGAGATGGATCTTTCTCGAAATTACTTGTCTGGTGAAGTTCCTGAGTTCTTTGAGCTTTTCAGCTCTATGATGCTTCTCATTTGTCGTTCAACAACCTCGAAGGACCGGTACCCGACTGGTGGGATATTTCAGAACATAGGAGAGGTTGTGTTCATTGAAGGTAACAAGTTGTTGTGTGCCAGAAGTATCCACTTGCCACAGCTTCCACTCTTCAGTGAAGTGAGATAAAAAAGAGAAAAGCCTACGCTATTCTGAAGATAGCAGGATTTACTGCTCTTTCCTTGCATCTTCTCATGCTTTGTCGTCGTTCTCTTGAAGAAGAGAAAAAAAGTTAAACAAGAATCTCGTCCACCTTGCAAGGAGTTGAGGAAGTTCTCTTATGCTGATTTAGTCAAGGCAACAAATGATTTCTCTTTGGCCAACTTGATTGGTTGAGGAAAATCAGCATCATTCTACAAAGGTAGAGTGGGGCTCGAAGAGCATATAGTTGCTATCAAGGTTTTCAAACTCGATGAACTTGGCACACAAAAGAGCTTCGTTGCAGAGTGTGAAGCACTGAGGAACACTCGTCACCGGAATCTTGTAAGGGTGATTACTGCATGCTCAACGTTTGATCCATCAGGACATCCATTCAAAGCTCTTATTCTTGAATATATACATAATGGAAGCCTAGAGATCTGGCTGTATCCTAATTTGAACAAGTATGGGTTGAGAAGTCCATTGAGTTTGGGCACCAGAATAACAATAGCAATGGATATAGCTTCTGCTTTGGATTATCTACACAACCATTCTGTGCCCCCTGTGGTCCATTGTGATTTGAGGCCCAGCAATGTCCTTCTTGATGATGTCATGTGTGCACGTCTTGCTGACTTTGGGCTAGCTAATTTTTTTCAAAGCTATAGTCATCAATGTTCGACAAGCTTATTGGGACCAAGAGGATCAATTGGATACATTGCACCAGGTGAAAACTTATCCTTCAAAAAATTTCCACTATTCAATAATGTTCTTTATGCTTTTCCAATATTAAGAAATAAAATTGTTTGATCAGTAACACACATTAATTACAGAGTGTGGCTTGGGAAGCAAACTCTCAGCAGAAGGCGATGTCTACAGCTATGGAATTATTATCTTAGAATGTAACACCCTAAAATTTGTTTCAATTTAAAATAGATGAAATGATTTATTTTTGTAATTATGTGAGCATTTAATATAGGCCAAATAATAAATTTATAAAAATAAAATCAACATCAAAGATAGATACATGCTTGTGCATTCATGCTGGTGCATAATTTTTGTGGAGTTGATTGGATTTTGTTTAAATTCAAAAAGGAATTCAACTCTATTTGAAAATGGATTCAAAAGTTTGGAAAAAAATAAAAAGAAAAAGGTAAAACCCTCACCCTCTCACTCTGTCTGTATCTAGCCCGAGCAGGCCCAAATCCTGGCCTTTCCTTTTCTCTCTGGCCCGCTCGGCTTCCTCTCCTCTTCTTCTTGGGCCCGATGGCCACGGCCCCGAACTGCAGAGCCAGGCCCGGTCTCCTCCCCTCGCTGAGTCCTACTGACATGCCGACCCCACTTCTTTGTCTCTCTGACACGCCTGGGCCCACGTGCAGGCCTTCGTCTTCCTCGCTCCGTGGCCGAACCGGACTCCGTCAGTACAGTCCGTGCTGCCCCCGCTCGCCCTCGCGTGCGCTCCACGCCTTGGCCGCCTTAAAAGTGAGAGCGACCGCGTCCGCATGCCCTTCCGAACCCCCTAGCGCAAGCAAACCGTCTCGCTTTCGAGCACCCACGCCGCCGTAAACCCTAGCTCGCCCGCGCCGAAACGCAATTCGCCGGCAACCGTTCCTCCTTCGCCCCTGTAAGCTTGTGAAACAAGTTTGCCCTTGACCTCGCGAACCTCCTGAGATCCTTAACTTGGTCCAATTTTGCTCACCCTGCGTTGTCATCGTTTGTAGTCCGCCACCGTCCGCCACGTCAAGCCACGCCGCTTCCTTGAACTGCCTCGGCCTCCGTTTTCGCGTCAGGTGAGTTCGCGTCGAGTTTCTCGACCGATTGGTGCAACTCCCGTGTCGAACCGCTGCCTGTAGGGCCCGGTTCAGATCCGCTAGCGAGAACCGCCGCCACCGGCGATGGCCGCCGTCGCGATCCCCCTTCTTCTCTGTCCGGAGCGCCGCCGCTTCATCCTTGATCTAATCTGCGCCGTCGATCTTGGATTGGACGGTCCTTATTGGCCCGTACCCCCTTCGGGTGGCAAATTTGCTAAAGAGCCCCTGAGCTCTTTGGATTTTGAACCCGCAGTCCAAAGCGTATTCCAGGGAATACGTTTTCTCTTTTGGAAAACATATTTTTCATTTAACAGATTAAAAATTAAGTTCCATCTAATTACAGTTTTGCCACTAAATTCAAAAGCTTATAAAATGCTCATTTTAACTCCGATTCGATCCGTTCAAATTGCGTTGGATTCGTAATCTCATGATCTACGTGTTAGTGTCCTTGTTAGCTCAGTTCTAGTTTTAAATTTCGAGTTCATGTTTAATGCATTAATAGTTTATAGGAAACTTGGAAAATTCATATCTTGCTCGTTTTAGATCCAAATTCGGTGAATTTCGCGTCTATGTGATCGTAGTGACGAGTAGAATGTTTTTATACACTTTTCAAACTGTTTTTTTGCTGGTGGTGTATTGTTCTAATTATAGCCTTTGTTTGCTTCATGTATGATTGCTCGGATGATTGTATGTTGCTGCTGTGGTGTTGTTGATCAAGTTCAGGACTGTGAGGTTTACGTTGGTGATCAAGAGAACTTCTACGACCAGCAAGACCAGCAGGATCTTCAGGAGCTTTGATCAAAGGGCAAGTATAGCTAAGGACCTTCCTTGTTGTCCTATTCATGATGCTCACTAAAATACATATGCATGTGTCTTCCTTGCTACCTATGGTAGGATTTCCTAGCTTTTGAATACTTAATTGCCTTGTCACCCTAGGAGGTTTGCATTGGGTAGTTCCATTGCTAGTGCAACAATCATGATCTTGAAACTTGATTAATGAATATGCTATAAACATAAACAAGATGACTTTTTAGCAACAGAAGGACTTGTCTTGTAACTGATTATCCGGGATTTAATGTACAGCTATGAGGGCTATATGGCTCTGGCTTTAGCTGCTTGGGAAACCATTTTCTAGCTGGTTAGAGGTTTGTGAGTTGGGTATAGGACAACCTCTGTCCTGTTGAGCCTAGCTATGGAAGCGGCCTTTTATATTATTGGAAGGGGGGTTCCTATATCTGATGACCCTACGGCCCTGGCCGGTTAGACGAGCTCTTGGGTGGCTTTATATGGTTTTTGGTGTTTTGGGAGTAATTAACCCACTCATTTGGGAAACATGACTCACAATGAAAGTGTACACCTCTGCACAGAGTTAACAAACTGGTATACTACCCATGCTCACGAATACGAGCGACCTTGGAACACTTACATTGAGGGATAATGACTTTTACTTGTTAAGATGATCATTTTCGTTAATTGTTTAAGATATTGATTATTCATGTTCATTGATCATGTGTTATGGGATTATTGCTACCTTGATGTTAATGAATTCTAAACTTGAAGATTACTTAAATGCTAACCGCAGTAAACCAGTGTCAAACTTTTTGAGCCTCATAAACCCCTGGCTATATTTGTTGAGTTCGACATGGACACACTCTTGCAATTTCCCCCACACCTTAGGACGAAGTTCAGATTGCTAGTTTTCAAAGGAGTTAGGCTTGTGATCAACCAGTCAGTTTGGATCCAGTGGAGTGGAGTCTAACACCCAGAGATCGGAGTTGTTTACCCGTTGATTGTTCCTAAGGTTATATCTTTTATTACTATGTACATTATGTTATTAAGCATTGTTATTTGATATCACCCCTCATTTGTAGCTATATGTGAGATTTGATTCTAAAGACTCACATATTGGTGTGCATCAGGTTTTGTCCTTAAAACCGGGTGTTACAGAGTGGTATTAGAGCAATGCTGACTGTAGGACGCAAGCCTAGTTAGAATGGTCGTTTTAGTGTTCTTTGCTTCACCTACTTCTTGCTTTCCGTCTTGGATCTTGTTATTGCTAAACTTTGATGCTCTCTCTATCGCATTCTATTACAAAATATTGCTTCTTCTAACCAAAGTCTAAATTCTGTAGATGTCTCGTGCACCCAAGAGCGCTCGCATGTCCGTTGGAGGCTGCCATCCACCCCGTTACGTGTACGAGCCTATGGAGCAAGATGAAGAGCTAAGTGTGTATCAACACAAGCAAGTGGTCTACCCTGTCGAACCACCATCACCAATGCCATCTCCTACACCCGAGCCTGAAGAAGAAGAAGAAATAGAACCTATGGAGGAGATCCCTCAAGAGATCATCGATGTGAGCAGTGATGAGAACAAGATGTTGATCAAGGTGATGGACAACCCCCCGTCGCTGTCACAAGATGGATCATCGGGAAGTGTGCCACCCCCATCAATGGGATGGACTGAAAGAATACTCCAGGATCCAGAATGCAACGTCAACGCTCACCATCGTCTTGTAGCGCTCCTCACTGATCACTACGCTGATTGGAACGCTTATGTACACTACACATGCTTCCGGTTTACTCACCCCCTGGAGAACACCTACTAGAAGACCATTGTGACCATCAGCGCAAGGAATGAAGAGGTAAAGGCTAGTGAGGTGGAGATAGCGCATCGACACATGGGTCGTCAAGCTACTATGAAAGATAGCATTGAAGCTGCTGCATACCATGCTTGGGTGACTCTCCGGGGCAATCGCTTTGATGCTATAAGGCAAGGCCATGATTGTCATCTTCCCCATGCCGATAAGGACTTAGAAGATGGATGGGGCATGCTGGAACCTTTGGGTTAGAATCAACCGCACGTGGCGCGGTATACTTTGCCTATGATATGGTGAAAAAGAGCCAAAATTTGGAAGATACGGTGCGCCAGCAAGGAAGAGATCTCAAGAGGTTGCAAAAGGAGAGTGATGACCTCAGGGAAAGACTTTGAGAACCAAGGATATATGATTTGCTTCGCAGCCCGCTTCGAACCATAGTTTTGGAGGTCCCTTTTGTAATAAGACGCTAGAAGCGCAAGTTGAGTCTAGTCGAGTCTTTAAGTGTGGTGTGAACCTTGTGTGCTTAGTTGAGTTCTTATTATGATTATGAGTGATTTGCTTCTTTGTAATGAGTGCTGGGATATTGTAGGCTTGTCTACAGATCCTTGGTTAAGAATATTCAGTTTTAAGTTAATAAATAAAAAGTTTGGGTTGGTTTATCTCTTCTCGAAGTTGCTGTTTTCTGGAGCAGTCAGTGGTGTTCAGGTCATAACTCTTTACCAGTTCGAGCAATGGATATGAAATTTTGTGGGAGTAAATAGACCTCTGTATCTTTCCAACGCCCGCAAGAATCACCTCATTATCAGTTCTGGATTAAAAGTTATAAACTGTTGCAAGCTGAAGTTTCTGTTCTGTCTGGGATCTGAAACCAGATTCTGTTGTGGTCAGTTTTTTGATTAACTTAACGTCAAAATCAGAGAAGATGGTCTAAATAAAAGTTGTATTAAATTTCAATGAGCTTTCCAACGGTGTAAAGTACAATATTATTGATTTGTAGAACAAGAGATTATAACAGTTTTACTATGCTGCTATTTTTCTACTCGCAGGAGAAATCAGATTGTTTTTGCACATAAGTTTATTTGGAATATGTTGGATAGGAGAAAAAGCAAGCTATTTTTTTGGTGCCCCTAGTTGACCTTTTCTTAAGGGGGTAGCCACGATGAAGAAGTTGCAACGAAGGTTTATGCGTTCAAAGATTTTAGTTGGAATGAGCAGTTGTCTCTATGGTTGGGAGGTCTATCCATGTTCGAGAGTCCTTTGCTTGGATCAGTGACTTGATGGAACATCTACAAGGAGCTCAGGTGGTCATCAAGAATGGGTTTTGTTTGAGTTATCATCACTTGGGTGTTCAAGCACTTTCACTCAAGACAAGTTGGTATTGATGATAACAAATAGAGACATCACAACATCTACAATTGGTTTTATGGTACTTAAGTGAGTGAGTTTAGCTTGAATGGAGTCTCTTTTTGGTTATGTAAATGTCTATGATGGTATTACCAAGAGTAGAACCCAAGAGAGATGTGTTGAGTCAGACCCACCCAAGTGGTAGAAGTGACTTAGAGTTTCTCTGAAATGCAAGGTTTATGGATGTGTTCTAAAGGTTTATGCATGAAGTCAGCAAAAGGGATGTAGGTTGAACCACGCGACATATGATGTGAATTCATTCAAGGATGTAAGTGTGACATTTACATAGATTGTAAGAGTTGACATACTTGGATCATGAGAATCTAAAGGACATTCTCCATAAGTTGGTTCGAGCTTGTGACATTAGTGTTGGGTTCAGTTAACCAGATGGTTGTGGTTTGGAAGTGAGCTAGCATTAGGAGAAGCAAAAGTCATTGCCAGTACCCTTAGCAAATGAGAGTGATGATAAGAAGGTTCGGACGAAACCAAGGACTAAGGAAGTAGTTTCAGGATTGAGTAAACTAACCGGAACACGGTCACTAACATTTTGAAGGTTGATGGCAGGATCTATTTTGGACTAAGAGAATAATGAGGGGCCATTTTAGATGAGTATATATCTAGCAGGAGATTTGGTAGTATGGGATTTAAAAGCCATATAACAGAGTATGCACAAAGTTTCTGCGTAGCTTTTAGAAACAGTGGAGACCAGAGTTTGTCATACAATTGAGTTCACACAACCATCTCAAGGTGATCTTTATGGGAAGCGTAGAGAGTTGTTCGGAGTATCCATTAATATCACAGAGCAAGTTACTTTGGAGTAAAGTTAATGGGTATGCGAAGTAAAGTGGAATCCTTATCAAGATGAGGGAACCACCAAAGAAAGTGAGGAAGATCCTATGGCAGAGTGTCTACCTCCTTGATTATCTTATCCCAAATCTCGAGGACGAGATTCATCTTAAGGGGGTAGAATGTAACACCCTAAAATTTGTTTGATATTAAAATAGATGAAATGATTTATTTTTGTTAATTATGTGAGCATTTAATATAGGCCAAATAATAAATTTATAAAAATAAAATCAACATCAAAGATAGATACATGCTTGTGCATTCATGTTGGTGCATAATTTTTGTGGAGTTGATTGGATTTTGTTTAAATTCAAAAGGAGTTCAAACTCTATTTGAAAATGGATTCAAAAGTTTGGAAAAAATAAAAAGAAAAAGGTAAAACCCTCACCCTCTCACTCTGTCTGAATCTAGCCAGAGAAGGCCCAAATCCTGGCCTTTTCCTTTTCTCTCTGGCCTGCTCGGCTTCCTCTCCTCTTCTTCTTGGGCCGGATGGCCACGGCCCGAACTGCAGCGCCAGCCCGTCTCCTCCCCTTGCTGAGTCCCACTGACATGCCGACCCCAATTCTTGTCTCTTTGATGCGCTGGGCCCGCGTGCAGGCCTTCGTCTTCCTCGCTCCGTGGCCAAACCGGACTCCGTCAGTACAGTCCGTGCTGCCCCCGCTCGCCCTCGCGTGCGCTCCACGCCTTGGTCGCCTTAAAAAGTGAGAGCGATTG